>NW_026571152.1:28575697-28913605 GCF_026225935.1 Boleophthalmus pectinirostris
GCCTGCTTGTCTCCATGGAGTTAAATTAAATGTCACATTGTAGAACATTTCAGGAACAAACAACATGGAGTTAAGCAGGTGAGGGGCCCCCTACTAGAAAAGCTGCACCATGCACCTTTAAAGGAAACGACTAAAACAACTGTATCTTTTGTTGAGTTGAGTTCTGAACCAAAATGTCTTATGATTTTTTTTTTTTACCAAGATTTTGATCCCTACAGTGGTATGCTTGACATTTGTAAATTGTGTGATGACATTTAGAAACTATTAAGAAGATAGAACATTGCTGCCAGCCACTGGGAGCCATGCAGCCTTAAAGTGTGGTTTGAAATAATACATTAAACACTGCAAAGATGTTGACTATTTTAGTTAACCAAACTGTCTGTATAGGAATTGTCATGCTACACTTTTCACATGTAACCAGCGTCTTGATCAAACTTTGCATATTTGGGTAATGACGGATAACTTAGTAGAAGCCAGATTAATATGTTTTACATAAAATAAATTTGGGACAGCTCTTGGTGAAAGTGACCAGGGAAAAGCAGGAGATCCAGACAATAGGGATACACCAATCCAGCTTTTCAGTTCCGATACAGATTTCGATGCTATGGCTTTCTGTCAATACCCAGTATCAACTGATTCAGGGAGTGAAAACATTTATTTCCATTAAACAAAAATAAAATATGACAAAACAGCTCCAAATGTGTGATGGAGCTATTATCTCATTTATCTCTTAAGTAACAACAGAACAGATTTGTGTAAATAAAAGTAGAATATTGAGTATTTTTTCACCAATTTAAGTGCCTTTTGTATGCCAGTTTGTATGTCCAACCAGGATATCGACTGAATCGATATGTGGAAGCCGATATCCAATCAAGCTAATTTTTCAGTATCACTGCCGATATCTGATACCAGTGTGAGATCGGTGCATCCTTAGTCCAGACCAATTCTTGAAGCTGATTGGGTGAAGCGTCAGTTCATCTTGCTCTTGAAGGCAAGGTGATGAGAGCCCACCAAGACAATCCCACAAAAAAGACCTCTCTGAGATTTTAGACTGGCAACCTGCCTCCTGAAAATTTGATCAGAAGAGTGTAGTAAAAGTTGACAAAAGGGACAGGGTTTCTGGATTTTATTAAACTGCTTTGCTCGAATATAGTGGCCTATACCCTGTCAGCTTCACTCTAACTCTAACTCTAACTCTAACTCTAACTCTAATGTTTGTAACACCTGTGTTTTTTCTAGTTTGGCAAGCTCCAAATCATGTGTGAAAAATGCTCCCATTAGTTTAGCAGTGCTCTTGCCATACTTCATTACCTCTGCCAATGAATCTTAACACTTTTGCTGACAAGACCATTTGGAATAGAGGATCTTGTTGGGTGCTTTTTTAATGTTATGTCCACAGTACACTTATTTCCATTAATGAACTTCACAGTACAAGGATTATACTAAGGTACATTCAAATTACCATAAAAGACTGGATATTGATTTGACTTGAAATTAGAGCTGCATTTTTTGGTTGATTGTGATTATTCAGGTCACATTCAGGTTCATCATAATTAACAAATCCTGTTAATATTTTGTGGTTTAGTATGACTATGCGGTTCACAAATACAGTGAGGATCTTTCTTATAACAAATGAATATAACCCAGGAATACAGGCCTCTTGAGGTTGTTTTACATATTGGACTATCTATCTATGTATCTAGCTATCTCTACTTCTATGTGTCTATGACTATCTAATTTAAATTATGCAGTGGTGGTAGGTACTAAGTACCAAAAGTCACCACCACTGAAATTATACATTGACTTCAAAGTATTGCCAGTTGTTACAGATCCCTTGCTTCCCCGCAGCATCAATGCGTTATTCAGCTCAGACTTTGTAGCTTAACTCATTAAACCAAAAATTTGTCTGACCTGTGTCTGGATTTAATATGGAGCTACCACAGATCCACTGGTGACTCGTGTCGTTAAAACTTGTTTGGTAAAAGTTTTTTAGTTTATTCAGTGTGCAAATGTTTTAGCTGCTGTATAATGCAGCTGTGGGAGGAAGTATCCTGGTTCATTCCCCATGTCCTAATGGGGATGGCGATGTTGTGCCCTGGGCAATGGTCCTCTGTAAGAAAGAACTATGAGATTTTAACAATTCAGTTCCAGCAAGTTTCTACAGCTACGTTCCTGTACAGTATTTTACAAAAATATTGCACAAATATTGGAGAGAATGTTTACAGATTCTAGAGAAACTGTTCCATTCTGGATTCTGGCTGGAACTAGAGAAACTATTTCCAACTCCTAGGGCTGAATTCAACAAAATGTATGTTTTCTTTTGTTTTGCCTGAGCACACATTCTATTCTGCAGCATGTCACAGGGGCAGCTGCCTGAGCAGAGACTCTCTTACCTCTCTCTCCTCGTACGCTCCATGGCATTCTAGTGTCAGCGTGGCAGGCTTCCCCCGGGCTTAATCCAGATGAAACCCGCCAGGAACACTTTCCATGAAGACGTCTATGAAAGTATATGAAATGGATGCTTGAACTGCCTCTGCTGGCTTTTGTAGAACCTGCCAACTTTTGGGATGTAAATAAAATAACTATATTTTCCACACCTTGTTTTTATTTTATTTTATTTGAGTTGGCAATTTGAGCATTTAATTAAGACAACACCCATATGCACAGTAAGATGTACTATCTGCCAAATGTAAAGTCATATACATTATATAATAGAAATAACTAAACTGCTATTCTGCTTTTCATCGCTATAAATTACTCATAACACTAAATATTTAATCAACCAATGAGCAAAAAGAATTTGTGCAATTAGTGTCTCTGATCAAGCAAAAAATCTCTCTAATATCAGCTGGCATTGTTTACTCCTGCCAGTTGCGTACATTTAAATAAATTATCCAGGCAGTCCAATTTCAATATGCCACAACTGTTCATGTCTTCTAATATATTCCCTGTGTAGCTTGTGTAGTGTGCATGCTAAGGCTGAGTGTATGAAGTGTAATGAGCTGAAGCCATTGTTCCATCTATAATATTAGGAAATGTCAACATGTGCCTTAATGTGACTGGCAAAAGCATAATTTTGTTTGCACATGCCCTCAACGATTACTACCTTTCTACTTCAACATAATGTAATCGTGTTGTGTATCGCATCAAGTGCACAGCTGAAGTGGTTTGATTTTAGCCCTGACCAGTGCACACTGTCTTTGTGTCCTTGGGCAAGACAGATCACCAACCTAGCCTGTATGAATGTATTATGTGAATGGAGATGATTGGACACCTTAGAGACTTGGGTAGTCAAAAAGTCTAAAGTTAAATAGATAATAATTGATAACAATGAAACTAGTGTCAAAATACTCACCTCAACAAATTTCAGTATTTCAATTATGTTGTTCAATGTCATAATAGGGAAAATGTATGGACATGGGTAGGTCTGTCAAGGGCCGCGGATTACAGAAGTTTATAATTACAAGTATGTGAAGTTGATGATTAATGGCTTTTAGTGTCACTTGTACTGTAATAGCTGTAGATTAATCTGTCAAGTTCACTCATAAAAACACATACAAATGTTGAGGGGCTCATATGTGTCAGCACTTGGATATAAACCTGTGTATTTTGTGTCACTATAGAAGTGGAGTTCCCTTTATGTGAATGAGTATTTGTGTTGACTATCTTGTCTGTGTTGTGAAGGTGACATTATTTGATTGGGAAAGGCTTTGCTTTGGTGTACACAATGCAATTACTGATCCAACAATACCTGGACTGTCCCTGCCCCGCTCACTTTGTCTGGTCGTCATTATATTTGATTTGGCCCGCTCTTATCTCTATAGGATGGAGGCCTCCCGGTGATAGTGTGTCTGAACAAAGGCCCGTATTAAATAGTTTAAAGCCCTCCGGTGCCCAATGCTGTTGTGTCCTTATCTCAACCCTGACGCTCTCATCGACTTCAGGCGTTTTATCGAGTCACATCACCTTCATGCACACAGGTTCAGCTTGACTTGTGTCTATTACAGCAAATGACCAGTACTCCCCACTCAGCCCATGTGTAGGTGACACTCATTAGCCAAGTTTATTCAACCTTTTAATAGTGAAGAGTACTTTGAAAACAGCAAGGACAAGCACATGCCTCAGTGACTCACCTGTGCAATACTTACCACAACAACTTAATTCTTTTATTTTATTTTCAAGAGCTACATTTAGCTTCCTATAAAATGTATCGAGACTCTACTTGAATAAGATGTGTCGCATTTGCTGGTTGGGATACTTATGTATTTATTTATTATTTATGATTTAATTATACATATTTATTATTTCATTATAAATAAAGGGACCATAAAAAAGATTCAAAGTTGCATAATGGTAATCATCTATATCAGTGCTTCCCAAACAGTGGTGTAGTGGGGATTTTTTAAATGGGGGTACGCGATTCGTGACATCGTCGGTGTGAAGTTAGTACAAACATAAAGATCCCAGCCCAGTTTTTTTTTTTTTTTTTGGCAAAATCATGTCATTAACATTAACTCCATTCACAAGCACCTAACTAAACTAAAACTAGACTAAAACAGGACTAAACCAGGACTGAACCAAGTCTAAACCAGGACTAAACCAGGACTAATCTTGGACTTGAGAGCGAGAGGGAGAGCCCCAAGCCCGCGGAGCAGGGCCTGCCCTGACAGTCAGTCCTGGTTCAGTTCTGATTCTGTCCTGTTTTAGTCCTGGTTCAGTCCTGGTTCAGTCCTGGTTCAGTCCTGGTTCAGTCCTGGGATCAGTCCTGGTCCCTCATGTTACAGGTCACTATAGGACAATACTTGAGATGTATTCTGTTGATGTTTTCACCATCACCAATAGCTTCGGTTTGACATTTAAGTTATAGGCTATTTTAAACTCAAGAAAAAATACAAAATTGATTTAAGTAACACATTTCTGGAGACTGTGGTTAATTCAAGCCTGTTTAGGGGTTTGATTTTCAACAAAAGGTGAAAGACAGTAACTGAAAAACTGCTAATGCTATCTAGCTTGTGACTTATGGGTGAGGGACTTCTTTATCCAACTAAGTAATTTTTTATGGTCAAACTGTGTTCAAACAAAATTCAAATTTAATCTATCATGCCTCAGAGAGAGCAGTGCTTTACACTTAGCATCACACTCTTGAGGACATTAGCTTCAAAGTATCAGTCGTTTGGACCTTTATTCTGTAAACCCCTGGGGACCTAAATTTGAGTTCTGACCCCCAGGTTGGGAATGACCTGGAATGCATCGTATGTTTTGCTCTTAGAAAACCTCACGCAATGGATACACTTTTACTTTAGAAAAAGGTCAGAAGAAAACCTGTGTCTGCTGTAACGTGAGTCACTTTACAAGTCGAGGGGAAAACTAAAATCGCTTTATTTGGTGACCTATGCTGCTGTCTGCCTATCTCCATCCTCTTCTATCCCTCCTTTTCCTTTTTTCTCTTCCAAGGCCACTGCAGTCCATTGCTCCGGGCTTTGTGCTTTATCGTTCTGAAGACAACCAGAAGCACCTCTATTTTGTTCGGCCATTCAGAGCAAAATGAATGTGATTTCTACATGAATTGTACAGCATGTTTCTATTATATGCAGTCACGACTTTCCTTTAGCAGTGATTTTCTGCAGAAGAAAATAAGAATCACACATCACCTTGAAAAAATCTATTACTATCTGATAGGAAAATTGTGTTATTTTAGTACCATTACATCACAAGCTTGTTTCAAAGTTTTTCTCTAACTTGTGATTTAAAAGTTTGCTGTATAACTTTTCTGCGTGATTCCATTCAGATGTTATTGCTTTCCCTAGAATTCTCCACACTACGGCTGTAAATGTGTTTTTGCATTTATTGAATACCTTTGAAAACTTGAGCGTGGTCACCTCTCCACAGACGTGACCTATAACTTGCTCTGGTAGTGTCATCTGCTTGTCCCCAGGTTTAAGTTTAATACTATACTAATCCAAAATGCTCATTTTGTCTTCTTCTGTAAATTAACCTCTTGAGTTAAAAAAAAAAAAGACAGTGCAGTAGGAGATGCATTTACCTTACTGAAGTTAATGCCATACTGTGGATACCAGGTAAAGTGATCATATTTCCATGGAGGCAAGTGGGCGGACCCTCCACAAGAAAAGTTACACAGTGCACAGTTAAATGTACTTTTTTTCTTTTCATTTTTTTTTCATACATGTCTCTGTCTTTTCTGTCCAGATTAGACATGTAACATTTTTTTACTGAATGCTCTTTTTTTTAGTGCACCAGTTTCCTATACAGCCTATATACTGAAAACAATGTAATTATAATAATCAGACACCACCCACTCTCCATATTGCAAAGTTAAATCCCCTCTAAAAGCACGAAAAGTCAACCCCTCCCTGTTGAAACGTACACCGCCACAATTACAGATGGAGGCGCGATGTGAGGAGGCAGCTTTTCTTGCTGCTGTCAGCTCAGTGTCAGTGTGCTGCTGTGATGCAGTGTTATCAAACCAGCCCCAGCAGCCTTACGGGGAGAGCTGTCACACCGCAGTCGGACACAGACGAAACCAAGAAAAACAACACAAATGGATTGCTTTATCAGCATTTGTTCCGATCCTGGTGGGAGTGATTATTATGAAAGTTATCGACTTCTATCTTCTGTCTATGAAAACTAGGGCTGCTCTGTAGAGGGGGATTGAAACCGCAATAGTATGGGTTTCAGAATGATGAAAAATTAGGACAGTTGCCAAAGTTATGGGGAAAATGATTGCACATAACAGGAAGCTGAAAGCCATGAATTTACTGGTTGTAAACTTTTAATTCAGCATGTTTTCAACCAATGATCACGTATAACATTATAATCTATAACAATGTCTCTCTTGTGAGTTGTAGCAGTCACGGTGGCTGAGTGGCTAGCACTCATGCCTCACAGCAAGAAGGTTCCGGGTTTGATCCCTGGGTCACCCGGGCCTTTCTGTGTGGAGTTTGCATGTTTCTCCCCGTGTCTGGATGGGTTTCCTCCGGGCACTCCGGTTTCCCCCATCAACCCAAAACATGCTACAGGTCTCCATGAACAGTTGATAGTCAAGGTCAGTTAAATACAATCAATCAATGAATCTGTCCAGGGACTACAGGTGGAAATTAGCACTGATGCTACAACCTGATGTACAATGCATCTCTCCTGTTAAGGTAAAATGCAAAAATTGTGTGCTGTCCCTGTCTCAAATAAATAAATAAAATAAAAAATAAAAATAAAATAAATGGAATATAGGGAAATAGATCAGTTTAAGGATTTAAAGCTACCATGTGCTCTGTAATTAGATTTGCCAACCCAGTCCTGTTCTATACTCAATACAACACCACTACCTGCTATCAAGGTTACTGCCTGTCTGATAGTGTGCCAGCTTTGGCCGGACAGAAGAAGAGCAGAGACATCAGGTGAACCTGATCAAAGACCAGGTTAGGGGAGAGAGAAGTTTCTGCCATGTACTAATGAAAAAAAATTAACTTGCAAATGGTAGCTTTAAGGTTTACACAGCCTTGTACACTGTGGTAATTGTGGTTCATGGAAGGAACAGTACTGAAATTCAACCCACACAAGCCACTCTAGTCTGAAAGAAATGTGGGCCCAGGCTGCGTACAATCCTGCATATCTCTCATATAAAAATAAATCCAAAGAATGAGCCTGGCTGTAATGAGTCTTTTATATTTTACACTTCGTTATAAACCCACATGAACCATTATAAATGTGTGCAGTTCCCCTTGAAAAGAGTGGACACTTGATTGCTTTTGGTCAGGGCAAATGTAGGGCATCTGCACTGTCACTTCTGCACAGAGCTGCTTAGTGCACCTGGCGTGTCCGAGTGGAGTTTTTGCATACTGGGACGGTGCTGTTGACTCATATTTATCTCTCAGCACCAGGCTGTGCAGGCCACTGGCTGTCAGGGGCACGAGTGGCTCAGAGCACTGGAGCTTGAGTTAATGTTAAAAGGCAGTTGGGAAGATGGGTTTGGCCACTGTATCCCAGAACTGTCAGTGAAGAGGTAGTGTTTTTGTTTCGTCTGTCGAGACTGGAGACATACCTACTGTAGTGATAGTGTGGAAAATACAATACTGCACAGTTTTTTTTGTATTAGGGATGCAAATAATAGACTAAATAATCATTAACTCTTTTAATATCTATCTATCTATCTATCTATCTATCTATCTATCTATCTATCTATCTATAGATAGATAGATAGATAGATAGATAGATAGATAGACCCCAAAACATATTCCATTCCATTTTTTTTAACACAAGTCAAATGCATTAAATTGAAAATTTATTTATTTATTTTTATTCATTTTTAAATTTTCGTGTCTTTACTTAGCATATTTTACTTCTATTAGGTCTATATGTCAATGTACTGTATAAATAATCATGACTAGACAACTAAAATAAAGAAAATTACTGACTAGTTAGTTAGAGGCCTATTTTGTATATCATAAAAAATTTAATCATAATGTTTTAACTGTCTCAGCTAAGGCCTCCGAATCTCCAATTTTTATATCAAAACTCAATATCACAATTCATTTACTAAATAATGCCATTATATTTTATTGAGCAAAGTTATTGAGCTCACGTACATGAACATTCACACAGACAGTGGCTCCCTCTTTTCTGAATCACTTGAGGAAAAACTAAATTTCAAACACAACTCATGCCTCAAAATAATCTTGCATTGTTATTCACCACTCTGGACCTCACATAATCATTTGGATTCAAATAGTGTCCTTTTAGCCCCCACAGAATTATTTGTAGCCAATATTATTCAATGACGTTTTCTAGTCACTCAAATCTTTCTTTGGGGGAAATGGGTTTTGGTCTCTGGGTTACAGGTTCTAGTCCGTTGGTATTCGAAGCGTGAACAGATATTTGCGTGCAGACCAGATTTGTATTTCCATCTGTCTGTTTGATGTCTGATGGGTTTGCTTTGGGGAAAAAGGCGAAAACAGGCTGTAGAAGTCTTGTTCTGCCAAGTTTTGATTTTTGATTTTTTTTTTCAATATAATTTAAGTTGTGGTACTCTGTAAACTGCATCTCAATAAAATTCTCTAAACCTTACATAGCATTGTGGTTCAAAATAAATGTTTGATTATTATATTTTGCATTGTAGGCCCATCATGATAATTATTATATCAACTTATAATTCAATATATGATAGCTGGAACAATATATTTCTGGGTTCAATATTTATCATGTGTACCTTTTTCTTGGATGGAGAGATTTTTTTTGTTATTTTTGTTGTAATACGAGAAGATTAGCTGGATCCTCTGTAGATTCATGTCTGCAGGGCCATGCAAATACCCATATCGGTCAATCTGTAATATCAGTATCTAAAAGTCACTCCAAACTACTCTAATTGTACTGTAATTGTGTGTGTGTGTATTTATATATGTGATTTACTGGCATTATCCTGCTTTTATCATTGTGCCATTACGTAATTTTATTTATATTTCTATGTAACAATATATCATGCTTCAAAACGTGACAGGCCTAATTGTACCTTGTGTTTTGCAGTGTATACGACATAATTGTACTTATATATGTGTACATACATTTACATGCGGAACTTATTACCATATGCACAGAAGGTTATGGTAGTTGGAGGCATGTACATATGTGCACTCCATTAGCACACAACAAAGGTCGTGGGGGTCAGCGAACAGTTGTGGTGGGCTGTTGATGCCAGTGCAGCTCATTAGAGAGAAAAACATTTGAGTATACACAGTCAATGTGAGATAGGAATATAGTCAGGAGATGTATGTAAGCTCAAATCTGTCTAAGGCTCAAGGGCATAGGTTTGCATAGGGACTGTGTGTCACAACCATTTTATTTAAACAAAAATATACATTTATTCCGATATTTTTCCAAACTCAGTATTATTCATTTAACATGTTTTAGTTCATATTTTGTTTATTAGACATTCTGAGATGTATTCAGTGATATGACGACAGGGTTACCCCTGCCGCTATTTCATTGGTTGAAACAGAGTGGTGTCATTAGTGGAGCCAGGAGCCTAAACTGGGGAAGCGGCAGGACAGAGCCAGCACCCGAAGATGGCGGCTTGAGCAGGCTTGAGTGAAGATGCTGCACCAAACTTTGAAAAACTTTTCAAAAGGAACTTTCTTGGCTTCAATTAAACTTGCCTTATAATGAGTTATAATGAGAAAAAGTCTGACTATCGCCACAAGTGCTCCTCCAAAACGGAGCCCTACTGGAACGCTGTTAGCAGCCGGACTCTATTGACAATATTCCATGGAAAAATGTACGGACATTACCTCACAAATATCTCAGTGATACTGTTAAAACTATTTGTCACTGACGATCAGCTTTACAACAGCTAATCAGAGCCCATTGCCTAGCGACAGCTCTTAAAGGGTCCACATTACACTATTTTCTGATTTATGTTATAATGTTGTTTCCTCTTCATCAGTAACATACCTGGAGTTGTGTTTGTTTCATTCACACACGTTTAACACACAAACCCTGCACACATTTAGGTTGAGGTCTTCTTTCAAACAACACTCTGTTCCTTGTGATGTCATGTGGTAATACAGGAAGTGCTCCATTGTGCTCTGAAACTCCATACACCCTCACTAGAACCATTTAGATTATTTCAGCCCTGAAATTGCCAATCTTTACTGAACTAAAGATTAATGTAGCTAACTTGAAAACTACCACTTCATGACAAGGTGGAATAGAGCATGCTGAGCTTTGGAGATGTAGACAGACATAATAAAGGTTTACTGGAATGTGTGTGAATGAAACAAAACACTCTAGGTATGTTTTTGAAGAGGTAACAACATTATAACATGACTTAAAGCTCACAAGAGTCAATGTGGTGTAATATAGGCCCTTTTAAACGGTCAAAATTGCACAGTGTTTCTTCTTTTTGCTTCCTCATTCTACATACATTCTAATTGCTACAGACACCTCCATGTATCTTAGTGTGTTTGTTTTTCTCAAGACATCCTGTTCAGTCGCGTGACACTTTTTTGTGCAATTCTGTCTTTACGAGTGTGAGATAAATAATTGTTGTAAAATGTCTGTGGTCAGGGAACATTTCAAAATCATCTACTTTGCAGCTGGCCAAACACGCTTCTGCAGAAAAACAATACAACTGAGTGTCTCAAATATATAATTTTTTTCTATTTGCGAATTAATTATATACATGATGTGCCCTGACAATGTTTTGCTGAGCTCCATCTGGTACTGTAGCATTCCACTCTCCTCTGACCTTGATACTCAGCATTCATATGGTCCTCAAGTGCTCACGGCTGCATCTTAAAACACTACTGCTCCGATTGTGCAGTGCTCTGGCACTTTTACTATAGAAATTACCTGAATAATGCATGATTTAGTAGAGCTGACTGGGGGGGTAATGAAGGTTTAAATACTTCTTTTTCTTTTTCAGAGCTAAACCATTACGTCAATGCCCAAAAAGTGTTAATTTTGTTCTACCAAATATACTCATAACTAATTATTTAGTTAGCTTTAGTTTCTGTTGATTGATTATATATAACCATGTGTTGTATTTTTAGTAAAGTGGATTTGAAGTGATGCAGTCAGCTGTGTTTGTTCCATAACAGGTCCAAAAACATGTATTTGTATTGTGGGTGGACTTGCCTCTCCACAGATTTGACTCACCTGTTACCTGTCTTGTTGTGGTCACCTGCTTGTCTCCATGGAGTTATGTAGAGAAGGTTTCATCTGTGGTCATCTGGACTATGTTTCTGCAGTCAAGATGTTTTGGCTCCCATTCAGAAGCCATTTTCAATTGATGGGACGTCTTCTTCTTCTACCAAATTTACTTCTGACTTATTATTTTGTTAGCTTTAATTTATGTGGATTTATGTTCTAAGCATTTGTTGTAATTTTAGTAAGGTGAATTTGAAGTGATGTGAAGTTTAAATCCAGTGACTGTATGGTGTATATGGTGGATCTTTGTTACTACATGTAACCTTTCAAACAGATGGGCATGTTCTGCAGAGGCCGCTGCTGTTAGTTCAGCTTGACATTTCGCAGCATTGCCTCTGAATTCCCATTCCTCTGGGGGAAAACAACAGGACGTAGGGCAGCGAGTGTGAAATCAAGTGGATAATGCACACTTCTTAACTTTTCACTTTCTTTGGTGTTTTTAGGGCAGTTTCACAGACTGTACTACATGTGACATGCAGTTTGAGTAATTTTTTTTTTTTTTTTAAATCTATTAAAGCAGGTGTGTCCAAGCTATGGCCCAGGGGCTAAATTCGGCCCTCAAACCAATTTTTCTTGGCCCTCAGACTTTCTGGTGAATTGGCCCTTATAAGTACTTTTTACTCCTATGTTTCTGACTTCTGTTATTCTAACTTGTATAACTAACTATTCTGATGTGAGACAAGCCTGTTATTAAAGTTCTGGCACTAAATTAGGTTATAGTTGCACTTTAACCTCAGTGAGTGAGTGATTTGCAGTATTGACCACTAGTTTATGGCCCTAAACATGGTCTATGTAGTCCACCATGAAAAAAGTTTGTACACCCCTGTATTAAAGTTTTTGTCCTCCTTTGGGTTCATCATTTCTTACCGTGGTTTAGTCTAATTTAGGTCTGATAAAGTCCCAAATTTAGATCTGGTAGTACTCGGAAACACCAAAACGATGGTGTTAGTTGGTTGGAAAATCACTGGTAATGGTATTGCACTTGGTGTAAAACTTCAGAATTATTCTCTACCTCTGGGTGGGTGATAATCCAATAAAAGCCAATAAAAGCTAAATTTGTTCTGATCCCACTAGTTCCATGGTTGAGTTAAACTTTGATAGTAGAAAAACAAAACAAAAAGATGTGGCTCTAAGTGTTTCAAACTGAAGAAAAAAATGATTTTTGAAATAAGGAGTAAATTGCAAAAATGTGGAAAACCCAGATACTCTAATTGAAATGCGGTTGTGTTCCGTACCACTTTAAATTATTCTTTCTTGTGCAACTCCCACTTCAGAGCGACTGGAATTTCAGCCTTTGAAACTTGGAAAATACTACCATTTAATTGGCAAAGTTTTAGTTTGTCCAATCCACAGAAGCCCTTTTTTGTTGGAAATAAGGCCGGAACGGTTCAGTGGTTCCCTGTCTGTCCAAATAACCGTGAACTTCCTCTGCAGTTCTTATTAAAAGTCGACAAAAGCATATTAGAGGAGTTTTCCGGTGTGTCCATCCTGTCAATACATTTCCACCGTGTTCATGAACTGTAAAAGAGCAGCTTGTGGAGGGTTGAGCACAGTGACTGAACAGGTCTGGAGAGCATGGACTTCATCATGGCCGACCCGAGTGGATGTAGCAGAGATGTCAAACGGGAGGCCTCACACTCCTTGCACTGTTGAGCAGACTCTCAAACTGACAGCGCTACAACTGTCAGACTCCATTGGCGTCTCCGTCTGGCTTTTGACTCCAGTCTGTGTTGTGTTGTGCAGCCTGCTCGGCCTGCTGGGAGTCCATCTGCGAGACTCTAGGTAGATTTAACTCTTTTTCATCCATGCTACTGCTTCCTGATGATGCAAGAACTAATCTGGTCACACCTCTGACAACTGTGCATGCACTCATCTGAATTCTGAACAACATTTATGATTTGTGAGTCATTTTAATGGCATTTTAACTGGACTAATCATCCAATATGATACTTAATAACTTTAATGTGACTAGAGCTGAAATGACTAATTTGATTAATCACGATGAGTTGAGACGGTGCTATCCTTCATTCATCCAGGAGTGCTTCAATGTAGAGAGGGTTTCATTTGTGATCTGAACTGTTTTGTTGATTGATGGAACTGGCTTGAGCCATTGTTATCCAGTAAACTAGGGCAGGACAGTTTCACTCTGAAACTCCTCCCTTCTGGAGTTGGATTTAGGCACCCAAAGAACGATAAATGCTCTGTTTCAAGCCACTTAAATCAAGTGGCAATTCAAGTCCAATCTGGATGGAAGCAGAAACATCTTGTTCACAAAAACTATCCAAATGATCACTGATAAAATGTCTCTTCATGATAAGTAGATTATTGAAATAAACAATACATTAAATACTTGCTAAATGTTTTTGGACTATAAATTGACTCTCACCTGCCATATGATGGAGTAGAGGTTTTGTTGAAATAACACAAGATGTTGTACTTTTTGAACACTATCTTTTGAACTATTTGAAAGATTTTCTATCAAGAAATGCCTCTGTTGGCATTCCCCCCCTTGCATTTATTCAGTAACAGGTGAGGGAACCTGTCTCTCCACAGATCTGATCTGTAACCTGTCTTGGTGGGATCACCTGCTTGATATGTAGAGAAGTTTTCATCAAGATGTTTCAGTCCCATCCAAAGCCAGTGACTGGCTTGAACTACATGTTGTCTTGAGTCCAGATGATCACTGATGACACTTTCTCTACACTGTACCATTCCTGGAGACAGAAGTTAATTGCTGTACTGTGGGCCATTCACTACAAGTTACACAGTGCACAGAAAAAGTTGAATAGTGCACGTGTGAACTGAAATCACCCTGTCTAAAATGTCACACGAGCAAAAGGGGGTCTTTGAAGGGCATGTGCTGTGTGTGAGGTTGGCTTGTCTGGGGCAATTTCACCACCACCTCTGTAATTGAGTTGTGTAAACAAAGACAGTCTCTGGTGTCTGGCCGCTTTGAAGTGCACTGTCAGCCCTCAAATCTCACCAAACAAGACGCTGCATGGAAAGGTCAAGACACCTCTCCGTCTGTGACAACCATGTTTTTAGGCAATGACGTGTCTGACAAACTGGGAGTAAAGTAGGTCAAAGTAGAAGAGGAGATCTGTGGAGGAAGAGATGTGTGGGACTGCGTCAGGACAGATACCAGAATTGAGTTCATGAATGATGCATAGATTTTCATTATTCTCATCTGGGCACTTCGATTGCACAGGTAAACACAAGAATGCTGAGGTGGGAGGAAGAGGCACAGAAGGGCGTAGCATTAATGTCTGGAAAGTAATGGATTTTCCTTATATTCCAAATGGAGGAGAGCATTTGCTGCACATAGGTGAAGAGGGGAGGAAAGTATATTAAACTTTTAGAGTTTGAAAGAGGCTAGTAAGTGCTTATGGTGGAAACAACTGAACTTGAACACTGTTGTATGTTTTGGTAAGTCTGCTCCATACAGTAGCAAGGCCTCTCTTTTATCTTCAGTGCAGGGACCATTGGCACAGATTGGCAACCCTGCTTCTATCAGTCTACCCCAGGGCAGTTATGGCTATAGAAGTACTGAAGATTTTTATGTATACTAAGGCCTATATATACTATATCAATTTATCAAGATATTGACTTTGGTGATAGAGCATCGATATTGTGGGCTGCTGTATTATTTTATATATATATTCATTTATTTTGTGACAGTGCAAATTTTGTTGCTTTTTTGTGCAATATATTTGACTTATTCTTACGACTTATGTTTTCATTATTAAAATTGATTTATTTCATATTAGGTAGTGGTTTAACAAAGAAATACTGTTCTAAAACTAATAATAGGATATTACGGAATATAATATGCAATATATCGATTTTCACATATGTCATTGTATTATTGTATTGTGAGCCATGTATTCTACACCGAATCATGATGGACCCTGCGATTCTCAGCTCTAATACTAATAATTCATAATGAAAACTGGGATTGTTGTTGGAGCATTTAGTGACATAAATATTACCATTGTGTTTCCTTGCATGATCACATTGCGGCTATTGTTTGGTTCTCTCTTGTGAAAGTGTGATATTTTCTCTGTGTGGGCTAAAGTTCTGAACAAACGTACTCCCCAATCTACTCTAGTACTTTACACTCTTTCTGAACTTGTCAATAGCATAATTTCACGTATTAGACAACTGACAGCAATTCTGTGAGTTTTACAGAAAGGTACAGATACATACATATAAATATAGCCACAAGTGTCAATGATCGGGTCTCACACTGTGCCCCGCAAACACCATGCCCCACAGACACTGCGCCCCACACCTAACCCTAGGTGAGAACAGTTTTTTGGCTTGTTGCCATGGCATCCAAATTGCATAGGAGGCGCTATTGCACCCATTTTTGTATTTCTTATATCAATCTGTTCAGGGTCTGGGTGTCCACCCACGATTGAAGTTTGAGTGAAATCAGCCCCAGTCTGTGCAATTTGGTGAATTTGGTGAACATGGAGATTTTATACCATCGCTATGGCAGTGGCGTAAAAAATATGGTATGGGTGTCAATGATTTTTTACATCAGAATGCCAAAACTTAATTTTTTGCCAAATTTCAGAAAATTTTGAAAAACTAAATTTTTTTCTCCCCATATTAAATTTTGTTAGGGACAGTAATGTGCCAAATTCAATTTTTTCACATTAAATTGCTTCAGGGCAGGGAGTTTAGCAACTGATTCATATTTCACTGAAATTTGAGTTTGTTTGTGGGACCAATTTGTAAATTTGTAAATTCAAAATTTCCCAAATTTTGGGCACTTTTGTCACTTCACTGAGACCATAAGACACGTGTCAAAAATGTGAAAATCTTTTTTTTTTAAAGCTAACAATCTATACATTTTCGGAACGCTCTGGCTAATTTCTTGAGGATCCCAGTTAATTTCCCGGCCACTAGTAGCATCGCTTTGCGATACTAATAGGCCCTTCACCAGCTTCTGGCATTTGGGCCTAATTACTGTATCTGTACTGTATATACAGTATAAAAGCTGGAGATTTTGAAGTTCATATTTATCGTGTGTACATTTTCTTTGCGTAACTGGGATCTTCTGTGACTCATTACAGATGCAAACTAAGTACTGAAGTCTTTCATTCTGCTATTTATTCATTATTTATTTATTTATTTATTTATTATATAATATTGTACATTTAAAATTGTTTTTGTGGTTTAAATCTGCTCTTAAGTTTTTATGTTAGTGGCATAAATTTGTTTCAGTATTATTGTTTATCATCTATATTTTATTTTATTTCAAAACTTGTTACTGTGACAGGCCTAAGAACAGAATAAATTATAAACAGCGCTTGTCTCACTTATGACTTTATACCACAACACCTCTGTTTTTGTTGCTCCAGTGAATTCATCCTTCACCAATTTGACCTTTTTCAAAATTAATGAAGTCATCTCTTATGCTTATAAAGGATGGCCACTTTAATTCTTCATTCACTCTGAAAAACCCACTCGTAATTCTGTGCTGTTGTAGTCGTACGGACAAGCATACAGGAAGTCACGCCCCAACAGCTGATAGTATGTGTTCCCCCATTCCCACTTTACATATTGTCAGCTGGCCATGTGTCTATGCGTGGTTCCATGTAACAAAGTCATTAATCACATTTGCCATAAACATGCTACAGTGAGCTGCAAGATGTCTCTCTCTGGTTTGTTCCAGGTTGCAGTAGCAGATGCAGCCCGATGGTGTGCAATGAAAACAGCCCAGTCTCACGCTGTTTAGGGCTGGAGCTGTGCAGCTGTATGTCCTCAGCTAACAAGGCAGTTTATATTAACTAACTAGTAGTTGTCATCATTTAAGAAACAAGTAGAACAGCAGTTTTATTACAAAAGACCAATCTCATTAAAAAAAAAAAAAAAAAAAAAAAAAAAGATCTACCGGTACACGGAAAAAAAACATTTGCCATATTTTTTTTCTTCTAATTGATTTAATTGGTCTGTCAGTGTTCGTCTCCTATAATAAGATAAGAGAACCTTTATTTTTCCCACAATGGGGAAATTCCAGTGTTGCAACGCACAGTTATAATAGGGTTTTAGCACTGCAGGAACATTCATTCCTTCGTAACAGCCCCTTCTTTTCCACACACAGGAGGATATAGGGACAGGAGGATATATGGAGACTTTCCATTCAGACAACCTTTTGGTAACACAATGTACAATAATGATTTTTTTTTTTTTTCATTCTAACCCCTTATGTAAACAAATGTCAAGTGGTTAATAATTACATGCTCACATATATAATATATTTGTGCCTCCATTGGGCTCTCAAAGCACTTTACATCAGCATCATTCACACACATTCACACACATTCATACACCAGTGTACACAGAGTCACAGTCACAATGAGTTATGCCTGAAATGCAGTTCAGTCATTTGTGATTAGCTGAAAGGTCCAACATAATGCATTTTAATTTATTGTGTAGTGAACAGAAAGATAGTGGCTTTCAGATTCTTGTTTGTGAGGATGGCATTCTCTCAGATGGAGAGCAAGAGGCAGTTTTCTGTATTGATCAAAAATAAAGGGCCTATATTACGCTATTTTCTGATCTATGCTATAATGCTGTTTCCTCCTCAAAAACAAACCTGGAATTTTGTTATGTTTCATTCACACGTTTAACCAACTAATGCTGCATATTTAGGCTGAGTTTTTCTCTCAAACAGAAAACACTGTTTCCACCTTGTGACATCTTGAAGTAATACAGGAAGTGCTCCACTGTGTTTTAAACTCCATACACCTTCACTGAAATCATTTGGATTATATCTGCCCTGGAATTTCCAAACTCTACTAAACTAAAGGTAAAATGTACCTGTTAACTAGAAAACTACCACTTCATAACATCAATAGAACAGAACAGAGCATTATAAGCTTTGATGTAGATGTAGACAGAATACTAATAGGGTTAATTCAACATGTGAGAATGAAACAAAACACAACTCCAGGTATGTTTTTGAGGAGGTAAACAATATTCTAACATGACGGAAAGCTCACAAGAGTCAATTTTGCGTTATATACAACCTTTAAAGGTAAAAACAAATGTTATATAACACATTTATTATTTTAGTGACTTGGCCCCAGAACTCTATTATTATTATTGGCCAATACAATGTTATATTTTAGGAAACCCAGTAATTGTCTGAAAGTGTGTCTCCAAGTGTCTGAAATCTACCTAATTACATTTTAGGTTATTTTGAGCCTAATTTATTAGCACTAGAAGCCAGCCAAATAGACTGGTAATCATGTGGAGCTGAGAATAGGGGTCAAGTGTGTCTGGATGTAATGATATCCAAATCTCTCTGTACGATATTTACACGATATGCGATAACAAAATTGTGAATAATCCGTTTTCCTTTTAAAATGCTTTGACAAGAAGTTGGTTCTGTTATAATCCAAAGAATTAAGATTTTATCTACACAACTATGTATGATTGACTAGAATGTAGTAGACTTGTAATTCAATATATTGTGATATAATGAGACTTTTGATGAGGTGATATCACTGTATTTTTGTTATTGTTAAATCCCTACGTATGTGGTGAGTGGATGAGGTTTGGTTTATGATACATGCAGCTGAATTCTGGACTAGCTGATGTTTATGGAGAGAGAAAAATTGAAAAAGACAATCATGTCAGTGTTTGTAGACAGAATTTGAAGTTGAAAATGACAGAACAAGTTTTGGTGCTATTTAATGGAGTGAGGTTGGATAGTGCATTGTCACTCCTGAGTTCTCCGGCTGATGTTGTCTTATTAGTCTATCACCCCTCTTTTGCTGATGTCAGCCCGTTTTTAACTGTGCAGTTATGCATAAGCAATGAACCGTCATCGATCATGCCACTTTATGGTTGGCTGAGGGGATGATTTGCACTGTCAGAAAGGTTGACGAAGCAGAGCCAATGTTTTCCTTCATAAACTCTCTATAGTGACTTGAACTAACTCTGCCAGAGCTCATTTTGCTTGTTTATTATGGATATGTCAGCGCTCTGCCTGGAATGTTCCACAGTATGACATTAAACAGCTCTACCTCACATTTATTAATTTATTAAATAGGTGGTTTTACTTCTCAAAAATACCTAGAAAAACAGGCATTATGACTGCGGGTTGGTTTGTCCCTCCACAGATCTGGACTGTAACTTGGCCTGATTTGAAGGTTTAATGCCATACTGTGAAAATATTCCAGACAAATCAATAACATGTCCATCTACAAAAGCATTTGACAGACCCTTCACCAGAAAAGTTACACACTGTACCTTTAAACCTGAAATGCCTACAAAAAAATTAAATTCCATATTTTGTTACCATGTCCAAGAAGTAGCCCGTCTTTCCCATAAAATACAATTTGTTTCCAAGATTTCACAGCAGTTTGGCACAACATTGGCCTTTGTTGTCATTTGTATTGCAAAAGGATCAGTTGAAGAATGGGACTGTGTCAGTGTGGAGATAGCTTTGGACTAAAAGCAATAAACTTTCTAAATGTATAGTCTAGCTGTGCCAAGAACAGGCTTATTTCAAAGTAATTCAAATGTAAAAGCACAGGCAAAAGTCATTTATCTTTGTTCAGTTCAGCTATGTATGTGAATGTATTGATTTAGAAGGGCTGTCTTTGCAGAATTCCCGCTCACTAATGAAAGGCTCAGGGCACTGCTCTCTTCTTTCCTGCTGTATAATCATTATGACTCTCAGTCTCTCTGTCTGTGTGGCTCCTCCGTGTGCATTTGCAGATTTATTTACTCTCACCTGCAGCGCCACAAAACTTATAAAAACAAACAAACAAACAAACAAAAACACGATGTCCAAGTTTACTATAACCACAATCAGAGATGTTCATTTTTGTGTTTTCAGTTCAGGTGTTTGATTCCATTTTGATGTTTTATGTTTTATGTTTAAAATAATAATTACAAAATAGTTTCAGTCACATATAAATTCTAAATGAGTTGATGTTAATGTTTCCATAATCAATGCGCATGCTAAATCTAAGAAAATAATCATTTCAGAATAACATTTAGATAATGACCCAAGTCACACTGCATATTTTGTGTTATGAATGTTCAGTAGATCATATCTTTTACAATAAACATGACAGGAATATGATTATAAATGTCAACAAATTCTTGAGCCTACACATTAATGTAGCCTCTTTAAACGTGTTTATGCATACAAATACTAATACAAATACAGTGTATAAAGGCCGCGCATGGTTCAAACCTTACTATTATCTTTCTTATTTATTATCTTGCTGTTATAAAATGTTGAAGTGAATGAATAGATTAAAGCTTTTAAGATCCATAGGTTTGTGTACAAACAGAATTCTTGATCTGTAATTTCCTTGTCCCTCTGACAGATCTGGACCTGAACTACTTCTGGAAGTGGAGCTTGTTTGAGGATTACCTGCTGTTCTGTTTTGGCTTCACGGTGCTGTGTTCAGGGGTCACTCTGCTGCTGCTGGACTCTGTGGTCTTTGTGGAAACACTGGGGTCCATGGCTCTTCTGTTTGAGGCCATGCTTGGCCTCCCTCAACTTCTGCAGAACTTCAGCAACCGCTCCACCAAGGGCATGAGGTACAGTCGACTCAAACAAATACAACGTTTACAGAATTTATGTCATGATTTCATTTCAGATCAAGGGTAATGGACAGTATAACTCTAGGGGTGACTAACTGGATTTGAAAATGTAAAACTTAGGTTAGTTTTTGTTTCATGGTTGTAAACTCAGTAATTACAGTTATATTAACCATAAAACTGCACAGTTTAATGGCAAATTCTACAAACAATTAACAATAAAACATTCATCAATAATAAAGATAGCATCAAAACTAAATACTCATTTGAACAAATATTGATACTGGGAGGGAAAAATCATATAGATGTTACATAGTTGGACTTTCTGGAATAGTTTTAAAATGGTTGTGTAACAAATTTTGAAGTGCAATGTGTTGCTGAAGAAAATATAGACGCTAAACGATAATTTTAAACAAATTTCTGCCAC
This sequence comes from Boleophthalmus pectinirostris, assembly GCF_026225935.1. Lineage (NCBI taxonomy): Eukaryota > Metazoa > Chordata > Actinopteri > Gobiiformes > Gobiidae > Boleophthalmus > Boleophthalmus pectinirostris. Next base: position 28,597,416 of record NW_026571152.1, read on the forward strand.
AGACACAATCACCCTACAGCATTTAAATAAGGTTTAAAAACACAAACTGCAATAAATAAAAAGCAGAATGAAACACTTTTGTTGTTAGTGTGCATCATAATGAGTCATAGAAATTATGTATTCAACTGTCTACAGCTGATCATACCACAGAAAAAATAACCATGTTCTCAAAGAAAAGAAAAAAAGTACTTACTATAAATACTGACCCAAAAATGTATTGTTCCATGTATCATATGCTGTACAGTAAGTCAATAGAGACATTATTCTGACATGCTTACTTTTGCCTTTTACCTCAATTTTAAGTTTTGGACTGTTGTAACATCATATGAACCTGTATGTACCATGTTTCTTACTTCGCAAATGCTGTACGGCCAGCACTTTCTCCTAAAGGCATGTTGGGTTGGGTGTATTTAGTATTCTGATGAAGAAACTATGGTAATAACTCTTGAAATTATATGACAGAATGAAATGAAGCCATAAATGCGCCCCCTCACTCACTGACGAGGATAGATGCATTTCCTCTGATAAATTTGGGTTTGAAATTAATGTTGTATTCATAGACCCGTAAGTCATGTCATCGTTCACATTTCACATTTAACGGTGTGAGACTAATTAAATTAAAAGTTACTATAATACTATGATGAAAAGTACTTTGGAGGCCCAGATATTTCTACACTTTTGCAACTTAATGGGCAGTATTTCTGTGGAAGGTCAATGGTCAGTGTATATGAACCGTCAGTATGAAAAATTTATTGCAATGAGACCTGAGAATGGCCAGGCTTTTAGTGACGGAGAATGTGTGTGTGAATTTCACACTTGTAAGCGTTTGTGAATTATGGGAACTTTTTTATTCTTAGGTCAAGGTTGTTGGATGTTTTATTCATAATAAAGGTGTTATTTAACTGCTACTGTTATTTGATGAATTACTAAAGTAGTTTGACTTTTAAATTTTCCTTGCAATAGGTTGGATTCACGTTTTAGAATTTGATGATTTGAAGATTTCACATGTAAATCTATTGATAGTTTGCAGGGAATGTTAATGTCCTCAACATTCCCAGGGAATGTGACGCTAACTGTAGGCACTGTTCAGTCTTTAAGGACTTCAGCTCAAGTTAGACTTTTAATCTAAGATGTATTTTAGCAGGATAAACTGACTTAGTTGGAACTACAACAAGTGAGTTGATTTGTGTGGTTAAATAACATCCCTCTCAAATAACATTACATAAGCTAGCCAACATTATTATTATTATTATTTTATTTATTTATTTTTTGTATTTTGTAGGAATCGATCTCCATGATCTTGTTGCTAGGTTGGTTAGGAGTAGGGATGGGCATTCGATGAAATTTCTTAATCGATCGTCGGAAGAATTAATGATTATCGATTAATCATTAACGTTTTTATATTAAAATGATCATCATTATTATTACTATCTGCACTACTAATCTGCATAAATAAATTCAACTTTACGACATATAAACCGTAACGACTCTAGAGGAACATCAATCCGTTTGACATTATAATGTGTTTAATTCAGTTTTGCGCAACTCACAGAAACGAAACTTAAAACCAGCGAAGATAAAACTACAGCTCTTGTGTCGCTGATGCGGTCAATTTCTGTCGGATTAAAAGCCATGATTCAGTGAAATACAGGTTAGTGTGACCATATTTGCGTTTGTCAAAACCAGGACACTGTACGGGGGAGGGACATGGGGACTCGTCATCGACATTGCGCGACTCTCACCTGGTAAAACTTTTTCCCACTGGACACCGAAACATGTGCTGCTTTGTACACTGTTCACATGGACTCACACTTGTCCCGAACGCAACAGAAAGCGTGGAATTTCTTGTACAAATCATCGTTAAATACACATTTGTGCTTCGGTACGCTGCAGGCTGACCTACTGTTTGTGTCTCGCTCCTTCTGAGTGCAGAGAGCTACATGTACGGACCCCTGTTTGGTCACGCTACACACAGCAACCTACATTCGGTTTGTCGATTAAAATTAACATAATCGATGAAATTCTTAATGATCAATTATCGATTAATTGATTAATCATGCCCATCCCTAGTTAGGAGGACCTCTGCTAGAGGATTTAGCCTGTCGTGAATGTTTTGTGTTGATTGGGGGAAACCAGAGTACCCTCTGGAAATACACCCAGACATGGGGAGAACATGCAAACTCCACACAAAAAGGCCTGGGGGACCCAGGGATCGCTGTGAGGCGTGAGTGCTAGCCACTCAGCCACCTTGCTGCCTTTTTTCCTGGATTTTTTTTTAGTTAGTCACTCTCACCTTTTTGTTGGAAATTAAACACCTGAAAAAGCCCATCAATACTTGTATTGATCACAGGCTCCTGAAAATTTGTTGTTTAAATCTATTTTATATTTTTGGCAATGTTTGGTAATGTGTGCATTGTGTCACTATGGTAACTGCTTAACGTACTGCCATACACATACATGTAGAGCCCGCCCAACTGCAAAGTATCAACAAGCACAATCAGAGATAGCAACCTGGTCCCCCATGAGGCATCGGTGGGGGCAGTTCATCACCACGGATGCCAGCTTATGAGGAGCCCAGCCCATACCCTGGTTATGTGTGTGCCAACTTGTGTGATGATTGGGTGAATATTTTAGCCCGCAGATGGTTCAGAAATTGCCTATCCTTTATAATGGCGTGACCTTTCAATTGACCTGTGTGACCTCAAATGACCTCGGATCGTCACCAAACTTTGTTTGCGGCATTGGGCACGGGGGCTTGACCCACCTACCAAATTTGGTGACAATTGGTCCATAAATGGCGGAATTATCGCAGGTGGACAGACACACAGAGACACACAGAGAAACACAGGGTGAATACAAACCCTGGTCAACCTTTCGGGGACCAGGTAATAAGAGATTAAGAAATATTCAAATCTAGGATCTACAAATGTTGAACGAAATGTTGATGTCTCTTTAACAGTGTGAATTGCTAAATCCTTAGTCAAGTATCTTTAGATTGGGGATGCATCAGTAGGGTTAACGGAGCCACAGTTTCACTAAATACAGCTATCATGAACCAAACTATCTAGATACATGTTCAGTCATTAGAAATCTGTATCGCTGCTTCCCTAGTTTGGATCCATAAGTGCCCCGTGAGCCCTCTTCACCTCTGCAGGACTAAAATAGCAAGTGAGTACAGTACATGACCTAGCACCACTCAGAGGTCATGCTCATGCTGTGATTAAAATAATGCCCTATTTACACAGTATGCAGTGTGTAAAGGTCACTGTGCATACTGATTAGCCTCTCAGGTAGAAGACTCTAAGATCAATTACGCCCCTAATGGCACAGAACCTCGCACTAATTATGATCATTATTTCGCCATTATGTCCCTTGTCTGTCATCATCAGTGCTTCCTGTACAATGGAGCTGTGCAGGGATTTTGCATTCTCAATATATTACATGCTCCACTTATCTGTGAAACAGTTAGAAATAAGTCATGTTCTGAACAACACCACATAGGAATGAAACCTGACACTTGGGAAAATGAAGATTCTGGTTTCTGCTATTCTAACTTTTCGGTGGATTCTGCTCTAAACTTGTGGTTCAAATGCATGACATTCCTTTGATTTGTTATATAGACAATGTGCATCGTCTAAAACAAAGAGTAGCCTGCTTTTCTCCTTTCTGTCTTTGAGTTGAGGGATCTGTTTATAAAGCAGCACAAGTATGGCTGCCTTACTGTACATTCTGTTTGAATCAAGAAGGATCTCGAATTGGACAAAAGAGCGAAAAGGAAACCCCAAACTTAAGACAGTCTAACTACAGCTGTTAAATTGCGGCATGTGTCTCTCAAATTCTTGCAACATTCAGAACAGAATATACGGTAACTTCTTTTTTTCTAAGTAATAGTTTGGGGCTTCGATTTTTGATTTGTTTGTAAAGTTCTTGTCAACGTGTGTGGTTCTGGGTGGCCAGGAAATAGGTATGCGCCTGGGAATGGGACCATAAACAATAATATCGTTTACTGTGATAAAAAGGGTCGACATAATCGCTCGTGAGACATTTTGTATGATTGTGAAAACCGCCAAGAATGCATAGAAAAAATTAACTTCTCCATGATGTTTTCTTCTAGATCAATGTTGTTTTCACTTTCACTAACAAAGTACAACATTGTAACAGTTGTTTAAATATGGAACCTATTCATAATATTCAAATGATCTTTATCCATGTCTATAATAATTGAGCTAAACAAAAACATCACATTAATTGTTGTTTGATTCCTGTAAAATCTTCAGAAAATATACACAAAATGACTAGAGTTATCAAGCAACTTAAAAAAGCATTACTAATTTCCCATAATCAAAAAATGTTGTTTATTATAAGTGAAAACATCAACTAGTACCGTTATTCTTTGATAGGCTTTGTTCACTAATGTCTTCCTTTTTCATCATCTACACAATCTACACAACCGTATTTTCCACGTTTCTGTTACTGTGAAGCTCTCTGCTCACTCCCTAGACTCTGCCATCATCACAGAGGTACCCAAAGAGTCAGTGAATAATCCCATAAAGTCTTTAAGCAGAGTATTTTACTCAACTGTAGACTGTGGAGGTGATTTATGATTCTTCTTCTACTGTTCCTCTCAGTGCTGGGGCTCATTTCACATGGAGTGTCCTCAGGGTGAACATCTGCACCTCCCTTAAGTGCTCTGAGAGGAGAAGAGACTGCAGCCAAGATTAAGCATACAATAACACAATATTAGGGCCCTAGAAATGACTGATGCTTTAGTAGCGACATAAATTCAACTTCAAATGTGTGTGGATTTGTTTTGTATAGCCCAAAAACAAGTGCACAAAATTATCTGCAGGGGAAATGATGACTAATGTCTTCTCTGGACTTTTGATCTTTCAAAATATGTACAGAATCTTAAGCACTGATCAAAGTTTTGCAACACTTCATAAAGGGACTATATTATGCTGTTTTATAATTTATGTTCTGATCAGAAGAATTACTCAAACATATGAAACCAAACACATGTCCAGGTATGTTTTTGAGGATGTTACAAAATTATAACATGTCTTAAATCTCACAAGAGTCAATCTTGCACAATATAGGACGTTTAACACATTGTTAACAGTGTCGTGCCCATTTGCTTGTGCCCATTTTCTGCCATACCATCATATAATCAGTGACCTTTAAAAGATAATGACGTTGCCTGTGACACTTCATGCTTTCCTCATGTGAGGCCCACTTCACACTGTCTTCCCCAGAGCCCCATTACTGAGGTGTGCCTGTGAACACCACTGGAGTATGTGCGCTTATGGACTCTTATATCTATGGTACAGAGGACTGTGACCATGTGTATTGCTCTGTTTGTTCAAAGTGTAGATGCAATAAAGCAGTATTCAAAACCCCAAGCTCTGAAGATGCATTACAGATTTACAATTATCCATAATCACTGATACCATGACCGAACAATAGTTACATCTTTTCATTCACTGTCCTTTACATAATAGATCATCTTTCCTGTGAAAATTTTTTTTAACTCAAACTTTCTGAATGAAATAGTGTAGTAATGTAATAAAGTACTGAACTTGAAAAGACTTACGTTTGCTTCTAAAGTTTTTCTTTTTTAGTTTGCATGATTCTGTTGTGATGTGAAAACTCTTGATTAACAATTCAAATTCTTGACATACTGTCACGTTTTGTTGTTACGGCATTGCACATTCTGACTTCAAAACTTCTCTCCCGTCTGGAGAGATGCATGTTTTTGGGCTTAATTTTTACAGTGTACAATTTTCTGTATTCATTCATTTTCATTATAACACAACAGCTCACAGCAGAGCACTCTCTCACCCTATCCTCTATATAAATGAAGAAAACAATATATTTTGTGCAAGTGCTATAAGTTATATTAATCATAATAAGTCCCTAAAATAATATATATATGTAAAGTAACTAACACAAGACATTTTGACAGTACATCATTGATCTGTTTGTGCCTGTGTGTCTATAGGGTGTAATTTCAAAGTCCCCATTATCACTTTGGTGCCACTGAACGCTGAAGCTGACTTGTTTGTACACAAAGTGTACGTGGTGCCCGCGTGATAGCTCAGCTCTGCCAGGCTGCCCGGGGAGTCGGCCTGTTTTTCTCTTCTCTCTCATTAACTTTATCTATTTTGCCGCCTCTCCTGTTTTCCGGTGCCAGCTCTGCAGAGAGCTGCCAACCTCCTCAATGTCACTCTCAGACGTGAGGGACATGGGCAGAGGCTGTGTGTCTGCAGCTGACACACACAGACACACACAGACACACACAGACACACACACACCGACACACACTCTTTATGATGAATCTGCTTCTCTTCCTCTTTCCTGGACACACTTTGTCATGGAGATTTTCACCTTAAATTATAGGCCTATGTATTTGGCTCTAGTGAACGTGCCCAGAATTTTCACATTGTGTTTCAAAAACATCATCACAGTAACACTGACTGTTCTAGTGTTGTTGTTTTGAATGTGTTGTATGTTGACATAAGGTCATATGTTCCACTAGAAATCTAACCCAGTGTCTCTAATCAGCTAAAACTAATGCTACAGCACATATGTAATGGAACTCCTGTTGTCGCTTTGCTGATCCTCTCACCTGTTGTGTTCTATAACAGGGATTTTCCATTGATGCCTTTATTGTGTGACTGACTTTGCACAGATGAAGGGATTGACTGTTCGTGTCATGAATTAAAACCATAATTCTCCACGCCACTTCATTGTCTATATTTATATTACATTATGTAATCAATGCATCTGGCCAAGGAGATTATGGTTAAGGTGGGCTTTATTGTCCCCATTGGGAAATTAGCTCCGAGCTTTAGGCTCATTCTTCAACCAGAGCCGCTCATGTCACTGGACAGGGGCAGTGAACAATTGCAGTGCAGCATACAGGGACCCATTTCTAAATCTTGATCCATTTTGATCAGGAGTAGCTGGATGATTTGCAATACCTTGACACCTACCCAGACACAGGCAGAGCGTGCGAACTAGTTACAGAAAGGCCCGTATTTTCCAGAAATCCAACCAGGAATTGTGTTATGTGACAAGAGAGCTAACCAAATATGTCACCGTGTCAGTCATAAGGCTTTAGCAGTTCAGCAGTTTTGGCAAGAGGAGAGGCAAAGAGTAGAGCATTCAATCCCAGTTCAAAACAGTACATTCTGCCATTGAGCCCTCGAGCAAGACATTTCACCCACTTTCCCTATATCTGAATGTGTTGTGTACTTGTGCGTTTGGCTTGTGCAGAAGTAACTACCACCACCAGTGAATGATCTAACGTATAGCAATTTTAAAGTGCCCAAAAGGCACTATAAAATCCAATTGTTTTTTTGTATTAATATCATTATTCCACATTTTGTCTGATAATGTGCTCAGCTAGAAATTGCACGAATCCTTCTATCTTTTCGATTTATTCTAAAAATAAAACCAAATCAAAAACATCCTTGGGCTAACTTTCCCTCTTATCCACTCCCAGTTAGCTTCCTTTCCTCATGTGGAATCCATCTTTTCTCTGGCAGGTTGAGAACTTTCCTGTGTTTGCCTGTACGCGATCGATCAACATGCATAATTCATAGTTAGTGGGTTAAGAGCAGCTCTCCTCTTTGGGTCTTTGATTTCTGTCTGTGTGCAGCCCTGAGGGAGTTCTGGGCCTGCATGCTGGTAAATCACCTCACATACATGCCCTCTGGAGTGGGCAAACGTGTGCAAGTGCGTGGGTACAGCATGGCAGGGCTGGTATGCATGGATGAGCTGCAGAGTCAAGGGAAACTGCTGAGTTTGAAGTTTAAAATGTCAGGTTATGCATGAATGTGCCCTCAAAGTTTATATCACGGAAGATTTACCCTTTTGAACCTGGTCACAGTTTTGAACTTTTAGGTGAGGAAAAAAAACATTAAATACTTAACACGGTTCCTACTGCTACACTTGCCTACATAAATCTACTATAGGAATCACCTTTGCTGCCAGGATTATTACTCAGGGCCTGTTTACACGAGAATGCTTGCGGGTAAAAATGACAAAATATTTAATCAGAAGTGCCTTTCATTTAGACGGTGACAGCACTTTGGGGGCTTAAAAATGCAAAAATCTGAACCCACCCTCCAGAGTGGAAAAGTTGCCCAAGACACAAAACTCTGTTCAGATCTGCTCACGTCGCATACGTGTTTACGTCATATACAGTACACAGAAACAAACGTGTCAGATGACATGCATACCCAATCGAATTCCACACACTTCTGCATCACCGTATGCACGCAGATTTCCTCCCCAACACTTGTCTAAACACAGAATAAAAAGTGAAGACACTGCGCCACTTTTGCGTCTTCTGTTCAGACCGTTATCATATAAACATAGCCTAAGATGACACTAATGCCATTACTACTGTAAGAAGTTCTATTGTAAGTACTATTACTTATACAAATACTATTTTATTAATTCTATAATAAAGTGAACACTTAATTTTACTCAAAAAAGATTCAAAAGCAGTTACATGGTAATAGTGTCACTAGTGGAACTTATAATGCATCAGTTGTTGTTTTTGTTTTTGTTTTACTTTGGTTTGAAATGGCCTGAAAAGTTTTACTATTTTGGTAAGATTTAGTTTTAATATGCATGATTTTTGTTAGCGTATGAGGGATGCCTCAAACTTTTGCTTTGGGCTTCTCTGCTCTTTCCACTGTCACCTTTAGCTGTCAGTCAAAACGTCCCCCCTCCCCCTCCAGGCTCATTAAACACACAGCGCCTCACAGCATCAGTATAACTTTACTGTGCTGTGCTGTTCTGTGCTGTACGTTCAGGTTTGATGCATATGGGAGCTCATCACGAGTAACAAGCTGCACCTGTCTCATTAGCTGATGAGCTCCCCTCTCCAGGTGTTTATGTGTGTGGAGAACGTCACACTGAGCTCACTCATGGTGCACACTCATCGTGCACACTCATCGTGCACACTCATGGTGCTCACACATTACTGCTCCACATTAGACAGGAACGCTCTCTGCTTGTCTTGAATAATTTGTGTCTTTTTTGATTGCCAGAATGTGGCTTGGGGATTTTTCCAATCATTTTATGACCAATGAAAAAAGAAAATATTAATGTGGTAAAAATGTGATAAATAAAATGGCTCTCTGGAATTAGATATATTTAATGCCCTACTGTGGAATAGCAGTAATATTTCCATGGAGAAAAGCCAGTCAGACACCCTCCAGTAGAAAAGTTACGTAGTGCACCTTTAATAATTTTATGTTTAAACATTAAAGAGTATCCAGTTGAATCAGAATATTTTAAAATGTAAATTCAAAAATGTTATTTTAAAACACCACATATCATCACACCTTTTTCACAAAACTGCTGACCCTAACCTCAAATACCAGCCCTCAAATAGTAACGACAAATCTGCAGTCCACTTGTAGCATGTGATCAGTCTGTAACTTACCACTTTAAAATCTGCAACACAGGCGCCTTGTAACAATTTGGAGCTCCGAATCTCACTCTTGTACTTTTAATTATCTCTGGGCCAGTCCGTTTTTAAATGTCACTCGAGCCAGTTTGCAGCAGTAACGCTCTACTTGTCCACTTAAGCCGCCTCCCAGAGCTAATAGCCGCCCTGACAGCCCTGGCTCGATACACAGTGCAATTACGAGCAGGGTCCCACATGTGGTGCTCTCCCTCACCCCCCACAGAGCAATCACCCAGCCCCTGTCAGGCGCTCCCCATCGCTCCTGTCACCATCGGGGTGCATTTGTCCCCTCAGACATTTCGGTCCCCTGCCCCCTGTGCCCCGGTTCATTGTCATCCATCTCTCGTCAGTTTCCCCACAACATCTGCCTTGAATCACTTGGCCTCTCTGCTCCATCCTCACAGTATTCCCGGTGCACCGCTTTACCCTGTGCTTCTCTGCACTTTGCTCAGATGAGCGTGTCAAGGCCACTTGTAATCAATGGGAGACTTGTCCAGACTGTGTAAATGATTTTAGGTGGTAAATGGAGAAACTTTCTGAGCGTTCAGAGTTTGTATTGGAGCAACTAACAAGCCCAGTGTTTAGTAGCTGCAAACCTGCAATTATTGTATGTAGGTGCTGCCATTGAATGCTTTCACAGTATTCTTAACAGTTTTGTAACAAAATGGAGTCATTATAATTATGATTTATTTAATGTTGTGTTATATAATGCTCTGTTCTCAGTAGCTCTTTTGCATATTTTTAGACATGAAATTAAATATTTTACTAGTGTATTTTCAGTCAGATATCAGCTTTTACACTCAATTATTCAAAGAGATGCGCTGTTATACTACCTGCTTGTCTCCATGGAGATGTTAGAAGTGTCTCACAGTATGGCATTAAACTTTAAACATTAAACAAGCAGATGACGCTGCCAAGCCAAGCTTTAAGTTAGATTTGTGGAGATAGGAGTCTATTCACAATAACAATGGATGCTTGTTCTTTTACTTAAAATGGACTACAGGTGAATTCTTATAAAAGTTTCTTATATTTCTTACTACAGCACCTCAGGCAGTAAGTGTCACTCTGTGAACAAGCAAACAACAATGTAGTTCCAGTATTTGAACTCATGCTCTATATTAAGTACAGTTTTTATCCACAGGCTCTCAAATCAATCACACAGACCATGTAATTCATCTAAAATCTGTTACATATTGCCGCTGTATTTTGTTGTTTTTTACCTGACAATCACAGTAAGTACATTTAATCTGATCTAACATATTACGTTTTGAGTAGTAGTAGAGTAGTAACTATATTTAATTTTATATATTATATATATATATATATAATATATATATATATATATATATATATATATATCTCCAGGAAATTCATTTAAGCAGCACATGGAATGGCAAACCCCATGTGTGGAGCTGCGATAGTCAGTATTCTCGATCAATACCATAATCACTGGTCTGTCCCGACGGACCCTTCGAGCCCCACTCAACACCAAGTTCAATTGTTTGCTCTGTGTGTCTTTCATCAGGCGTCCAGTGAGAAGGACCACGATGGATGGGATTTGAAGAGTACTGAGACTAGATTTGAAGAGTACTGAGACTAGCACATGAAGCAGACTGTGTGAAAGGCATGCAGAATGTGTATAAAGTGTAGCTGTTATGATCTGTTATGATATTCTGTCTTCAAATCAATGGTACAAATGATCCCTCTCCTTAATCACCTTGTTAAAAGTTTGATCTAGTTAATGAAGGGTGCCCTATCGTGAGCACTGGGAGTAGCCAATGCAGGGCAGTGATTTTGGATGGATGTTCAGGCTGGAGGTAGAGGCTTGAAACAGAATGCACAAATAGTCAGTGGGAGGTAGTGAGCACAGATGAGGCGTAGTTAAAGTTTGATTAAAAAGTTGTCTAAGCTGAAGCTTTTAGATTTTTTTATTTATTTTTTTTACAAGTTGTTAAACATTGAACCAAAAAGAGGCATTTATCTACATATTTGTTCTTGAATAAGCAAAATGTTAAGGGAATGTTTTGTATCTATTAGGGACGTAACAATATCCAAGTCTCACGATACAATATTGTCACGGTATGAACTGCACAGTATGATATTTATTTATTTATATTTATTATATATATTTAAATTTATATTATTTATTTACAGTAGCATGTCTGTACCTACATAGTCCTGTTTGCTAAGTTTTAGATCCAAATGTTTGGACCTAAGCAACATTGTGTATTTATAAGGAATGAGACAAGATCTCGTACCATAATCTGGTGGGATAAAAATGCAGCAACTACACATGTAGAGATGGGTTTTATTATGCTGGTGAGTTACACAATTGAGAAGATGTGCATTTAATTTATTTACCATAATCTTGTCTTGTGCTTTTCTTGTGGACCCAGTCTCTTGTCTCGTGCCGCCCTTCGTACTTGCTCTTGCATCAGTGGAACTAAACTACTGCTGATTCATCTTGTGTTGGTTGATAGGCACTCAAGCAGACTTCGTTACTTTTAGATAAACTGAATTGGATGCTAAGAAACATAGCCCTTTCCAGATAAGGTCTGAATGATCGTGCAACCTAAAGAAATTCACCTTCACAGGCCATTTGATGTTTAATTTCTAGTTTTATCTGTGGTGATAGATGAGGCTGGGGGGTTCATGGCACGAGTAGCAGGCGCACAGCAGGGGTAACTGTGATGAAAGTGATCTACTTTGTTGCCCTGACAGTCAGTCTGTGGAGGCATGAAGTTGGAGCTCTAAAAAGGTAACTCAACCAACTAAAAATCCAACTAAGAGCTAATAAAAATACAAATGACTCTGAAGTGATCATAGACTGGATATATAAATGGACATAGCTGCTGTGTTTCAAATATGAAGTGAACATGGGAGCTCTTCCGGCTCCATCAACTGGTTTTGAAATGACTGTATTAACCTGCTCTGTGTACATGATGTGTTTTGCTTTTTGTCTGTAAATAAATGCCTATTGCTAATATGGAACTTAGTCCACTTCTTTATACAGTCTGTGATTCTCACTGTATAGAAAAGAACAGCGATGATAAGACAATGATGCGGTGCTAGAAAGGAGCAGACTAGCAGTGAAATGTAAGATTCAAAAGTACGCTGTGAAGCGAAAGAACAAAAGCAGAGCGCTCCCTGAAGATTTATGAGAGGGGGGAAAGTAAAAGCGTGACAATTTTAAATGCTTGAGCACTTGTTATTTTTGGAGCAGTTCAATCAAAGGCCTGGTCGAGACTGTGAGGGAGGCGGCACACATGAGTGAGGCTCTAAACAAGCACTCTGTGGTCAGTCAGGGTGGAAATGGCATGATTTGTGCTGAAGCCTGCAGTGGTTAAATTGATGTGGGTGGATCAGACTGAGGAAGCAAAATCAAAAAGCTCTGCCTTAAAAGTGCGGAGTTGAATGGAGAGAGGAAAATGGCAATGTATTGAGACTTCTTATTTTCAAATAGAATCATGTTTGATATCATAGGGATACTTATTCACAGAGCCTTGTTTTTAATCTGCTCTATTTAGTATTTTGTTCATCAGCGTTTTTGGAATGTGTGATATTGTTTATCTATTAAGACTGTTATATTTAAGGAGTCATCTAAATTAAGGCCTGCGGGCCAACTCCAGCCCACCATGCCCCTTTGACCAGCCCTGCTGCCCTCCTCCACTTGGCCCTAGGAGGCAATCCTCAAAAGTTGTATAGCCTATGTCTTTACATTACATTTTGGCAAATAATAACATGTCTGCATCTTGTATTTTGTTGATTTCTTCAATAAAAAAATTATATTTATATGAAGTATTTATATTTAAATAATTATATGACGTATTTACATTTGCTGCCAAATTTTCTTCACTTGACAAGCTCAAGATCAAACAGTGACAGTCAACACATGTGCAGAGTACTGTAGTGCAGTTAAGGACAACAAAATGACTTGTGTTAAAATACAAAAAGGTGAGAGTGCCAAGTCTTCAAAGAACAGTGGACGACCGATTATTTTTTTGTTCAGTGTAAGGACCGTGCAGTTTGTCTAATATGTAAAGAAACTGTGGCGGTTTTCAAAGAATATAATCTGCGTTGACTCTACGAAACCCTCTACAAAGAGTATTCTAGCTTGCGAGGGCAGACGGGAGAAAATAGGATTCGGTGGATGAAAGGCGGACTGGTTGCTCAACAGCATGTATTCCTTTGTCGGCCTACCTGACCCCGGCTCCCCCATCACAGTCAGGAGTGTTAATGTGACCCCCAGAGTAAAAAAGTTTGGTGACCCCTGCTGTATATGATAAATGACTCACTGTCTACCATTTAATGCTATTGTTGCAGCTGAGCCTTTTATAATAATACTGTATATAAAAATTGGTGTACTGACATTATCTTGCTTTGTGTCAGTGGCAAAAGATATTTTCAATATTATCATTTATCCCAGTATTTGAGAATTGTGCCAACTAATTGATTGATTGATTAATTTGTTTTTATTTAGAGTTTGTGCCAAGAGCAAAAAGAAAATCATACACATACTACATATTGTAAACAAAGCATACTTCTCAAGCATACTTCTAAAAAAGGAGTAGGAAGAAGAAAAACTCATGTTAACTCACCCCCATTCATTCCAAAGCTTCAAAATGATGTACAAATATTTACATATAGCAAAATAAGTTACACACTATACATACGAAATGTGCTATAGACATAACAAACTGACACTTGTAATGTTTATTATTTGATCGTGGTATATTGTGCTGCCATGTTTTGTGGGATTTGACAATTTATGTAGGGACAGTCCATCTCGGTGTCAGAAATCCCTGTTCGAATCACCATCTCCCTGTTTGAGCAGAGTAAACACAAGACTGTAGATCTCAGTGTGTATCTGAGAGGATCCAGATGTCCCAGGCCACTGCTCCTTCCCATCTTCTTCTACTATCAAATTAAGGCTCATCTCTATGCTGCTCTGGTTCACATTTTATCACCACGTCCGCCTTGGATTCAGCACATCTGCACATATTTTTAAATAATTACGTTCTCATTTCTGCACCATTTCTATTCCGCTGCCATATTTTGCCATTAACAGCCACGTTCCCTATTGGCCTGAGGGAGGAGCCCTGGGGAGACTTGGAAGCTTGACACTAGTGCACAAGGAGAACTCAAGGATAGGACAGCAGTCTCCATAGTCATTATATTGTCTCCTCTAGTGCACAGTCCTGTCTCCTGGGGTGTGTAGTCCTAGTCCAGGCTGTGTCCCGTACAGTTACATGCTCTTGACTGTCTCCCTCACCCCCGCGCCCCAACTGTTTGTATCAGCGATGAGTGATGAGGAATCCAGCTTTGCCTTATACGAAGTCAGCAAGAATAAACGGAATCAACCTCTGCTACATCTGGGAGAGCAGAGTACTGAGAGAGAGAGAGAGAGAGATAGCGAGGTGGAGGACAGTAAGAGCCTCTAATGAATGAAGGAAGGACTTAGAAAATGGACTTTTATGAGATTTTAACCATGTTATTGCAGTGTGTGTCCCATTATCATTAACGTACTCAAAGTTTTAACAATTCATGCATGTCTGAATAATCGTGCTCAGTGTTGAATTTTGAGTACCTGTATTCCAGTACTTTTTCATTTGGTTTCATCATGCAATTTTGGCTTTGAACTGCACGGTATTAGTGAGAATAAAGAAAACACTGTTCTGTGTGATTTTTCATCCCTAATTGGACATGAATTAATGCAACAAAAAGAATTATTATGTAATTAACATAATGCAACTCTGTGTAAACATATTCTAAGTATTCAGAATATCTGTCTCATGTATCAGAATATGTTACAAAATACATCAGTGGTGGGAAGAATGCTTGTATTTAGTTACAGAATACTGAATTTCTGTAACTAAATACATTGTCAAAGCATTCTTCCCATCATTGCTCCTGTGTTGTCCTGAATTCAAGGCTTGATGCTCAGAAAATGTTGTTTTCATCTATGCCCTATCTCCACCCAATGCTCTCTATTTATTAGAAATCAAAAAAGTAGCCATTTTGCAACAATAAACACACGTAATTTAAAATCTTCGGCTTGTTAACAGTGAAATGCTACTAAAGGCTGAAGAGGCGGGCATATCAGGCTTGCTGTTTTGAAGAAAGTCAGTGGACCTTTTTCTATTACGAGGCCGTTCTAGATCAATATTACAGTTTACAATGAATAAAATGTCAAATGATATCATATAGTTTCAAAGTAAACAACCAAAAAGCTTAATATGTCATCTTTAAGCAAACATGGCAAGAAATGAGAGCAGATCAAAGTGGAGGGGGCACTGATGAGGGACCCAGGACAAAGTGAGGAGGAGAAGTCACACTGTGTTCTCTGGAGGGTGTCTGGGGACTGCTTTAGGGAATTGGGATGTAGTGGCTTTGTACGCTGCTGTGCTTTTCAAGGTCTTTCTACTTTCTATAAACAAAATTGTATTGTACAGTTAGGCCTGCCACAATGACAACACATTTCAAAGCACAATATATATCGCTACAGAGATAATATTGAAACTACTTTATGCCACTGATACAATACCAATAATGCAAGATAATCCTAGTGAGCCATTTTAAATATATAGTATCGTTAAAAGGCTTGAGCTACAACAGACAAATAACAAAATTAACCAATAATCAGCCATATTCAAGTTATTATGTCAAATGTTATTATATTACAACAAAAATACTACACTTTTACACAGAAAATGTACACACAATAAATACTGAGCCCAGATTATATTGTTCCAGCTATTATTTATTGAACAATAAGGCATTATAGTAATTATCGTGACAGACCTACTTAGCCAGTAGTTGAAGATATTTTCACTATCACTGCTTTTCGCTCATCGTCTCTTTCTTCTTTGTTGTTTTCTCTCCTCTAGTGTGAAGATGGTCTTGCTGTGGACCGCTGGTGACGTTTTCAAAACCACCTACTTTGTCCTGAATGACAGCCCCGCTCAGTTCTGGCTCTGCGGTTCAGCTCAAATCCTCATCGACGTCGCCATTCTGCTCCAAGTCCTGCTCTACAACCAAGACACGCGCATCAAACTCGGATAAACCGGATAAACTATAGTGCTACAGCGATATATGAACAACCGAGCCTGTCTGTGTGCCTTTTATCAACCAAAACCTTTTTAGCCTTGTCTATTGAATTTCTTTAACAAAATTTTGCAGTTACCCCAAAAAAAGCCTTCCACACACAGAGATGAACAAAAGCCTTGTTAGAACAAATAATACAACTACATAATATTAGGGTAAAAGTGATATAGTATGATCATGTATTTTATAGGATGACATTGTTTTAAATTGACCAAACTCACTAGATGTAATCCAAAGCACTTACTGTCACTGAAGTGTGCAGTGTCAGTTAAGTGTTTTGCCCAAAGACACAAGAATATTCACATAATCAAGATTGGAACTAGTGACCGCTCTTAACTTTTTTTTTTTTTTTTTATGTGAATAGGTCAATGGTCAAGGCACTACACCACTGATTATTAAGCACATTTTAAACCAAATGTAAATGAAATCTAGGACTGTTACAAAATAATTTTATTTGTACAAAATTACTGTCACTGAAGTGGGCAGTGTGGGTTAAGTGTTTTGCCCAAAGATACAATAACATGCACATAACCGCCATTCAAACTAGTGACTCGTTTTAATGTGAATAGGCCAATGGTCAAGACACTACCCCACCTGATTATTAAGCATGTTTTAAACCAGATATAATCAAATCTAGGAATGTTACAAAATAATTTTACTTGTACAAAATTACTTACTGTCACTAAAGTGGACAGTGTGGGTTAAGTGTTTTGCTCAAAGCCACAAGAATATGCACATATAACCAAGATTCCAACTAGTGACTCGGTTTTATGTGGATCAGCCAGTGGTCAAGACACTAAACCACTGATTATTATGCATGTTTTAAACCAGATGTAATGAAATCTAGGAGTGTTACAAAAGTGTTTTATTTGTACAAAATTACTGTTACTTGTGATGGGTGCTTATATTATGTTCAGCTCTGTAACACTATTGCTGTTGCTGTAAAAGCAGGAGCAACCGTGCCTGGCTGCTTGAGTGATGGAGAAGTCTCCCACTCCTCTCTCCACGTCTCGCTGGATTCCTCTCAGAATACATAATGCATGTGCACTTGTATTGATTTTTGCCTTTGGCTCTGAGAGTGCTGGTAAAGTCAAGGCCACGGTACACCAGGTAATGGTGACTACTCACTCCATCAATCTGTATCATGATGGTGCTTTGTGGCCCGATTGACAATCTAAATGTTCAATGACTGACAAGCTCCAAAGACAAAGAATCATGTACCAAAGAACTTGAAGTGTTACCACAGTGGAGAGCTGGGAGATACACTGAGAAAAATCAAATCGTGATCTCATTCATTCTGTTATTTTGGTGAAATTTTAATATTTTGATTCACTGTTTCTCTGTTTAAAGGTGCACTGTGTCACTTTTGTTGTGCAGGGTCCATCACTCGCTTCTCTCCATGAAACTTATATACACTTGAATATCTCTACAAAGACAGCAGGTAATACCAAAGGGCCAAGTTATATGTCAGATCTGTGGAAAGGCAAGCCCACTCACACTAAGAAGAATAGATTTTAGGTCAATAAAATCCCATGTTATTGAGTAAATGCAGGATGGGTACATTTAATGCCATACCAGAACATTCCAGACAAAATAACATCTTCATTGAGACAAGCAGATGGCAGACCCTACACCAGAAATGTTACACAGTGCACCTTTAATGCTGCTCCGAGCTCAAACAGTATCTTTAAGGCTCTGAGTGAGTGACAGCTGGATTTAACCATAAGCCATATTGCCCATCCATATCTCAGTGTTATTTTACCTATATTCAAATCATGGACAAGATAATGTTAGTAATTAAATTCAGTGAATAGTATTAATATTAATAGGCTGAGTACACACAGAGTGAACTTGCCCATTAACTGGTCAGAAGATCCACAAGTGTTTACATAATTTTCTATTTTTAAATATTTAGACAAGTGTTTACATAATTTTCTATTTTTAAATATTTAGTCAAGACTTATCGGTCCCTAATGGAGTCGCCTCTCAAATCAACTTCAATTCCTCAACCTTTTTTATTTTAATTAGTTGCCCTTTTGCCGTAAAGTATTTATTGAGGTTACTGACCAGCTCTAAAACACTTCATAATCTGCATTAACACTTAAAATGTGTCTCTGTGTGCTAAACTTGCATGTCAATTTAGATTGGTTAACTATTCTATTAGATAGGCTTGTCGGAATAACAAATTTTGAAGCATGATATATTGCTACAGAACAATAAACCCATTTTTAAACAGACAGTATTATTAAAAAACAGAGCTGCAACAAAAAGATTGCAGAATGAACCCCTAATTTGATAAATAAAATATAAGTTATTTTTTCAACAGCTACAGCTACTGCTCAGATCTTACATTATAAATGGCAAAAATCACCCCACTATTCCAAAATATATTGTTCCAGCTTTCATAGATTGAACTATATGTCAGTATAGTAATTATCTTGACAGGCCTACTATTATATTCTATTTTGTGAACTTACCTCTGTACACTCTGTTCTACATCATATGAAAGTGAGTCATATGATACCTCTCTCTCCATCATCCCCATTTCCATCCTCTCCCCATGTTGAACTTGACTGTACATGTTCTGATTTATGTAAGGTTACTGTCAAAGCATTGATAATATGTCTTTTAAACGCACTCAGATCAGAGCTGTAAAAAGATTATGTTATAAACTTCAATTATCCCGTGGGCAAGGTCATACACCAGGATGTGCTCTCTGTAAAGCTTTACTACATTTTGTTACATGCTATGGATTCCATGTTTTTCCATGGACCCAGGCTGACTACAAATGGAAACACTCTTTGTATAATAGACTGCAGCTATTTTAACCACTGTTATAAGTCTATACATCACAGTTTAAACTTGCAAATATGCTCAAACCACCTCAGGTAGGGATGTTTAGAATAGTTTATCTAATCAGTATTCAGCACAAAAGTCACATTAGCCCTGTAGCATGGTTAATTATGTAATAAAGCTAGACACTTATTTATAGGAGCGTCTTTTTACAGCAGCAGCTCTTACCCATGCGTCACCTGTGCAGATTGAGTGCATGTTAAAATTTCACACTGCACTGGTTTTGAGTCCGCAGTAATCAAAGGCACAAACCTCCACTGTACTGCCAACACTTGATAACAGTTCTGCTGCTGGGTCTGCTCCATTAGAAACCACATTTTATTAAGGTGATTTTACTATTTATGCTTTAATCATGCCATTGTCAAGTTGGGAATTTATTTTCCAAAGGACTGAATGTCTTTAAAAGCCAAAGAAAATGTGTTGTAAGAAAATGTCAGAACAAAGTAAGATTGTAACCTTGGATTACACTGGTCTTTGATTTTACACAGAAATGCCTTTTTGTTGTTTTAGGCTGTTGGTTTTGCCGTTTTTCAAATCAATATGACATGCATGATATTGTATATTGCACACCTCTGTTACTTGCAGCATGATTGTACATGTTTCAATATTCAGGTGTGAGTTATTGTGAGTTATCAAATGATCTGTATCTGTAGTATATATGTTTGTTTTGTTTTTTTATCCTGCCACTATAGGCCAAAAATAGCAGCTTTAGTAGATTGTATTTAATATTTAGATACTTGCCTTTTTATGAAAAGCTAGCAGTCAGGCCTTTGAGTGAAAACTTCTCTGGAACTCTGAAGTAACTCAGGGCAACAACCTTGTGCTGGCATCAAATAATGACGCTGTGTTTTGGAGCAGAAAGCGACTTCATTTATTTGAAATGTGTGAAAACGTCCAATGCAATTCATAGCCAAAATATGTATTTAAATTTGTGACCGTGACACATGGCTTCTCTTTAATTTGTATTCTGCTTTGGCTTTTGCCATTCACCAAAGCAGTTTGATTTTTCTTGTATTGTATTTATACACACGCCAACCTTCTAAGTTGTTGAACAGAGTCAAATATTATTGCTTTTTTGTTTCTGATTAATTCTGATGATATACTGAACAAGCCAAATTCGAAGAAAACTTTTGTTGTGTTACTCGATGTTTTTGTGTCATGTATCTTGCCTGCTTCCAACAAACAATACAAAATGGGATTCTATCTAAGTTTGTTGTTTGTTGTATCATCTTTTAAACAGAATGACTTTCTTGAAGCATACTTTAAATTTTGCATTTCATTTGGAGCTACTGTCACAGAAGAGTGCCATTGTGTGAGCTCGGAGGTTTGGACATTAAACATGATTTAAAGCCTCAAAACTGCAGCTAGCTCAGGCGGCTGTATTACCTCCTGACTGTTCAGTGTGCACCTGTGTCTAATGCTTTTCCTTACGCTCCATCCCTCTGCTGTTTCACACACCACTGTGATAGATGGGGCGCTGGTGTCCTGGGAAAACCTTGGCAAGTTCCACTGGAGAGGATTGAAAGAGAATACCTGGACGAGGCATAGATCATGAAACACACAGCGGACCGGTGAGTAGAGGCTAATTAAGACACATACACTGCATTATGCTTCTGTAGTACACATGTTTGCATTGGAGGGTGTTGATGTATGTTAGTTACAGGGGGAAATCAAGTGCAATGGTTCTTAAATGAGACGGACACGCTACTGGTTCTGTTCTATTTGATTGATATGAATGAGTGGAATTCATGCCCACTTCCACAAAGACATACTAGGTGCCCTTTGATATGCAGACAAGTGACAGATGAAAGCTATAGACAGACTGGGCAGTTCACCTCTGGAAGGCAAAAGGCCCGTAGGCACTGGTTTGGTGAGCTGTGAAAAGGCATAAAACATATGCTCTGCCATTCCAGGAAAAGAAACAGAAGGTAGACAGTTAGACACATGCCAATCTGCAGTACTGGTGGGTGATACACAGTCACAGTCATAAAAATACAATTATTCTCTCAATATGAAATTCTACTCCATGGTTCAGCAAGTTTTTCCCAAAATTTGAGCAAAATTTGTTTTCCCTCCCGATACTGTATTGCATAAGCAGCTCTTAAGGTCAAAATAAGTCCACTGTGTACTACCTGCATCTAAATATAAAGCATTTTATTGTCTGATAATCAGGAAGTGCACACTGTTAGCATGGTAGTTGTTGTTTACATTACTGTGATGGCAAAACTCTGCTCTGAAAGAGAAAAGTGCTTATAAACCCATCACAGTGAATAATTAGGATTGTCGAGAATGGACTACTTGGACCACTATAAGTGATGTAAAATTAACTAGTTCTGTTCATATTTTAAGACAGTAAAAATCATGTGCTTTTAAGGGCACATTTGCTGTTAACAGGCCACCAGTTCATATACATAATGCATATTTACAGTAACCAGACAGAGCACTGGACTCCAAAGGGAAAAATGTTTATCAAAGCTTTATTGCAAAACATCTGTACCTGTGACTGTGTAGGTTCCAACCATAGACTGTATAAAGAAGTGGACTAAGTATGACGTCACCTAAAGGAGTGTTTCCCAACCTTTTTATCTAGGGCCCCATATTTTAAAAGTCACAAATCTTTGCAACCCAAGTCATTATTATTATTCGTAAATCACAACATAAAGGTGGATTTGAGCATTACTGAACAGTAATGAGGATGTTTTATATTTGACTGAGTGATCGTTTCTCTCTGAACAATTAGTATTACTCAAGTTTTAAACAATAAAAAATAGTCATTGAACTAGCAATAAAAGGTACCCACAAGAAACCTATTTGGGCATTAAATGTAGCCCATTTCATTTTCTTTTCAACATTTAATTGAATCAGCAATATTGGAACAAAATAATCAATAAAATTATTACAGAAAGATTAGAAATTATACAAAACATTTCTTAACATTTCAACATGTGTCAGAACTGTATATTGCAGACTTACATGCAGATCGCGACCCAGACTTTGTTTAACAACGACCTAAAGCATTCAGCTCCAGTCAAATAAAGCTCACAAGGCTTGCAATTATATGAACAAATTTAGAGCGAGTATCCATATTAAGAATAGGAATTTCTTAACAAATAGTGAAATAAAAACATTAGGATCATGTATATAGAGTGGGTTAATATGAAAATGTTTAAGACCAAAATGACGAGGCTCACTGCAGCATTTACAGAGAGAGATGTGACAATTTTTCAGCGTCCTATCTTTCATGACATGTTGAGTCAATTGGAGTTGATGGAGCTGGAAGCGCCCCCTTACTCACTTCCCATTTAGAATGCAGCAGGTAGCAGGTTAACTTTGTCCATTTATACCTAATATATAGCCTATGGTTCCCACTCCCTGCTGTAAGTGCTTTCATTGTGACCTCTTCATAGTATACTGTATATTACGCAAGCCCTTCATCTTCCTTTCACTATTCTAAGTTACTTGACTTGAAATGGCTGTCTACATCTCAATTTTTTATCTCTTGACTATTGGAGGTTATTGAATGTCACAGTAGGTAGAGTGTGTGTGCTATCTGAAATGCATTCAGTATCTGTATGCAAAACTGTCTTGCTCTTCTTTATCTGAGGCCCATCTCTCCATCCCCTCTCGCACATATTCTCCTTCAGTCCATCGTCACATTCATGATGGATGAGCTGGATTAAAATAGTCCACCTGCACTTTACAGCTCTAATGCTCCGTCCTGTCCTGTCTACACTATTTATTAATGACAGTCACTTGGCTGTATACACTGCTGATACCATCAAATATTCGAAAACATCATTCATTTCGGCATAGTAATTTAAACAAAGACATTCTTGGACCAGACTGGTTAGATATACTTGGATGTTTAAAGCTGGTAAGGGTGTCTTGCAATTTGCAGACTCAGCAGTATAGCAAGTCTTGTTTTAATGAATTGACTTGAGACAGGAGGATACGTTCACAAACAAATTTATACTGCAATAACTTTTACCTTAGTGTAATTGGAGACGGCTTTTTCCTTACACCTTGAGTCAGACCCGAGTTGAACAACCTCTCATTAGTAGTGGTTGTAGCAGTAGTAGGAGAAGTAGTAGGAGTAGTAGTAGAAGTTGGAGTAGGAGTAAGAGGAGTTGGAGGAGTAGAAGGAGTAGGAGTAGTAGTAGTAGTAGGAGTAGGAGTAGGAGTAGTAGTAGGAGTAGGAGTAGTAGTAGGAGTAGGAATAGGAGTAGTAGTAGGAGTAGGAATAGGAGTAGGAGTAGTAGGAGGAGTAGTAGTAGTAGGAGAAGTAGCAGTAGTAGGATTAGGAGTTGGAGTAGTAGGAGAAGTAGTAGGAGTATTGGTAGTAGTACTTGGAGTAGTAGGAATAGTAGGAGAAGTAGTAGTTGGAGTAGTAGTAGTAGTAGGTGCAGTAGTAGTAGGAGTAATTTAAGTAGGAGAAGAAGTAGGAGGAGTAGTAGGAGTAGTAGTAGTAGGTGCAGTAGTAGGAGTAGTAGTAGTAGGTGCAGTAGTAGGAATAGTAGGAGAAGTAATAGTTGGAGTAGAAGTAGGAGTAGTAGTAGTAAGAGTAGTAGGAGTAGGAGTAGTAGGAGAAGTAGTAAGAGTAGTAGTAGTAGTAGGAGTAGTACGAGGAATAGTAGGAGAAGTAGTAGGTGCAGTAGTAGTAGGAGTACTAGGAGAAGTAGTAGGAGTAGTGGTAGTAGTAGTTGGAGTAGTAGGAATAGTAGGAGAAGTAGTAGTTGGAGTAGGAGTAGTAGTAGTAGGTGCAGTAGTAGTAGGAGTAGTAGGAGAAGTAGTAAGAGTAGTAGTAGTAGTAGTAGGAGCAGTACTAGGAATAGTAGGAGAAGTAGTAGGAGTAGTAGTAGGAGGAGGTAGTAGTAGTAGTAGTAGGTGCAGGAGAAGTAGTAAGAGTAGGAGTAGGAGTAGTACAAGGAGTAGTAGGAGAAGTAGTAGGAGTAGTAGTAGGTGCAGGAGTAGTAGGAGAAGTAGAAAGAGTAGTAGTAGGAGTAGGAGTAGTACAAGGAGTAGTAGGAGAAGTAGTAGTAGGAGGAATAGTAGTAGGCGCAGTAATAGTAGGAGGAGGAGCAGTAAGAGGAGGGGTTGTAGTAGTAGTAGGATGAGTAGTAGTAGGAGTAGTGTTCTCTTTTCATCTTCTTTTATCAGTTGTTTTATCTGGCAATTTTAGATTAGAAAATTGTGAGAGTCAAGACTTTTATCTTGGCTGGATTTTGACTGTAGGCAATTCATATTTTTTTCTGTTTCAAGTTTAATAAGGAAGAATAAGGAATGAAGCAAAAGTTACACATGTGCCAAAGGGTGTATGAATCTCATATGACCTGTAAGAATTAAATACAGCTTATTTCATTGTCAGAGTTCAGAGTCTTGCAATATCCTTAAGTCAAGATAAGTGCTTTTTAATTTAAGTCATTTTAACTTGTCTAAGATTGATCTTGCAGTAGTACGTTTAATCTATTCTTTACCCTGTCTGTTTTGTTTGTTTGGTATTATGTTTTAACCTTGAAGCTGCTCATTCCAAACATTAAATTTCAATTTCAGCTGCACTATGGTTACGCTCACCTAATTTACTTAACTGGTGCAATTACCAGCACCCACATGTGTACCACCAGGCTGACGTCCCCAACTGGACCCTGCTATTAAGACTGAATACAAACCACGCATTTACTAATTCTTGGCAGCTGCATTTGACGCTCCACTTTGCCGCCAGATCAAGCGTCGCTACAGAAGACATATGGCCATTCATTTTGTTCCTTAAAGGGCAGAATCAGCACTAATAAATGGTGAGATGAGGTGGAGAGAGAGCGGTGTGGGGAGCCATCAAGCCCGCTGGAGTGTGTGTTTAGGCAGTGAAGGCAGATGGGCCGGCTGAAATGGAAACAGGTACGGTGCAGAGTCACTCCAAAAGCTCTTTAGCGTCGAAGTGTCGAAAATAAGATTGTTATTGTGGCCTGCCAAGATTTCTACAAACATTTTACCGCTGAGGTTTAGATTGAGACAGGCTGTAAAGTGCCATCTGACCCCAATTTAGCGCCTGATGGGCAGAGAGTACAGGAGCTATAGACATCCTAGTAGCTTTCTGTAAGTCTCTTTCATATTTCTGCACGGCATACAGAAACACATTGTGCACAGCTCTCATATGGATTCAGTGTACAATACAATGACAAGGCCAGGTCTCGTACATTACACATATAGTATTCAGACATTTATGCTGTGGGGCAGTGTGGGTTTTGTAACACCTGAACATGAGTTTGGGACAAAGACATAAAATCTATATAAAATTATGATAGCACATATTTTTAACTCAAGATTTTGGTTGTGCATTAGCTTAATCACCAGTCAGTCATCAATTAAAGATTAGAATGTTGTTACCTCATCAAAAACATACCTGGTGTAGTGGTTTGTTTCATTCACACATGTTTGAGTAATGTCCGTTTCACCTTGTGATGTCATGAAGCTGTAGTTTTCAAGTTAAAGAGACGGTTTGGATCTAGAGCCTCATTTCCTAGTGAGCCAGACTGTTGGAGACGAGTAGAGACACTTTTTTAAATATTCCATCCAGTCCTTGTATTTTCAGAGGTCACTGGTGCTAGGCTAGTGCATGTCAATGGCCATAGTTAGCCTGCCACTAAAAACCCACTCCACAAAACACCCGAAGCAAATCTGTTATTACGCCAGACTATCAATGTGACTGTCTGTGTTGATAGAATAATGTTTGAAATAAAACTAACCTTGCATCGCATGAATCGTCGCATGTTGAGGGACTATTTTCTCATATATCAGTCCGCTGCTGCCAAGCTTTCTATCAGGAAGTACTACTCACTGCTGCTGCTCAGACATAAATCCTTCAAATGCAAGGTTGGTTTTACTTCTAAAATTTGTCTATTGACACAGACATTCACATCAACAGTCTGGTGTAATAATAGATTTCCTTTGGGTGCTTTGTGGAGTGGGTAAGACTGTTTTTAGTTGCAGGATAACTATGGCCATTTACATGCACTAGCCTAGAACCAGTGACCTCTGATAATACAAGGACTGGATGGAATATTTTAAAAATGTATCTTCACACGTCTCCAACACTCTGGCTCACTAGGAAATGAGGTCCTATATCCAAAATTCTGGACTGTCTCTTTAAACCTTTTTACCTTTAGTTTAGTTCAGTAGTTTTAAGTCAGTTTCAGGGCTGAAAGCATCCAAATGATTCTAGTGACGATATATGGAGTTTAAAAACACAGTGGAGCACTTCCTGTATTACCACATGACATCACAAGGTGGAACAGAGTGTTTTCTGTTTATGAGAAGAACACAGCCTAAATACGCATGTGTGAATGAAACAAAATAAAACTTCAGGTATGTTTGTGATGAGGAAATGATATTATAACGTAGAGCAATAATAGCGTAATATGGACTTTTTCAGTTCGACCTTCTTAAAATAACTTTCTGGAGCAGGCTAATTTTGTGGAGATGCAAGCCAGTTCACAGTAAGGGTACATGTTTTTCTATGTTTTTGTAGTACAATGAAAAGTGATTTTTTTTTTTTGGCCCAATAGTTACGCTGTGGGGCTTCAGCTTTAATATAGTTATGTAACACAACAAAATATTTAAAGAGTGTCATTTGAAGTATAAAAATAACACACAATGCATAAATTAAATGCCTTCATGAACAGAACTATATGTCTTTGAAAGCAGTAATGGAACCATATGGCTGTGAGCTCAGAGCAGTCCCCTGGTTCCTGGTTCAGGACGTCCAGAACAGTGACCCACCCCCCACACACCCACCCCTCGCTCTCCGGCCCCCGCAGCTATAGAAGACAGGAACACAGCAGGACGGGATCAAACCTATAAGATGGATGAGCTATTTTTGAGGTCACATGCGCTACAGAACATTGGGAAAATGCGGGAGGAGAAGGACACTGCACCCAAAGGACACATTCCCATTTTCAGGAGGAAATGGTACAAAAATAAAAATATAAAATGTCAAATTTGAAAGACATGCAGGGTAAATGGTGTTTTTACCTTCCTATGACCCACTGTGAAGTCATGTGAAGCCATTTCTTTCTGTAAAATTGCCCTGAAGTAACAAATTGCTAGAGGTGGGGACTTGAGTCACTATTTTGAGGACTTGGCTTGATAAAATGGGACTCGACTCGGACTTGAAGGTCAATAACTAAGGACTTCACTTGGACTTGAGGCATGTGACGTGAGAAGACTTGATCTCCTCTCAATTTTTTTTACTTTTTAGAAAATATTTTTCTCTTTACAGTTGATACATATGGTGTTTAATTTTACAGGAATAAACGGGAACTTTTCCCTCCCTCTTTTCTATTTGTTTCTGTGGATCAGAGGTGGGACCAAGTCGTTGTTTTGCAAGTCTCAAGTAAGTCTCAAGTCTTTGACCGCAAGTCCGAGTCAAGTCCCAAGTCAAATAGTGCCATTCCAAGTGAAGTCCAAGTCGTCTGCTTTGAGCTTCAAGTCATTTCAAGTCTTTAAACTAAAGTACCAAATATAGCTTAGATTTTTGCAATTTATATGAATTTAAAACTAAACTGTACAAAAAAAAAAAAGAAGTATATTTATATTTGAGTATTTATGTATGTAAGTTATGTATGTAAGTTGTAGAATTTTTTTTTTTTCCTTTTTAAATGTCTTGACAAGATCATAGTGTGAATCATTATGGTCAGAATAGAAACAATTCTCAAGTCTTCTCAAGTCACAGTCCTCAAGTCCAGGTTAAGTTCCAAGTCCTAAAA
Source organism: Boleophthalmus pectinirostris (assembly GCF_026225935.1). Classification (NCBI taxonomy): domain Eukaryota; kingdom Metazoa; phylum Chordata; class Actinopteri; order Gobiiformes; family Gobiidae; genus Boleophthalmus; species Boleophthalmus pectinirostris. The sequence continues at coordinate 28,625,616 of NW_026571152.1, forward strand.
ATAGTGACTCGAGTCTGACTCGAGTCCAAGTCACGACTTGCAAGTCACCACCTCTGATGTGGATATAGCAGTAACTGAAGTACTGTGATACTGTATCATCAAATGTCTTAAAGTAATATACAGTACAATACAGTAAAACAAAGGGAACTACATAGAACATGATCTTTCCATTTCAGTGCAGACTACATGACAAAATAACTGCTATTAAGCACTTTTAACTCTGAATTCTTTCTATTATGACTCATTGAGGGCTTGCCAAGACATTTAAAAAGGAAAAGTAGCATTTATACAACTTTAAGCCTCTCCAAAATATTGCATAAATAAATATAACATGACTTTTTAGTTACAGTTTAGTTAAAAACCATATGCACTGCAAAAATAAAAGCTGTATTTTGTACTTCAGTTTAAAGACTTAACCTGAAGCTCAAAGTGACAAACCTGGATTTGGACTTCACTTGGACTTGACTTGGACTTGAGGTCAAAAACTTGAGACTTACTTGAGACTTGCAATACGACTTGGTCCCACCTCGGCAAATTGCTGTTCAGAGCTGCATTAAACACATTCACAAATCCAGCAAAGAATGAGTAATCTTTTATTTTTAACAATGAAAATGAACAGTTTTCTGAGTCTCTTTCACTTCTACAAAAGTTATTCTTCTCTTCTACAATTATCAAAGTTTGTAGTTTATTTCAAAGATGGTAAAACTCAGCTTGTGTGGAATTTGGTCACTGATAATAAACAAGTCATTTTACCCTTGGTTGAATATATGCCATTACCATAAATCAGCAAAGAGCGATACTTGCGTCTTATATTGCTTTTATGCCCAGTTTGATCCACTGAAGTTTCGCTGCATGCATTTTCCGAGGCTCATTTCCTACAAATTGATCTGTTTATCCCAAAAGGTCTTTGAGCAGAGCAGTGTGTGAAAGGGCCTGGAGTAGCAGATGGTAGAGTAGCCCGGGCATCTCCACACAGCATGAAGTCTACAGACCAAAGACAAATCAGACTCCTGAGAAGGGGGGGTCTCATCTGGTCCATGTCCAACCAGGAAGTCCATCACCGTGGAAACAAGGGACATCCTCACAGGTCAAAGAACGCGCAGACGAATGAAGGTAAAGGACACAAAACACCTGGTACAAATGCACTCACCCCATGTACTAGTACTATATTTAGCTTTCATCTTTGAACTCCTGCAGATAGTCCTTTGTTGTATTGTTGTATGGTTTCTTTCTGACACACAGTCCCTCCTGAGGTGAAAAAGGGCAAAATATAAAATCTGTCATTCAAAAACAATTCACTTTGCTGTTCTTAAACTTTGAAGAGATGCCATAGGAAATGTACAACTGAAGCAGGTTTATTACAGTTAAACCAACATCAGAATTAAGGTAAAAATAGATGCAAAAATGTTGTAAACCAGGACTTAAAGCTGAAGTACCCCACTTTATTCGTGCAAATAACTAAGCAGCAGGGGAATTACAGCTATTTCCCACATTTAGTACATTGTAAAAGCAGTACTTTGTGACAAAATCAGACAACTTTTTTGTTAAAGCTGGTTTATTACAGTTAAAGTGGCTATGACAGGTTGGATTACTTACTTTACTTACCTGCTTTGCAAGTTTGGCCATTTACTTCCTAGATGAAAATTGTGACATTATACTAGGGAATTCTATAACTGTTTCTGGCAAAAATCGTGTATATCACATATACACAAAAATTATTATTTGACAAATGAAAATATAAAAAAGCGCCATCATTTTGTTGAAATCATGTGCAAAGTATCATAACAAAATGTGTTTATTTTGTGTAAAATGTACTGATCTTTTGGATTTAATTTTCCCAGTATGATGTCATCAATATGTTTGAGCTCTCTACTTCTGGTAATTTTCATATATTTTTCAACATTTCTTCACAAACTGTTTCTTGGTGTAAAACTATCATTTATAGTTACAACAGACATTACTCTAGCTTGATTTATCATCTGACCTTGCAGCGTTAGAATTTGTTCGCTCGAAGGTATGCGGGTACTTTATTTAATTTAACCAATCGCTGCTATTTGGTTCTGATGTATTTGGTTCTAATTTGTTTTGTGTGATTTTGCTGAGCTCTCCTGATTCCTGCTGCTGGAGCCCTGGTCTGTGATTGGTGGGGCATGTCTACGTCCACCTCACCTGCAGCCACCGCCCCTACTTAAGGAGACTACCAGCACCTGTTCAGGTCTGCTGACCTTGGTGGCCAGTATGCCATTTTGTGTTCGTGTGTAGTTCTGTTTTGTGCCTTTTTTTGATTTGGTCACTCGATTCTGTTTGTGGGCTTATGTGGTTTAATTTGGGGAACTTGTGTTTTGGTTTCGTGGGTGCCCCTTAGTTTTACATTATTGTGAAAGCCTGCGTGAGCCCTTTTGTGGCACAAAACTCATTGTCTGTTATTTTGTCTCTTAGTTTAGGTTATTTTCTGTATATTTTAGTCTGTTTTGTTAATTTACCTTTACATTAATTAAACATTACTTAATTTATTCAATTTTATATCTTGGTTTTATTTTTGTTACTTCCCTATCCCTAGCAGAGCTGGGTCGTAACAAGGGCTAACTGGTATAATAAGCTTTTCTCAAATCCTGTAGGAAGAAGGGCAGTAACGTCTTTCCCCTTAATAAAATTCATTAAACATTATCTTTGTTATGGCTTTAAATTCTCGATGTTGGGAATCACTGCCAACAGAGAATGTATGGCTCTTTGCTCATTGGCTGGTGCCCGAACTCGCACTTCTGGGGTTTTTGCAAACTGTCTAGTGTATTCTGATTCCTGACCTAGTCGCTGGAGAAATGAAATTGAGCAGAGGCAATAGGTGGCACCAGCCTGGCTACCATTATTCCACTAAATTAAGTCAAAATTAGAATAATAAAAATCAGTCATACACACTTTAAACCAATTGAGCTAAGCAAAAAGATCAACTAGAAAAAAGAAACTACAATTAAAAATATACAAAACAAGATCTAAACAAGGATCATACTGTAAAACCAGGACTTAAACTATTTCTTAGTAATTAATAGTCCTCTCAAGCACCTTCTCCTGAGACCACACAGATACAATATTTCCAACATATGCTTTGAAGTCTGTACATTTAAACCAAATATATAAGTGCTTCTTTGAGACTCTAGTTATTTTAATTACTTGCTCTGATTGCACCATAATTTGATCTGACACATTTGACAATCACACAAGCAGTGCACGTTACTCATCAGAGAACCAGCCGCTATATAATTAACAGAAATTTTCAACACTCAACATATAACTATCCCCTCCTTAACATTCATGACAACCAAGTCCCATGTGTAGTTGTATCTGCCTAAGTCTATTATGCTATTTTTTGATCTCTGTTATAATGTTGAGTTGTGTTTATTTTCATTCACACATGTTTAACACACAAACCTTGCATAGTAAGACTCTGTTCTTTTCTCAAACAGAAAACACATGTTCCACCTTGTGCTCCACTGTGCTTTTAAAGTCCAAACACCTTCACTAGAATAATGTGGATGATTTCAGCCCTGGAATTGCCAATCTCTACTAAACAAAAAGGTAAAGGAGCTGCTGAAAACTATCACTACATAGCATCACAAGGTGGAACGGAGCAGACACAGTAAAATAAAGGTTTACTCAAACATACAGTATGTGAATGAAGCAAAAAAAGAACTCTAGGTATGTTTTTGATGAAGTAACAACACTCTAACATGGCTTAAAGCTCACAAGAGTCAATTTTGCGTAATGTAGGACCTTTAAGTGTAGGTTAAATCAGCTTTTTCTAAACTTTATTCTGGGGACCCATATTTTAAAAGTCACAAACCTTTGCGACCCAAGTCAATAGACATTATTCGTAAATCACAAAATAAAGGTGGATTTGACCATTACTGAACATTAATGAGGATATTTTATTGCTGACTGTGTGATCTGTGACTGTGAACAATTAGTATTACTCAAGTTTTCAGCAACAAACAACAGTAATTGAACCAGCAGTAAAAGGTATTCATAAGTCTCCTATTTGGACATTAAATGTAGCCCATTTATTTTATTTTCAACATTCATTTGAACCAGCAATATTGGAACTAAATAGTCAATAAAATAATTACAGAAAGATTAGAAATTATACAAAACATGTCTTAACATTTCAAAATTTCTTATGAGATAGGTGGGCCTGTCTGAGTTTTTGTAGCGCTTTCCAGTCCAGGGTGCAGGAGGAGAGCGCAACAAGTAGATCAGGCACAGCATTCAGTCTGTTTTTGTGCTTTGTTTTCATTTTTCTGAGCACAGAAAATGCCAATTCACACGCACATATGTGGTAGTGAAAGGAATAAGCATAGAACTACTGGCCCTACTGAGGACAGGATGTTCTGACAAAATGTTTATTCAAAATGACGATAAGGTCACAGATCAGAACTGTATATTGCAGAGCTACATGCAAATCGTGACGAGGCGACCCCCAAAAAATTCTCTTGCGACCCACCTGAAGGTCGCGACCCAGTCTTTGGGAAACAGTGGGTTAAACAGAACAGTAGAACACATGTAAAGAATAATCAGTAAAAGAATTGATTGAATGGGCTAAATCAAAAGGAGCAAAACTGACAGTTTTCTTTATGTCCTTCACCAACTGCTCCCTTGTGAGATCTTGTTATTTGTGCATTTCTCACAATGTTTCCCTCTTAAAATCCGCAGATGGCCTGATCGTTCTCATAACACTACGCCCCAAGTCACATTTAGTCATCAGTATTTGTGCAGAAGATTTCGCTTTGATGCTTTTAAGTGAGCAGTGATGATCATGTTTTTGTGTATTCTCGCTGCAGGCTAGTGCGTGTGTGTGCTTGTTTACATGCCGTCTATCACGGTGACAATGCAGAGCTGCCGGTGTCACGTTACGTTGGCAGGGGACACTTATATGTCAGCCGCCCTGTAAACAGATCAGTGATGACAGACGTGTGACGTACAGACATTACCACATCTGTACTTCTTTCTCTAGTCATCTCTTCTACCAACTAATGTCCAAGTTCCATTTTAATACACTCATCCACTGTATTCCTCATCCTGTTTCTGTGGTGGTCAATTGATACTTTGCAGTGACATCATGCTGGGGGTGTTCTACGTGTATGTATATGGTAAGTGTTCCTCAGCAAACACAGCCAAAAATGTTTTAGATACGAGTGTTCATGGTCCTGTTTACAAGTCTGACTTTCTACAAAAAAGTTAAATTATTTATTTTTATATTTCTTTGTTTATTTCATTCGTAAAGTATAAAAAGACATTGACAGTGTCACAACATCAAACATACAAGAAATGTATCTTGAATAATCTCATGTTATCTGCCCCCTTTTCCGTTTTCCAGACAACACACCAACACCGATAGTTACTTTAAAACATTTTAAATCAGTACATTTTATTTCAGTCATGATTATAAATCAATGTCAAACCAAAATCTATTATGCACAACAACTTAGTTTCCTTTTTCATACATACACATTGCACTGGACCATCATTGTACTTGATTCTTTTATATCTTTATCAAGACTATTCTTTAAATTAACTCCTTCCACAGTAATGCTAAAAGACTGTTGTGATTGTAATGTTATAAGAGAGGGACATATTTAACCAAACAAATCAGTTCCTCCGTTGTAGTTCCAGCTGAGTCAGTTATTTCTGGTCCAGTTGTGTTGAAATAAAGATCAGATTTAAAGTCTAACAAAGCCTCAGACAGAGCATGCCTACAGATAGCATTACACCCCCAGGGAATGTTGATGAAATCAGCTGCAAAGTATCAGAACACTTTTCTCTAGACACATGTCCTTTGCATTCTCTCTTGTACCGACTAAATCTGTCCTTGCGGTGGGCAACATGTATGATACAAAATTCTACAGTCCCGTAGTTTCACAAAGAGCTGGAGATCAGACGTTGTGGATTTTGCTGTTGAACTGTCAGGTTGCAGATTTAATATCCATGTAATTAATGGGCATGATTGTTGTCATTTGAAAGGACATAAAGGTAAATGTTTAACATGACAACTTTGGAGACAATCCCTAACAAATAAAGATAAGTTTCAACATTTGTGGATTATAAATTTGGATATTTCCGTAAAACATATACACCTAATTTTTATAAGTACAGTAATACCTTTTAGTCATGTTTAGTCATATTTTAGTCTGTTTATCCATATTTTAGACATGGTATACTTCTTTTATAGACCTTTATTTATTTATTTGGAAAAGGGGCAGTACATATTAATGCACATATGTATCATAAATATACCAGATTATTGCCACAAACTAATTTCCATCTGTTGTCCCTGTCGCTGATTTCTATCTGATGGCACTTCCTAAATTAAATATTTTCTTGCGAGACATTACTTTATAAATATTACTCTCTAAATATTACAAACACCTGCTCTAGGTTTTAATATCCCAGTCAATTCAATTCACTCTGCTGTTGTCCAGATCGTCTCAGTCTGACCTTTCTGACTATGTCTCAAAACATGAATGAATAAAAGGTTTAATACCAATCGGTGAGTTTGTTTTGTACCAGAGGCGGAAAACAGAACTCCACAGACAGCACAGAATGATGGACATAATAAAACACAATGAGACCATAAAAACATTACTGTTATGATGCCATAAACATTCAAAAGACAACCAAAGCGAATCACCAAGTCCTCAGGCAGAATGTAATACCATCTTATCTAATCATCAATCTCTTCACTTTTTTTCCTTAAAGCTGCAATACCCAACTTTTCTAAACAAGTAAATGTAGTTTTTTTCCACTATTATAGATTATGTTTTAAAAGTAGCCATTTGGGAGTCCACCGTATGCATTTGTCAGACATTTTATCGAGCTGAGTGCAACTATTTAATCCTTTGGCTGATGGAGGATTGACTTTGTGTTGGCAGTAGAGATAGACCGATATCAATTCGTCATCAAGTTTTATTTGAAAATGCAAGATAACTGCTCAAAATGTAAGTACATCACCCTCTTGAAGGCTTGTGGTAAAAAGGTTCTGTAGGTGAGATGGTTGTAAATTAAAATGACACAATTTGGGGGAAATAATCAAAAATCCTGAATCCTAAAAATATTGTCAGAGTTTATCATCCATCTGTTGCTGACGCTAAACATTCAGTGTCGGCATTGGTCATGAAAAAACATATATCGATTACTGATGTGTAAAATCTTTCAGTCGTCCAAGTAGAATCCATTGATTAGAGATGTAACATCATCAGAAGTCTACATTAATTGTTATAGTGCAGCAAAAACAAAAAAAAAACAGAGAGAACTACATATACCATGATCCTTTGCTGTTTCAATGCAGACTGCACAAAGAAAGAAGTGTTATTAAGCATTTTTAAATCTTAATTCTTTGTATTTAACAGTACCAAAGGCTGAAGAAAAAGTAGCATATTCACAAAAATATTGCAACAATTATTCTACCGTGAGATGCATATCGTGAAAATATCGTTTCGAGAGATTTGGATATCGTTACATCCCCAATATCGGTTGATCCCTAGTTGGCAGTCGACCTGTTTCACTTGGCTGCCTGAAAAAACGATTCTTAAACTGTGCTGTGCTGAAAATCCATGCATGTGAGTACTAGTGCCAAAGAACTGTGAGAGTTAGAGAGATCAATATATTGCAATTACCTTCTTCTGTCTTTCACGGTTTGAAAAGGAGGTACCAGGCTTTAATACCACTATACATTACACGTTTCTGCTGCCCATATATTTCAGCCTGCTTGTACACGGCTCATTAGCTCATCATAACACATACAGTCTGTTTTGCTGTGACTTACCTTAACTCCAGCCCTCTCCTCAGCAGACGACATGTAACAGTGTTTGCATATTGACACGCATTAATCAAAAAGCACTGAATCATTATGGCTCATTGCCGCAATACACAATTCGATTTTATATAGCCATATCTCTCACCTTTTTTGTACAAAAGGTGCTAGTATAGTTTTAAATAAGATCCATTCATAATTTTTAAGGCTATTAGATTGTGGAAAAAATAGGAAACTTTACATTTGTTTGGGATACCAGGAATTGATAGTTCTTTTTAACTGACCAGTTAACTCATTGTTTCCAAAAGACTGGGTCGCAACCCTCAGGTGGGACGCAAGAGATTTTTTTTGGGGTCGTCTTGTCACGATCTGCATGTAGGTCTGAAATATACAGTTCTGCAGACTATTTTGTTCCAATATTGCTGCTTCAATTGAATGTTGAAAAGAAAAAGAAACCGGCTACATTTAATGTCCAAATAGGCGACTTATGGATCCTTTTATTGCTGGTTCAATGACTGTTTCAACCAGCAATTCATTGTTTAAAACTTGAGTAATACTATTTGTTCAGAGAGACACGATCACTAGGTCAACAATAAAATATGGTCAAAATATAGTCAAATCTTTATTTTGTGATTTACGAATAATGTCTATTGACTTGAGCCGCGAAGGTTTGTGAATTTTAAAATATCGGTCCAAAAAAAAAAAGTTTGGGAAAATCTGAGTTAACCGACCCATAGTATTGATACTTTGCAGAGACCTCACACTTGGGGTGTTCTGAACATTCCTCCATACACATACATGCAGCAGTTACCATGGTTACACAATGCATGCATTTGCCAAAAAAGTTTTAAGATAGAGTCTGAAAACTCATATAAAAATGCAAAATGGATGTAAATAACACATTTTCAAGAGCTTGTAATCAATACAAGCACTAATGGTCCTGTTTGGATTTTTGATTTTCAACAAAAAAATGAGAGTGACTAACTGAAAAACTGTTGGCTGATGCAAGCTTTGTGACTGTAATTTTATTTGAGAGAGTTTTGTTTAACAGTGCTGTGGCAAAAAAAAGAAATTCAATTTGTCAGCTGGACAAAGTTGACAAATTGAATTTCTGGACGACTGAGGGATTGTATACTTAACAGCATTGTATTAAAACAAAACTCATATTAAAGTCTAACAGACCTTCAGACTGTTCAGAATGTTAACATCACCTGCAAATTATCAATAGTTTAAAATAAGATGCATTCATATTTTTTAAGGCTATTAGATTATTAAAAAAAATAAATAAAAAATTGGAAACTGCTCTACTAATTGTTTTATTTGTTTGGGAATTACCAGTTCTTTTAATTGACCACTTGTTTACTTCTACTCGGCCCATTGAAATCAATAGTATTTGCCATCTTCTCCTCAATCTCACCATAAATAATTCACCTGAAACATATTGATCACAAGGCTACATTAGACCTATATTTCCTCTGCTGTGTAAACTCCAGCACTAACTTCAAAGTGTCGTCTTTGTGTTTGAAAAGTTTCACACATCCCACAGACTGCACTCTGAGTCAGAGCTGCTCTTCTTCTGTACTTACAGAGAGATGTGATCACAGTGGATGATCTGGTGGTTTCAGAAAAGGCCAGATTTTCAACGTGTTTCTCTGCAGTTGTTTAAGTGGCTGTTTAATGGAGAATAGTACACACACATAGGTTTTGAATGGGTTATACATGGAGTAGTTTAATGGACCTGTATTACACAAAATTGACAGTTGTGAGCACTAAGTCATGTAATAATGTGGTTACCTCATCAAAAACATACCTGGAGTTGTGTTTTATTTCATTCACATGTTTCAGTAATCCTTTAATATTAGTCTCCAGAGCTCAACATGCTCCACTCCACCTTGTGATGTCATGCAGTAGTAGTCTTCAAGTTAACAGCTACCATTTACCTTCAGTTCAGTAAAGATGAGCTATTCCAGGGCTGATAATAATCCAAATGATTCTAGTGAAGGCGTATGGAGTTTAAAAACACAGTGGAGTGCTTCCTGTATTACCACATGACATCACAAGGTAGGACAGAGTATTTTCTTTTAGAGAGAAGAAGTTTTTGATGAAGAAACAATGTATAATTTAGATCAGAAAACAGAATTATATTGGCCTCTTCAACTCTCTGTACTCAAATTTCTAACAAGTATTTAAGAATTGGTCTTTCCCCAGTACAGTTCTATTGTATAAGCAGCTCTTGAGGTTAAAAATAGTTCACTGTGTTCTTTGTGCATCTAATTGGAAAACATTTTCCTGTTAGATAATTATGAAGTGCATGTTAGCATGCTAGATGTTGTTAGATTTTATTTCACTGCAAAACTCTGCTCTTGTCTCTGAGAGTTGTGAAAAGCACTTATACGTGGTGAATAATTAGTAAGTAAGTGAGGAATAACTTTGGACCACTGCAAACTGTTTAAAATAAAAGTTCAGTTTTTCATGTTTTTAAATCAGGTGCAGTGTTTTTAAGGATAACAAGTATATTATGATCTCAAATGTACTGCTGGATTATTCTTTTTCTAACAGACATTGTCATTTAGTAAGGAGTAGATTGTCAACAGTAACAATAAGTATTGTTTCTTTTTACAGAGCAGTTATTAAACTGAGGCAATATTATAAATGAAGCTCTACTTTGTTTAAAGACGCAGTAGATAAATGCAATGGTTTATGATGAAATGAAGTTAAATGAGCCAAAAGAAAAGACTGCAGTGCACCCATAAAAGGAAGGTAAGCTCAGACAGAGAAATAGAAAGACTGCTTATATCTCCATATCATAATTATATAACTTAATAGTGCAGTTAAGAAAGCAAAGTTATTACATACTAAAGGTGTTGGACAGCAATTCATAAATTGTTGAAAATGCTATAGTCTCTGAAAACAAACAGATTTACATGTTTTATAAACTTCACTTTTGTTTTAAGCGCTGTCTCCCCTCCTTTTGCTCTCCATGTTAAGTCACTCCCCCTTCAGAGCGCTATCACAGCACAATCATCCCACTAATATAAACTACTGCACATCACATCAGGATTGTCAAGTTCCTGTGTACAGCTTTAGTACAGGGGTCATCAAACTTTTTTTCTCTGGGGGCCACATTATCGCTCCTGATTGTGATGGGGGCCAGGGTCAGAACAGAATTGAACGACCCTTACGACGCAGATAAGATTCTTTGAAAACCGCCACACTTTCTTTACTTATCAGACAAACTGCACGGTCCTTACACTGAATAACTAAATAATTGGTCGTCCACTGTTCTTTGAAAACTCTGCACTCTCTGTCAACTTTTCGTACTTTAACACTAGTCATTTTACTGTCTTTAACTGCACTACAGAACTCTGCGTGTGCGTTGACTGTCACTGTTTGATCTCGAGCTTGTCAGGTGAAAATTTGGTGGCAAACTCAGCAGCAAATGTAAATATGTCATATAATTATTTGAATATAAATATAAATACTTCATATAAATATAATTTTTTTAATTGAAAAAATCTACAGAATACAAGATATGTTATATTTGCCAAAAAGTAATTTAAAAGAATAGGCCATGACAACTTTTGAGAATTGCCTCATAGGGTGGAGGCCAAAGGGGCTGGGGGGCCGGTCAAAGTGGCGTGGAGGGTCGGAGTCCACTGTTTGACGACCCTTGTTTTAGTACATTTATTGAAAACTGTCGTGAGGGAGCATGGATGACAAAGGCCTGTGAACTGAGCACTGGACAGAATCTTACTGTTACATACATACAGAAAACATGGGTGAAGTGTCTTGCCCAAGGACACAGCAACAGTATGTGGCATCCGTAATCTAACCAATAATCTTATGAATACCGAAACAGATGAGATGTTTCTGTTAAATCCTCCATCCTCTGCTGTATTTTTATCCTTCCACATTATATTATGCACATTATTAATATGCATATTTATAGATTTTTCTAGCACATCCACAATTTCATTTGAGTCCACATAGTTGGGAACCATTGTATAACAGTCAGACATTAGCAGATAACAGATGTCACTGCGCGTGCATTGTCACTGGTGCAGACATGTCGAGCGCATGTCCATCAGTTCGATCATATAATGCGCTCTGTCTCCTAACCCTTTTTTCTGCTCCATGATTGCTTCTTCTGCTGCTGCATTTTCGCTTCTCTTCAGTGTCTGGCATGTAAGGTCACGCACGCCCCGGCTCAATATAAACATGTACTCATCCACCCACACGCTCACCAGCTGTTTGTCCCATACTAACATCCAACGCCATAAAGATCCAGGCAAGGGAATCTGGAGGGGAAAAAGCTATTAAGTAGATTTGTAGTACTTCCTTTAAGCTCCTGATAAAACTAATGATAATGATTAGCCTTTTAATTAATCTGTGCATTCGATTACGTTTTAAACAAGATTAGGATTAAGTCATTTGAAATCATCACGTACATGTACTAATCTGCCCACACACTCACCAGCTGTTTGTCCCATACTGACATCCACTGCCATAAAGATTCAAGCAAGGCAATCTGTGAGGAGGAAAAGCTTTTAAGTAGATTTGTAGTAATGTATTTTCTTTAAGACCCTCATAAACATAATGATAATGATGACTAAACTATTATTTAAAGGTGCATTGTGTAACTTTATTGATGGAGGGCTTTTCTGCTTTGTCTGGAATGTATCTTCATGGAGACCAAACCAGACCAAGTTACCGATCAAGTCTGTGGAGAGGCAACCCCGCTCACAGTCAGAATGCCTGTTTTTCTGGATATTTTTGAGCTGTTAAAACACCTGTAACTGAATAAATGTAAAGTAGAGCTGTTTAGTGTCATACTGTGGAACATTCCAGGCAGAGCAATGACATATATCCGTAGAAACAAGTGCACCTTTCTTTGAAATTGATTACATTTTAAGCAAGATTAGGATTAAGTCATTTCAAATTTTCATGTATATTTACTTTGTCCATAGATTCACCAGCAGTTTGTCTCATACTAACGTCCACTGCCATAAAGATTGAGGTAAGGGAATATCCGAAAGGATTTTATAAGTAGATTTGTAGTAATGTTTTTTTTCTTAAAGGTTTTTAAGCAAGACCATAGGTTTGCATAGGGACAGTGGGGACATGCCACAACTAATATTTGGGGAAGACAAAATAGTCCCTACCAGTATTTGCCATTTTATTTTAATAAACAAAGATATACGTTTATTTCAATATTTTTCAAAACTCACTAGTATTAATTTAACATGTTTTAGTTCACATTTTGTTTATTAGACGTTCTGAAATGTATTCAGTGATATGACGACAGGGTTACACCTGCCACTGTTTCATTGGCTGCAACAGAGTGGTGTCATTAGTGGAGCCAGGAGCCTAAACTGGGGAAACAGTAGGACAGTGCCAGCGCCCAAAGATGGCAGCTTGAGCAGGTGTGAGTGAAGACACTGTGCACTAAACTTTGAAAAACTTTTCAAAAGAAACTTACTTGGCTTCATCTTCAATTAAACTTGACTTATAATGAGTTGAAGGGAAAAAAGAGCGACTATCACCACAAGTGCACCTCCCAAACGGAGCCCTACTCGAGCGCTGTTAGCAGCCGGACTCTACTGACAATATACCATGGAAAAATGTACGGACATTACCTCACAAACATCTCATCACCAACAAGCAAAGGGAAATCTGCTACAAATTCCTACATCGCTGTTATCCAGTAAAGAATCATTTTAGAAGGGCAATGGACACAAACTGTACTGTTTGCAAACTGAAAAGTGAAAGCACCTCATGCGTATTTTGGACCTGCCCAGACTCTGTGTGTTTTTGGAAAGAATTCATTAAACATATACACAATTTCTTATCCCATTTTACCCTTTCTTATAAAGATGTGCTGTTTGGTTTTTGCAGTGTGCATCATACGAAAAGTAAACAATATTATATAATTAATCTGTCAATCGAGTAAACTATCAGTTGGTTTCATGGGGGTGTGGGGGAGACCAAGCCTACGCCCTTGTCTTTAAGTAAGCATTAAACAACGAGGAGCCTTGCGTTATGGAGTTTTAACGCACGCCATGGAGTCTTAGAACACCACGATGTGCAGCAAAGAGAAATTAGTTTTGTTATTTTAATTTAGAGAATAATTTTGTATCTTTATTTAAAGGTCTTATATTACACAAAATGGACTTTGTGAGCTTTAAGTCAGGTTATAATGTTGTTACATCCTCAAAAACATACATACAGTTGTGTTTTGTTTCATTCACACATGTTTGAGTAACTCTTTATTATTATGTTCACATCTCCAAAGTTCAAAATGCTCTGTTTCACCTCAGGATATCATGTAGTGGTTGCCTTTACCAACTCCAGGTATGTTTTTGATGAGGAAATAACATTATTACAGAGATCAGAAAATAGCGTAATATGGGCCCTTTAATACTGAAAAACATTTTAATTGTCTTTAAATTGGATTATATTTTACCCTAATATTTTAAATTATAGGATCAAGGTTAGGGTTGGGGGGTGGGCTTATTTTCTTATGTTATTTCAATTTCTTTTCATTTAATATTTTCTCAAATTTAACTAAATGTGAATTGCTTTCCTTTGTACTTTTTAGAATTTCTTTGAGTTCTTTGAAGCTCTAATGCGATGTCCCCCTCTGCCCTTGCCTGTCCTGTGCTTAGATAGGACCCACTTTACAATCCCTTTCACACACGATTTCTCCTCTCCCCTCTGCAATTAGCTCAGGATTAAATTGAGGTCAATACCGTCTCTTCCGTTTGCTCTCTCATTTTGTGTAACATTTTAATCCGCTCCGGCGCCTTTTCACAGCTAAACAAGTTTTCTTTTTCACCTCCCTCCCTCCCACTTTTTCACACTTTCATTTAGATTCAAATGAAACAGCCAGCTCTAATCTGGCAGTAAAAGTGGACTCTGGGAATCTGAGATGGTGCCTTCTTGGAACATTAATCTTGCATTGAAAGCTATTCAATGGCAGGTAATTGTGGTTTTATGTGGTAAGACACAAAAGGGTTTTGCATGTACCACTGATCATTGTTTAAAGGTGCACTATGTTTTCTGGCAACCGTTCTGCACCTTATTGAGTCCATGAAGATATGATAGGGAGATTGTTTTTGCTGGAATGTATCACAATATGGCATTAAACTCTTATTTAACTATAGGTGTTTCTTTCTTTTTTTTTTTTTTTTTTTTTTTATGTATTCTTCTGTAATTGGCCTACCTCTCCACAGATCAGACCTGTAAATTGGCTTGGTGCGTGTCTCAATGCAAATAGATACGTTTAAAGGTGCACTGTGCAACTTTTCTGATTGAGGTTGCACTACTGCATGTTATTACTGTGCTTGGGTTAAGGTTGCCAGGAATGTTCCACACTATAATATTAAATTTATCAAATATTTATTCCATTACACACGTTTTTATTGTTGAAAATATACACTGAAAAAGCATAGGCTTGCCTCTTCACAGATCTGACCCATGACCTAGCCTCTTGAAAAGCTGAATGCTGTGAAACATTCAAGCAAAGCAATAAAATACTAATACTTATTATGAAGACCAGCAGGTAGCGGGCCTTCCACCAGAAAAGTTACACAATGCACCTTTAATATCATACTGTGTAAAATTCCAGGCAAAGCAACAACATCTCCATGGTGACAGACCCTTCATCCGGGAAGTTACACAGTGCACCTTTAATGGGGATGAGTTATAGGGATGTAACAATAACCGAAATATTGTGATATCATCAAAGTTCTCACAATAATATCTTTGACCATTACAATATATCGAATTACAAGTCTCTTTGCTTAAATTAAGAGTTACGGTGCAGAAATGGCTAAAAAAAAAAAGACACGGGGAACTACATAGACCATGATCCTCCATTTCAGTGCAGACTACATGAAGAAATAACAGTTCTAAGCACTTTTAAGTCTTAGTTCTTTGGATTAAGTCTTGTCAAGGCATTTTAAGAGGAACAAGTAGCATATTAGCCTCAAAATATTGCAATAAATATTGTACCGTGAGGTTCATACCGTGACAATATCGCATCGTGAGACTTGGATATCGCTACACCCCTAATGAGTTATACAGACAGGAGAAAGTTATTATGAAGGCAATGACAGCCAATGACTTTATACTGAGCCTGTTTCCTCTTATAGCATCTCACTGATGTGGGGTAGAGGCCAGAACGTCCCATATGTCACAGTCCATAGGTTTTACGCATCATTACGGACTATCACCGGCGCCACACTCATTTGCATGTTAAAGTTATAGAGCATTATCTTGATGAGTTCGGAGTTTACTGTGCAGAGCAATTCACGCATGGGATCCTGTCCAAAGGTCATTGGTGTTGTTTGTGGTTTGTAGGTTGTTTGTTAAGAGCTATGATTCTCATTAGTAACACAGCCACAGTTTATGCTTATTGCTTTGCTTATGTGCCAAAGCATCGCTACTTATCAGCTCTTTAGAACAAGACAATATTTTACATGGTTTTTAAGGTTTCAAAAGGTTTTTAAAGATGGTTTTGTAACTTTTCTGGTGCTTGTTTCTATGGATATGCCATTGCTCTGCCTGCAATATTTCACTGAAGTATTTTATTGCAGATGTTTTTGTATATCAAAAATACCTAAAAAAAAAAAACAGACATTCTGACTGTGGTTGCCTCCCCACAGATCTGAGCTGTAACCTGACCTGGTTTGGTCTCCATGAATATAGAAATGTTTAATACCATACTGTGAAATATTCCAGACAAAGCTTATTGTATGTCATTTCCATCATGAAAACCATTTGAAGGACCCTGACAACCAGACCTTTAAATGTTTAATAGGCCTAGAGTTAATATCTTTATCCACGGGCTTCAGCTTCCCATAACATCCCAACATTTTGAGAACTTTTTGCCATTCAAAAAAACAAAACTGTTTATCGCTATGGGAGCAGGCATATTTTTTTTTTCATCATTCTGAAATGGAAACAGTTTGAGTGGATTTTGTGCTTTTACAGGTTCCCCCACCGTAGGACCAAATTTGAAATCCCTAAAAGAAAAAAAATAAGCTGTTGCTCGGTATCTTAAAGTAGTAAAAACTGAAGACTGTGAAAAGGGTACGTCGATAGAGGAGAAAAAGAAGTAGAGTTTCAAAACAGATCAATACACGGAGAGGACACACAAAGTTTAAAACCGAAAAGTAGATGTTTAGAGAGATGAACCCCCGTAGGACACAGAATGCAGGAGGTGAAGCTAACAGAGTGAGTAAGCACACAGCAGGGGCCTTGTATGATTCTCCAGTTGAGTCTGAAAGAACAGTAGACTGGTTTGGCGATGGCCTAACCTTTCAAACGCAACTCCTCTTGACGACAGAGGGGGCGACGTGGAGCATCCATCAGCGTCAGCAGTGGTCACTTTTCTGTGAGGACTGTGGAGTGGGTGAGTGATTGTGTGATGCACTGTACTGACATGAGAAGAGCGCTGTAAAAACAAGAAATGCTAAGTGCGACTTCAAGGACACTTACGGAGCAAGGGCACTCTTACTGTGCCTAATGTACCCAAGCTAATGGAATAATAGCCAAGAAAGCCTTACGCACGAGCTAATGACTGGAAGTTTGAAACATGCGAATTATGCAAAGAAGGTTTTAAAAGGCCAGAGGTCAAATTGGTCAGAGGATTAGCCATCTTGTATGTAGCACATCAAAAGCTCGGCTGAAATACCCAGCTGTGCAGTGGCTCTTCTCATTTATAGCGTGATCATAGACGGGCTCTGTACTACAAGTCATAATTGGGCCGCATGAAATAAAAACAGACAATAATAAGAGAATGACTATGGACCACAATGTCAAGTTTGGAACTCTGTGGATTTTATAATCAGCCAATTAGAATAGACTCTGTTTATGCTAGTATGCCATAAATGCTCTAAGTCATGAATATTATAATTATTTTTTACACATTAACATCACACAGGGAAGTGAGCACAAATATAGCACGGATATTGAGGCAGTCAGCATCACATTTTAATCCATCAAACTTTTTATCTATGGCTTATTCACAAATGATTATGTGAAAAGGCAATTTTTAAAGATCATATATTATGCTATTTTCTGATCTATGTTATAATGCTGTTTCCTCATTAAAAACAATAAAGTTGTGTTTCTGTTCACTTTGTGGTGTCATGCGGTAACACAGAAAGTGCTTCACTGCATTCCATTACTCAAACATGTGTGAAACAAAACACAACTCCAGGTATGTTTTGGAGGAGGTAACAACATTAAAACATGGCTTATAGTTCACAAGAGTCCATTTAGCACAAGGGTCTCCAACCTTTAGCTCAGGAGGCACTGGTAGCTCTCCACTCCCTTCCAAGTCGCTCATCAAGAGATTTCTGAAGTACACGTATTGTGCTGAATAAGTCTAATTTGATTAATTAAATGCCTATTATCATTAAGCATGTATCATTTTGATGCCTAACTTTGCACCCTACTATGGATAATGGTTTATGTTTTATAGGCATCTAACCTCACCTCATCTAAGGCCGTGGCTCTTATATTTACTCAATTTCTTGTGACCGCTACAACTAGTGGCTCTCGTTTTAAAGGTAACTCATCGGAGAAAAAAGGTTGGAGACCCCTGATATAGCATAATATAGGATCTTTAATCTAAGACCAGAGAATGACCTAAAAGCTTATTTAAGAAAGACAGTTAATACATGTTTTCTTTGGAGTTCACGTTTGTTTAGCAACTATAGCAGGTGGCAAAAATACAGTAGCTGCAAACATCTAGCAAAAAGGCATTTAGAAATGATAGAAATAGATACAAGCTTTGGCATAAAATACCATTTACTGCATTAGGCTACCATAAAATGTTGTAAGCAACTGCTAAAAAATGAACAAATAAAAGTGAGTTACGGCTGTAATCAGTAGTGAGTGAGCTTAAAGGTGTATTGTGTAACTTTTCTGATGGAGGGTCCTTCAAATGCTTTTGACATACAATAAGCATACTATAGGACATTAAACTTAACAAAAATCTAAATATACTAAAGCATATACAGTATATGTTTATTGCGAAAGAACTGGGAACAGGAAGACAAAACGAATGGGCAGATGTTATCAGTAGGGATGTAACAATAACCGAAATATCATGATATATCGTCAAAGTTCTCACAATAATATCGTGGACCATCACAATATATCAAATTACAAGTTGTTTTCCTTAAATTAAGAGCTATGCTGCAACAGCTGACAGAGGGAACTACATAGACCATGATCCTCTGCTCCATTTCAGTGCAGACTACATGAAGAAATAACAGTTCTAAGTACTTTTAAGTCTTAGTTCTTTGGATTAAGTCTTGTCAGGACATTTTAAGAGAAAAAAGTTGCATATTAACAGTTTTGTTAGCCTCCACAAAATATCACAATAAATATCATACTGTGAGATTTGGATATTGTTACTTCCCTAATCATGAGCCTTCCCTCCATATTGTGAGCTTGCCATGATATTGTAATTAATATTGTACCGTGAGGTTCATACCGTGACGATATCGTATCGTGAGACTTGGATATCGTTACACTCTCTAGTTATCAGGTAAACAGTTAACTTGACTGATGTTAATTGTGTATGGCTGGAGGTTCATTAAAGCAGAGTGTGTTCTCTCATTTCTTTTTACCTGTACCTCCACATTACATAAGGACATTGATGCATAGTGTAATTTTCTATATCTGACTACAGGACGCATGGAACAATAAGTTAATTGAGTTACACTTTTACTTAAAAGTGCACTGCGCAACTTTTCTGGTGGATAATCTGCCACCTGCTTGTATTCCCTGGACTTTAAACATATCTATTTGGCATTTATTCATTATGGGTGTTTCTATTGCTTAAAAATACAATAATTCCTTATGTGAATAGGGCAACTCTCCACAGATCTGACTTGTAATGTAGGGTAATGCTGTAATCTGCTTGTCTCCCTCAGTGTAGATTGGTTTAATCTATACAGTGGAACATTCTAGTCAAAGCAATAACATTTACATGGAGATTTCAAGTAAAAACTGAAGTTGAATGTCACTTAATACTTTATTACCTGACTAAAATTCAATCTCCAGCAGTGATTTATAGATTTAACCTTGTGAAGGAGGTAGAGAGAATGTATTCTTATCCTCCACTGAATGCTTTTATATCTTGGATTCTAAAGATTACACAAAGGTTCTCCAACCCCGTTCGAAAAAACTAACTTGAGCGAACTTTTTCATCGAGACTACTTTTGTAAGACCTGAGATGGCGAGTCTTTCTGGAGTTCAGAAGAGGCGCGTTGAGCGGAGCAGTGCAGACCCTTGTGAATGGGAGAAAGACATTATTCCTCTGAAAGCAGTGGGGCTGGCAGAGTTAGGCCAAAAGGCATTTCTCTGCACTGCCATTAACATTGATGGATTCCTCTTTTTCCTTTTGTGAAAAAAAAAAAAAAACCTCCATCAGTGGTGAACTTTTCCCCCTTTTATTAGTCCATTGTGCAGTGGGGGCATGTAGTGATGGATACATTGGTAACCCGGTCTCTGGCATGATTCAGTATTTGTCCTTGTTTAGAGGCATGTGCAGAGGAGCCATTGATGTATCTACCTGCTTTTTCTCTTAGGAGATGCAGCAGCCCATCTCCATAATGAGCTCTTATCTTCAGACCGGAACAAATAAGACCATTATCTCTTTCTCATTACACCTATGCTCACACACAGGCAGCAGCATGGACAAATAAACAGCTTATTCATGTGCGCAGGTACCAGGCAGAGAAACATAGTGGTTAGAAGCAAAATATGAATGAAAACAGATCGTAGTACTGCGCCTTCTGCCTGATTCATTTTTGGGTTAATTGCAAAACTTCAACAATGACCCTCTTAAGCAGAGATACAAATACAGAATGGTGTACTGTAACTGTTATATGTTCTTCTCAACAAATCTTTATGCAATGGATAGTTTTGTTTTGTTTTGTTTTTTAAATTGGCATTAGATGTTTTAATTGCACTGACATTTTTTTTGTAATTTCAGTCTGGGCTTGAGATAGATTGGAGTGGTCCTAACTTAGCTCATGCCAGATTGATTTGTGTGTCGCTCTGAATTGATTCTACACATTTATTTTCTGAGCTGGCTCTCTCTGGAAACGCCAATGACAAATATTTGAATCTGATGATGTTGAAGTGGAACAAGCTGAAAAATCAAACTTTTGTTGCATCCAGTTGAGAGAAAAGCACAGACATTTTCTCTGTCCACAAATGCACAAAACGTTTACCTTTTGCATGTTTTTTTTATGCTAAAATAGGCTGAAGTGCTGTTGGCGTCGCCACATTTGTTTAGGTTCTTCTGGGCGCTTGGCCTTTGGCATCCGCACAAATCTCAATGCTGTGACTCGATTTGTCTGTCCCACTGATTGACAATACAGCAGGTGCATACTAAGATGGATTCTCATGAGTATGTGAACTCACAAATATCGCAAGAATCCAGCTTGCTGTAGTTATAGTTGTTCACCTGTTCTAATAGAAAGGGAGTGTTGGTTTCTACATCTTGTTCTTTAAAACAATGAAAATAACTCTCCCTGTTGGCACATCGTAGCATGTTTAAATGAATGGTACCACCAAATACAAAATTTGGAGTTTAGATTACAAAGTCCTGACCAAGAGGGCTCGTTCTGTGAAGGGTGTGCATGATTTACTTATCTTCCAAAACATGCACAATCAGCAGGAAATATATCACCTTCAGAATGCCCAATTTTGCCTGGTCTCGGAAGTGAGTGCCTGCTTGGTACTTGGATGGATGCTTTGTATGAATTTGATGTTAAAGTTTCTGTTGTGATGTTGGCAGAGTGCTAAGGACCGAAGGGCACCTCTGAGTTGAGAGGACACAGACACATGAAAAAAAAGCCCTTCATAGAGACGCCCTGTGTGACATGTTTAAGCAGCTTCATATGGGAAGATGACAGAGCAGCTCTAAAAGTCAATGTAAGTATTTAGTATGCATACCAGGACCCTCCTCAGTACTCTTCTGACTCATTATTCTGCACACTGTTCTGGGATGTTTAAAAAGTGATGAAAGTTTGTTGGTGATAATAGCCTCCCTATCAAAGTGAATGTTTTGTTCTGGAAGTGCAGGTGTAGAATGATAAATATGCACACGCAGCAGCTGTGCAGTGGGAGAAGTCTATAGTTGTAGTACTGTGTGGTATTTATGCTAATGCTAAGTTATGCACTGTGGTGAAAGTGGGTGCAGATTGTAGACTTTTATTAAACTTGCTGTGAAACATTGTATGAAGTTGTTGTGGGAACAGCCGTAGGTTTATACCATAGACTGTGGAAAGAAGTGGACCAAGGGAGTGTGACGTCACCCATAGCGCTCGGCTACAGTCAAATGAAGCTCATGAATTTGGAGTTCGATATTAGGAGTAGGAACTTATTTACTGAACAAATAGCAGAATAAAAATGCCAGGATGTAGAGTGGAGTAATATGAACTAGGGCCCAACTGATATATCAGTTGGCCAATATTATCAGTCGATATGGGCACTTGGAGACATATCGGCTATCGGCCTAAATCTTGCTGATCTGGGTCGATATTCCATGTGGGCATGTTATACCTCATTATAAAGCTTAGACTCTCTATATTATGTCCATTTAATCCAATTTACAGATAATGTCCTAATGTGGGGCACTGGGTCAATATTTATCTGCAGAGTAATTTGTCTGTGTGTGACCATAGATTGTATAAAAGAAGTCGACTAAGCAAGTGTGACATCACCTATAGCCTTTAGTGCCGCTCAAATGAGGCTCGTGATGCTAACGGTTACAGAAGTGAAGCCAGGCTCTATGTTATGAATAGGATTTTTTTAATGGACAAAATAGCAAGAAAAAAATTCTGGATCATGTAGAGCAGGTTAATACAAACATTTTAAGACCAAAATGAAGAGACTCACTACAGAAGTTACAGAGAAAAGGGCAACAAGATCCCAGTGTAAGTCATTTGGGGCCAGGGTCAGAAGAAGCTGGAAGCGCCTCCTGGCAAACTTCCTATTTGGCAAGCAACTAGAGCGCTAGCTATGTCCACTCATATATATTAGGGTGACCAAACGTCCGTTTTTCCCTGGACATGTCAGTTTTTTGCGTGCTGTCCTGGGCGTCCGTTTTTTTTTGTGTGGTTTTTTTAAGTGATGGAAATGTCCGGGTTTTCATTACCTTTCATTGGGGCCATTAAATTGAGCAGCTTTCATAGCTCTGTGCGCTCAGAAGGAGCGAGCAGACACAAACAGTCAGTCAACCTGCAACATGCTGAAGCGCAAATGCGCATTTAACAATGACTTGAACAAGAAATTCTCCGTTTTCCGGCCTGGTCGGGACAAGTGGGAGGCCATGTACATAGGTTGCAAGGTGAGACTAGCTCAGTAAGGTGTCCAGGTTTTCACAAATGGAAATATGGTTACCCTAACATATATATGGTTTATGTGTGTGACGCCATACTGCCCCTGAACGTACCCCCAGAGTCACGTCACTCACGTGCGCTTGTTTACACATGCAGCTGCTGTCAACATGCAGGACTATATGATATTTTACAGATGATTGCTTTGAGTTAGGATTAAAAGGACACTTACTAATGCAGACTCATGATCAGAGAGGTGCCTGTGTATGTGTTGCAAATGTTTCCGTTTTAAAGCTACTTTTGATTCTTTCTTATTGGTTAGCTCTTAGCTGCTGTAGCTCCCACACTTAAACAGCCAGTTTTCTTACACTGGCCTAGTGTAAAGTGACTATAGAGACTGTACATGTTACTGGACCTGCACTGATATGTAAATGAGCTGTGCATAGAGGTGTGAATTATCAGCATGCGCACGTATAATTAATTACCACGGCGCACATGCATTTACCACTAAAGGCTGATAGTGGTAGTTTATGTACTTTCTTTACTGGCTAGAATGTCATGCAAAAATGCAATAAGGCCGACCTACTGTCTTTGAATATGATGTAAAGAGACAGAATAACATTAGACTAAATGTTTCCTAAGCAAACCCAATTTAAAATCCAATAGAGCCAAACCTGAATTTTAAAATCAGTTCTAGATTTACAGTGAATTTTTACATCACTAAATATATCGTCTTTTATATTGGCCATTGGCACCTCCAACTCCCATTTTATCGGTATCATAACGACCGCAAAACAAAATCCATATCCAAAACATGAACCTTTTAAGACCAAAATGACGAGGCTGACAGCAGCGGTTACATAGAGACAGGTGACAATTTTTCAATGTAAAGTCGATTGGAGGCAGAGCCGATGGAGCCGATGGAGCCGATGAAGCATGACCATGCTCACTTCCTATTTGGAACATTCATATATACAGTTTCTGGTTCATACATTCTGACATTTTCCCACTGTAGAATATAATGAACAAATCTGACTTACGTTTTGGGTAGTTTCAATCTAGGAAAATCATTCAGTATGAAAATTGGACATTAAACATCCTCTGATTTATTCATGTTTCTGTTCTATGGCTTCCACTGAATATGACCACAGTTGATCAGGCTTTTCCTCAGTTAGTAAGAATATGCTGTAATGAATTCATGACAATTTAATTAGTGTTTCATTTGAATCATATTTCAGAAATACATGTGATTTCCTGCATTTAAATTCAGCTTATGCAGTCTATTCTTGCAATTATGGGCCTGAAGCAGGAAGAAAACGGACGACATGATTAGACTACAATTCACGCTTCAGTAGTGATTTATAGATTAATTATTTCGCCTTGAAATGAAGGTAGAGTGAAAGCATGTAGAACAGGAGGGCAAGGCCTTATTGTTATCAGCGTGGTGGCATAGTAGTTAGAACTCTTGCCTCATAGCCAGATGATCCAGGGTTTGGTTTCCAGACAGAGATGTTTGTTTGCTTGTTTTGTATGTTTTGTTTTTTGGGTTTTTTTTAAGAGATGTTTTTTTTATTTTTTTTTATAGAGGTAGAGGTGGTGTTCTCTGTAGGTCAGTGGTTTCGTCCGACTGCTCTGGTTTCCCCGGTACTATAAGAAACGTGACAAAAGTGCTTGGATTTCCAAATTTTACTTCCACTTCCAAATTTTAGGTAGCCAGGCAGGCGCCACCTAGTGCCTCCGCTCCATTTAATTTCTCTTGAGCGACGAGGTCAGGAAATGGAAAACACTAGACGCAAGTGTGCGTTTGGGCACCAGCCAATCAGTGAAGAGCCATACATTCTGCGATTCCCGAGCTCGAGGATTTAAAGCTGGAACAAAGAGAATTTTTGGTGAATTTTATCAAGGGGAAAGATGTTATGCCCTTCTTCCTACGGAATCTGGGAAAAGCTTAATATACCAGTTAGCCCCATTAGCAGCGCATTACACATATCACAACCAAATAGCAACGATCGGTTAAATAAAAAAAAGTACCCACCTGCCATCGAGCAAACAAATTCTAATGCTGCGATATGAAAGCAGCTGATGAATAAGGCTAAATTTTAGGTCCTATATTATACAAAATTTACTCTTGTGAGCTTTAAACCATGTTATAATGTTGGTACCTCATCAAAAACATACCTGGAGTTTTGTTTCATTCAGTCATGTTTGAGTAATCTCTTTTTTATTAGTCTGTCTAGATCTCCAAAGCTGAAAATGCTCTGTTCCACCTTGTGATGTCATATAATGGTAGTTTTCAAATTAACAGCTACCTTTTACTTTTTGTTCAATAGAGATTAGCAATTCCAGGGCTGAAACCATCCAAATTATTCTAGTGAAGGTGAATGGAACTTAAAATGCAGCGAAGCACTTCCTGTATTACCAGAAGAAACATCAAAAGGTAGAACAAAGCCTTTTCTGTTTGAGAGAACAACTTTGTGTTAAACGTGTGAATGAAACAAAACTTAACTCCATGTATGTTTCTAATGAGGAAACGATATTATAACATCATAATATGGATCCTTTAATTAACAAATTAACTTTAATTAATGTGAAATTATTACATTAAACTATGCAGACACTTGATTTTTTACTTTAAACTTAAAAAGATATGATGTAAAAGTATAAAAATGCAAAAGGAAGGACATACCATAATTGCATGTAATCAATATTTGAATGATTTTTTTGTATCTTTCATTAACATTAGTGTTGTCCTTGAGAATACGTGGGCCTAATTAAGTAAATAATGAGCTTAAGGACTTCTTCATTGTGCTCGCTCTCAGTATAGTCGGTGCATTGTCTGAGCTGCAGTCTGGCTGTACATCGCTGAAAGGTGTTTTGTATAATCCTCCCAAAACCCAGCTGCTCACTCACTCACTGACCTTGAAGAGCACTGCAGTCGAAGCAGAGAAAGTGACAAGAAGACGGATTCAAAGTTGTATGAAAAAGTGCTTCTGCTTCAAGGTCTAGCTGCTCCATCAGTGCAGAGTAGGCACAGTACCCTAATACACTATGGATGTCTATGTGTGTATTATTAATGCCAGACAAATGGAGGTGATGCAGGCGCTGTGGCGAATACGTGGACTTGCTACCTGTCAATCACACTTGATAAAGCGACTGTTGGCAGACCTCACGGTACTGAAACAATTCTTTTTCTTGCTGAGGTGGAAAGAGTATAAAGCTCCTCATACAAACAAGTAGTGTCTTTCCTCCAAGTTTTGCCCTTGGCTTGAATGTGAGACACCAACAATAAACTGTGGACCATCGCATTAGATTTATCCAGTAAAACTCAGACGCCCCTGGAAGCACTTTGACTCATGCATCCCTCGATAACTGTAAACTCATTATTTTGACTTGGGGTCCTGTTTTTTTGGCTTTGTTTAAACCTGCATATGACACAATTTGAAACACGATTTCTACTCACCAAATTTATCTGGCACACACAAACGGGCCAGTGGAAAGGCAGTTTAAATTACATTCCAGCTTTCAATTTCAATGGTCCCTCTTCACCAGGGTAGTTAAAACGGCCTTTAAAACCACTCACGTAGGCGTTTTTTGTCCAATAAAAGACATATAAACAAAGTGCCTTTTAGTGTTGCATCCTAAATGACTTGTAAACTTTGACATTACGTTATATTAATATAGTTGATTTAGTTGGTTGTAATTTGCTAACATTGTCTGGATTCAATGGGAAAGGCACTGTGGTCAGTTTTAATGGCCAAATTTCAGATTAATTGTCAATAATTAGTTGTCATTAACATGAAATTAAACAATGAAGGTGCACCACACACTTTAGCGTGTAATCCAACAGTGCAGTTCTGAGCTCTGGTAATTTGAGCAGTGGTCATCTTTGCCCTACTGCATCTAATGTTGACTAATCTAATAGTGTTTCTCAGACAGGCTTTCCAACTGACTGGAAAACACTGAGACATGACTGTGAATGGGAAAAGCGTTCTAATACTACAAACAGTGGAAATGCGAAAAGAAAACGAATAATAAATCATAGAAAAACATTTGCAGTATTTGATCAGTCAATTTACATGAGAAAAACACAGCTCTTTTGGTGATTGTGATTTGTGATTTTTTCGCCCTTCCTTCTCCATTTAGCGATAAATAAATGCATAACAACATTAAACTGTTTAAAGACATAGTCTTTTTTGGATTTTGGACACAGGACCTCATTTCCTTGTTAGCCAGAGTGTTGGAGACGTGTGGAGACAATAAAATATTCCATCCAGTCCCTGTATTTGCAGAGGTCGCTGGTGCTAGGCTAGTGCATGTCAATGGCCACAGTTTGCCTGCCACTAAAAACAGTCTTACCCACTCGACAAAACACCTGAAGCAAATCTATGATTACACCAGACTGTCGATGTGAATGTCTGTGTCGACAGAATAATATTTGGAAAAAACAAAACCTTGCATCGCATGAATCGTCACATGTTGAGGAATTATTTTCTTAGCAGCAGTGGAATTTTACTTTGCCAGTAAGATAGGTGCTGGGTGATATCAGTCCGCCACTGCTGAGCTTTCTATCAGGAAGTACAACTCGCTGCTGCTGTCAGACATAAATCCTTCAAATGCAAGGTTGATTTTACTTCTAAATTTATTCTATTGACACAGACATTCACATCGACAGTCTGGTGTAATAATAGATTTGATTCAGGTGTTTCGTGGAGTGGGTAAGAGTGTTTTTAGTGGCAGGCAAACTGTGGCCATTGACATGCACTAGCCTAGCACCACTGACCTCTGCAAATACAAGGACTGGAAGGAATATTTTTTAAAAAGTGTCTCCACACGTCTCCAACACTCTGGCTCACTAGGAAATGAGGTCCTTAGTCCAAAATTCTGGACTGTCCCTTTAGAGGTCATATTGAGGACATATTATTCAAAATTGTCTCTTGTGAGTTTTATACCATGTTATAATGCTGTTATCTCCTCAAAAACATACCTGGAGTTGTGTTTAGTTTCCTTCACACATGTCTGAGTAATCCTTTATTAATAGTCTGCCTACATCTCTGAAGCTCAAAATGCTCTGTTCTGCCACGTGATGTCATATAGTTGTATTTTTCAAGTTAACAGCTCCACAACTCTAGGCATGTTTTGGTGAGGAAACAACATTATAACAGACCAAAAAATAGTGTAATATGGGCCCTTTAATGTCATGTTTTTTCACTACATTATAATACAACTCATCACAGAAGTATTCTCAGTAATCATATATTCAGTACTTTGACTGGACCTTGTAACCAAATATATTATAAAACATATTTCAGTGCATTTGTACAGGGTTCTGTAACTAAATACATTATCTAAGTTTTCTTCCCATCAGTGTGGCTATACCCACCTCTGCAGATTCGTTCACCTTGTCGTGCATTGAGCCTCCACAGACTCGCACAGAGAGAGTCCCACCACTTCTCCCAACACTCACTCCCTGATAAACAGCTCTTCTCCCTCTCCCCCTCCCCCCACTTCTCCCTCGCTCGTCCTCTGCCCACACGGAGTAGAGTTTGTCTGATCGTTCACATGTGCTGCGGCTCTCACTTCTCCCTCTTTCCTTCGGAGAGAAACAGACCAACGGGCTCGTCCCACGCACCTACACTAACTCTCCTAACTAGCCGTATCACTGCCAGCCGTATGGACCTCTTGTTCCAAGAATGAATTATTTACCATCTCCTCTAACACCCCAGACAGCCCACTGGAAAGGAGCAGTGGCACTTCAACTTCAAATATGTTGCACTTTTCCCCAGACATAGCCCTAAACTCCAAAATCAAAATTCCTACTTCAAAAATGACCATTCTCCAGACTATATTTCTGTTGTGGCTAAATTGCTTATACGTGCTAATTGTCTGTTATATACTGTTCTCAGGTCAATAATGCATGCTGGGTAAGAAGAGCCCTGTAATAGCAGTTCATTTACGTTGGATACTAGTGCTTGTGGTGAGGATTATCCAGGTTTGGTTACAGTGCGCTAAAGCAGGCTCTGATTTCAGTAAGCCTCTCTCCAGTCTGGTAGTCTGAGTAGAAATAGCTGGCTGAATGGGCAGTGATAGTCTCTTTGGCTCAGAGTCGTGATGTTTTATCTTGGCATGTGCCCCAAAGATTCACACACTTGGCTCCAGTTGGGTTTTTAAAATACTATTGTGGACTTTTGTGAATACTGAGGCCAGAATATTTTTGTCAATGTAGGTTTGTTGTTTGGTTTGTAATGAAAAACACCTCGTTCGGGAGTTCAGTCTCTTTTTTTCACAACTAAGGATGCTAAGAGAGACACTTCTACTGGTAACTGAATCACATGGATAATACAGCAGACCAACACAACATGAATTCACTTTTGCAGAGACATCATGTTGCCACACATTTATGTTTGAAATCAGAGTGTCTATAGTGTCTATATTACTCTATTTTCTGATAATGTTTCCTCATCCTGAACATAGCTCTACTGTTTTGTTTCATTCACACATGTTTAACACACAAACCTTGAGGCTGAGTTCGTCTCTCAAACAGAAAAATAAGTTCCACCTTGTGATGTCATGTGGTAATACAGGAAGAGCTCCATTGTGTTTTTCTACTCTGTACACCTTTGCTAGAATCATTTGGATAATTTCATCTCTTCTGAACTAAAGGTAAAACTACCACTTCAGAAGGTGAAACTGAGTATTTTGAGCTTTAAAGATGAAGACAAACTACCATAATTTCCGAACTATAAACCGCTACTTTTTTCTCACACTTTGAACCCTGCAGCTAATACATGGACAGATTCTTTTTTGGCACGTTGTCCATTCATATATACGGTCTATGGTTTGACAACTCAGCAGATGCGTGTAGCCTGAGTGCAGAAAACAATGCTGTCTGTGCAGTTTACACATGGAACCATTGTTCACATGATGATGCTACACTAGCTAGTGATACTGTCAGCACATTCAAATAGTTTATCTCCATGTGATAAAATAAGTTATGATGCTAAATTAGGGTTACATCTTACCCGTATGCATAAATGATAAGAAGAAACGTCTCAAACTTCAGTCGCCGGACATCCACTCATACCTGATCAATACAACCAGCCCTGACCCTGAGAGAGCCTGAAATCTGCTGAAATCCTACAAGACACTGACATGATCCAGACAGACAGCGGCTCTTTCTGCAGGAGTCATGCTGCATAGAGCGCGGAGAGAGACGGGGTGATGCACTGAGGAGGATTCTAATTTGACTTAGTTTTGAACAGTTATTTTGCGCTTCATGCACACACCCTCCTCATGGAAAACACCCGAAGAAATGCAGATGATGCAGCTTTTAAGTTAACA
Organism: Boleophthalmus pectinirostris; assembly: GCF_026225935.1. Classification (NCBI taxonomy): domain Eukaryota; kingdom Metazoa; phylum Chordata; class Actinopteri; order Gobiiformes; family Gobiidae; genus Boleophthalmus; species Boleophthalmus pectinirostris. The sequence goes on from NW_026571152.1 coordinate 28,656,123, forward strand.
TAAATTGATGTGGCTGTGGAAGAAGGAAATAGTGCTACTGCAAGTGAGCTCAGCATCAATGAGTCAATGGAGAGATTTTGGCGACAGCAGCGTGACAAACTGAGTCAATGCAAAAAGACGACAAAAGCTTTCAGAGGCAATAAAAGCAGACGGCCTGAACTTGAAAATGTTCTTGAAGACGTGGACACCTGCGGCTTATATTCATTCTCAATAGTGTGGAAATTACAGTAATAATAAAGGATTACTCAGACATGTGTAAATGAAACAAAACACAACTTTAGGTATGTTTTGGATCAGGTAATACGATTATAACATGGCTTAAAGCTCAGAAGAGTCAATTCCGTATAATGTAGGACCTTTAAATTCCTTTAAATAGGAGATAAAATTGGTGAGAGAAAGAAAAAGTAAAAAGTAGTTCCTGATCAAAGCATCTTGTGCTGAACCATCTTCACTGTACCATACAATTTTGTTAAGCTTTCATTGAAAAAAAAAAGCTGTAGAGCCAAAAAGAATCCTTTGTAAAAATGGTAGCTTTGAAGGGCATCTTTGACCACACATCAGAGGGAAAACTAAAGTATATCATGTCATGATCTAACCAGCAACTCAGCATACAGCTTAGATGATCTTTTATCTCGGACCACTTATCATGTCATTCCTGCTTTGCCCTCAGCCCCTCCTGCCACTGTTGTCCAGGCCTCTGTCAAAGTGCAAACGCTGCATTTACTGCCCCCGATTCACACACCGGAAATCATTTGATCATCTGATTATATGGATTCCCAGTTCCTTTCAACGTATCATTTCAAGCGTGATATGTGACTCTGCATGTTCACCAATAGCCTGGAAATATTCGTTTTACATAATGGTCATGAGCAATACAGAAATAGATGCTTTTATACGTGTTTTCATGGTTTCAGCTTTGCCTTTCTTTTTTTTTTTTGCTCAGGTAATATAATTTACCAAGATTTAGGTATACATAACACGGATAAATCAATTAAGCCATGATATAACAGAGAGAGACACAGACTTCCTGGGTGTTAGTTTCCAGAATCTATTGATATTACAACTATTTAAAATATTGACGTTTGGACATCTGCTGCCAAGACCTTTTAGATAAGTGGTTCATAAAGTGGGGATCAGTTACAAATGAGAGCACTGTATTTAAACTTATTCAAACTTTTTTTGTACTGAAAACAGTATCTTTTAGTGAAATTGGATTCAGTCACACAATATTAACTCATAAATTCAAATAAATAATTTAAAACCTGATTTAACGTGTTGGATTGAAATGAATGGCACAATTTCATTTTCATTTCATTTCACAGTGGGGGAGTTTGGATCCAGTTACATGGTTCATTGTTGGGAGTCCTGGCCTCAAAAGTTTGGAAACCACTGTTCAAGATGACTCCCGACGCTATAATTTGATGTTGAAATGTGAAACTTGAATTAGAGTAGTTCCTCTGAGAATAGCCGTTAATCTGGCCTGTCTTTGGTACAGCTCTTGGTCATGCTGTGTGACTAATTACTGTATAAACCATTTTGGGGCATAATAAATCACTTAAAGAAAGGTTAATGAAAGTTAAGTGAATTTAGCGTTTTGCATACTATTTGCATTTTTAGTTCATAGTAGTGCCTGACAAATCCACATGTCACATTGAAGCCAGAAATGTTAGATAGAGGAAGAAATCATATGATCATTATCCAGTGCTGTATCCTGAGTCTCAAAAGAGCATTTTTTATTTTTAAGAAGATTAATTCTCACTGATTGTATTTATTGATTTATTATATAAAATATGTAGTGCTAGTATCAATGTCAGTTATTTTATTTTCCCCCATATATCAGTGTTGGTGCAATATTAAAAAAATAAATTAAAATGCTCTGATTAATAGCACCAACATACTGTATTTATTTGTAACTTAACTAATGAGATCAAATGGAAAAAATAAGAGCAAAGAAACCAAGGGCATTGTCCAGACTTTTTTCACTGGGGCGGCTCAAGGGTGCCACAAGAGCCTTAAAGTGAATAAATAATAATAAGAAGAAGAAGAAGAAGAAGAATTATAACTATATGTGTATATTCATGCCTTTTTCTTATAATTTTTTATGTTATAATTTTTTTTACCTTCAAATGCCCCTCATAGGTTTTAGGGCCACTACTTAGAAACACCCCTGAAACTAAAGACTAAATTGTGACGTGATGTGTGTTGTGGTGTTTTTACCCAAATGAAAAGTTAATTTGTAAATGTGTCTTAAATTTCTGGGCCTAATTAAAGGTGCACTATGTAACTTTTTTGGTTGGAAGTCCATCACCTGCTTGTTTCAGTGGATATGCCCTTGCTCTGCCTGGAATGTTTCATACTGTGACATTAAACAGCTCTACCTTACATTTATTCAATTACAGGTGGTTTTATAGCTCAAAATATTGGGAAAAACTGGTATTCTGTGAGCAGTGTCGCCTCTCCACAGATCTGACCTGTGACTTGGTCTGATTTGGTCTCCGTGATGATTGAAAAGTTTTATTCCATACTGTGAAACACTCCAGACAAAGCAATAACATCTTCATGGAGAAAAGCATTTGACGGACCCTCCACCTGAAAAGTTACACAATGCTCCTTTAAAATTGTAGTTATTTGGACATCAACAAATAGCAATTGACGCCCACATACGTATAGCAATAGAAAATAGCAAGCTAAGACAGAGGATTTCCTTGGTGTTCTTGATCAATAGTCACACCGGAAATAACTTTTATTTATATTTATATTTATATATTACAGGTTTCAAATTCCCCACAGATACCACTCACTAAGCCTGAAGCTAAACAGTTCTATAGACAGCTCATCATGGTGACTGACACAGAGCGGGCCCCATCCTGCTGCTCTGAGGGGGAGGAGGCCACTCTAAATATACCTCCTACTTCAAAGTGAAAAGTTGTGAATCACACTTTGGTAAAACTCCTCTAATGTATCAACAGGGCCTTTCGTTAGCTTGTGTTCCAGTCCGATCATAAACTCAAGAGCAATATCTGCAGATAACTGAACCATACTGTAATTTGCATCTGTAGTCTGCCTCAATTATGTGATCTGTGCTGTGATTTGAAGCGCTATTGGAAACTGCAGCAATTCCCACAAAGTAATAAAACAAGTAACAAACAAGGCAATTATGGCGGTCTGTAGCTCTTAGTTTATTTGCGGCGTTTGGGACGATTCATGTTTTGTGAATACAAATTGGAGGATTAGCAGAAAGTAGGTGCGAGCAGAGGGTTCATTAAATCTAGTGTATCCAATGTTATGCTACAGACTCCACATGCATTTCTATTATTCCCACCTCCATCAAAGAACCTGTGTGTTTGACAATATAGCAGCTATTTTTGCCTCATTTGCACTGCTTCAATTCTTAGTCTGGCATTAGGAAAACTTTGAATTGCTTTTACTACTTTACCAGACATATTCTAGTACATAATTTTAGAGGTGAACTATGTAACTTTTCTTGTGAAGAACCTAGCACCTGCTTGTCTTAACTGAAATTATATTGCCTGGCATGTTCCACTGTATGGCATTAAACTGATCTAATCCATGGAGAAAAGCAGAGAGAAGAGAGAAGCCACCGGGCCAAATTACAGGTCAGATCTGTGGAAAAGCTACCCCACTCACGGTATGTTTCTGCACAATCACCCAGCGATTATGTCAAAATTAATAATCATACCAATATTAGACCTTCAGAATAGCACTTAAAGAACCCATATAACGCAATTTTCTGATCTACTTTATGTTTTAATGTTGTTTCCTCATCACAAACATACCTGGATTTGTCATTATGCCCTGACGAAGACCTTCTTGCTGGTCGAAATGCGTTGCCATCCCTTCATGTAATAAAGGACTTTTAATATATTCAGTCAGAGTGCCGCTTTAACATTTTTCAGTAAGGGTAACTTTCTGTTAAGAAGACTAGTTTAACCCTCGTAGAGCACCTGTACTGCTATTTTTTACTTTTTTTATGACCCAGTGAAGCGTTCTATCACTTTTCTTCATATCTGGATTTGCCTTTTGTTTTACTCATACATGTTTGGTGGAACACTCAAACCCTGCATATTTAGACTGAGTTCTTCTTTCAAACAGAAAAGATGTGTTCCACCTTGTGATGTCATATGGTAATACAGGATGTTCTTCAGTGTGCTTTTACACTCCATACACTCTCACTAGAATCATTTTGATAATTTCAGACCTGGAATTGCCCTTCTCTACTGAACAAAAGATAATAGGTAGCTGCTAACTGAAGACTAGAGCTTCATGATTTTACAAGATGGAACAGAGCATTTTGATTTTTGAAGATTGACAGAGTAATAATTCGGGATTTCTCAAACATGTGAATGAAACAAAACACAACTCCAGGTATGTTCTTCATCAGGTAACAACATATATATGGTAACACATTTTTCTATAGCGCTTTTCCATCTTCAAGGCACTCAAAGCGCTTTACAACAAGGAACCACTCACCCACTCGCACACCAGTGTACGCAGACACTGTGGGTTGTCTTGCCCAAGGACACAACGGCAGCATTCATCTGTTGGAGCTGGAATCACACCAGCCAACCTGTGGGTCAGTGGATCTGACCACTCAACCTGTGATGTTTATGTCGAGAGCTGGAATCGAACCGCCAACCTTCAGATCAGTGGGCAATTGCTCAGAAGAAAAAGTTTTACATAATACAGGACCTTTCACCCGTAGGTCCATGCGCTGCACAACATCTGTAGTGAATGATGAATGCAGCTCTGTTAACTCATTTGGTGTAAATGAGTGGAGCGTGTGCAGAGGTTGGGGCGCTGTAGAAACCTCAAAAGCAGAAAGACGAAGGAGCAAATGGCTGATGTATTATTGATAAAATTGGATGATGAAAACACTGTCAGATGAATATTCCTAAGATGTAGTTTTCCGCAGGCTTCGCTTTGGGCGACTAATGAAGAGCTCTCACACTGTGTTTCATCATTTCCTCATAACGGACCCTGGCTCTGCTCTGACTGGCCTTCACTGGGTCTTCTGTGCATGTCCAGTCTGAGGTCAAAAGAGCACGCTTCACATTGTCACACTGTAGTAGAGAGTAGAGTGGTTCTCAAGTTTTTTGGGGTTTTTTTTCTTCTCATTCCAACTATAGATGATATAATTTGGTTTCTATACTTTAAGAATATTTATATTATTACCCTTGCATAATCTTTGTTACTGACACGGCTATAGTATCTGTAGTTTAGTATTGTTTTGGATGCTTGATCAGTGATGTAACTCCCTTGATTCTGTTTTCACGCAGGAAAACAATAAAACGATATTCCGTTGTCTATTTTTTTGCCCTTCCGATCGTGTGAAACAGACCATACACAACAGAAAAAGTTCATCCCATGGCGGAAAGACCGACAGCGTGTTCTCTACTACTTTCATTGAATCAGTCTACACCGAAGTGTGGCACCTAGTGGGCAGATCCTACGCGCGAAGTCACGTGACGTCAAATTCCCATTCCTCATTGATATATTAAAAAATGCAATGTGTAGCTTTTGTGGTGGAGGGTCCGTCAGATGCTTTTCTCCATGAAGATTGTTATTGCTTTGTCTTGGAATGTTTCACAATATGGTATTAATTCTTTCTATCTCCATTGAAACCAAATCAGACCAAGTTACAGGTCAGATCTGTGGAGAGGCAACCGTGCTTACAGTCAGAATGTTTGTTTTTCTAGGCATTTTTGAGCTTTAAAACCACCTTTAATTGAATAAATGTAAAGTAGAGCTGTTTAATGTCATACTGTGGAACATTCCAGGCAGAGCAATGACATCGCCATAGAAACAAGCATGGATGGACCCCCAATCGACAAGTTACAGAGTGCACTAAACAGTTCTGGTAGTAGGATTTACTATAGTCATGTAAAAGGTTTTGACAATAGGTAGGTCTTTGTCTATGGGTGATTCTAAATGATCCACGAGTGTTGAACCGTATATTATAGGGATTTACTCCACAAACTGCAATATTAATCTTATGGTCCTACAGTCCATGTGTTGAATAATGGCACCAATTTCTAAAGTTATTGTTTTGGAAAAAAAAAAAAAAAAATCCCTTTTGTTTATTTATGCTGACAGAGATGGTGTTGAACTTTGAGTCAGTTTTGTTTCACATGGATGGGCTCAGTAAATACAGAGAAATTACCATAAGCAATATCAACAAATCTGCAATCTGACAGTTAATGGGCAAATAGTACCAGAGAAATCTGACCTGGATGTTGTGATGTCATGTGAATGCTGCCTATTATGAGAAAATCACCATTACAACATTACAGTTCTCAGTAAAATGTGTATATATATTTATCTCATATGCGCATGTTTACAGATGAAAAAACACAGACACATAAACTGGACATTTAAAGGTGCACTGTGCAACATTTCTGGTGCAGGGTCCACCGCATACCTCCTTGTTTCCATGGAAGATGTTATTGCCTTCACTAGAATGTTCCATGGTATGACACTGAACATATACATTTAGCCAGTGTTGTGCATGAACGAATTCAAAAGAACGCGTTCGTTGAACACGTTCATTTTTCAGTGATCTTTGAACTGAACGCAACACATTTGTAAATCAAGTAAACGCACAAATACCTTCAAAGATTCATGCTCTCTTTGTATTTTCTGAAATCTACTCGCGCAGGACATGCTCCGTATGCACGTCTAGCTCGTACAGTGGAGCCGCCCTCATTCACTTTCAGTGCTTTCTACAAATTACGCGTCCAAAAGTTGCAGTGACATCCCTCTGTCATACAAAGAACACATATAGTTGTGTCCTTTAGTTTGACAGAAGCTGATGCATCAGCGCACAAGGAAAAAGCTGCTTTTTTCCAGCTTTTACAGTTTATGCAAATGAGCCACGCACTTTTAAGGTTTGTTTCTGTAAAATGTAAACAAATGTGTCAAAGCTGCATTAAACGCATTATAATCTCAAACTGGCTGATGTGGCTCTATAGTGCTTATGGTTTATATGTTAAATAAGTTCAGCCTTTCATTTACATATCTCACCTAAAAATAAAATGAACTGAACTTTGAACTACTTCATGAAAAGTGTGAACTTGCACAACACTGCATTTAGCCTTACGTCTGTTTCTATTGCTCAAAAATACCACAATTCCTTCAGTGAATAGATTTTCTAGACATTCTAGACAAAGCAATAACATTTCCTTGGAGGACACTTCAGTAGAAATGTTACACAGTGCACCTTTAATTGCATGTAACCATTGTGTGAACAGAAAGCCATTTTCCCTGAAGCTCAGAAGTTGCTTAGATCGGCACATTTCCTATAAACACCACTGGATCACATATATCCGGTCTACAGTTTCCTATTTTGGAGTCTTGTGTTTCCATTAACGACGATCAATCCCACCTTGTGATATGGATGCTATACATTTTTAATGGCCGTTTCATATGGGAATACATGACATATACATTACATGAGGCGTCTCCACAGTCAACACGCTGTCTCCCATGACTGCATAAGTTATTACAATTGTCATTCATGTGCAGCTCATCCAAATATTGTCAAATTTTATGAACATCAAAGAGAGTTGGGAACCTCTTTATGATAACTACACCTTAAAACAGGATTAACAAAACTTAATTCATAATGAACAAATAGGTTATTAAGATTAAAGAGCCTGCACACTTCTTTTTTTTTTTTTTTTTCATGTAATTAAGTAAAGATCTCTAGTACTATTATTATAAAAGCAGCTCTTTGGGTGAAAATAAGACCTACAGTATGTCTGCTGTCTCCACTGAATTATAGAGCATTTTTAAATTCTTTGCAAGACGGGAAGCTCATGGTTAGTATGCTAGTTGTTGTTGTTAAGAATGACTGTAAACTCTGCTCTGGTTGTGAAAAGGGATTATAAACTCATTGCTGTGAATAATTAGTATCCTTAGAATGCATAAGCTAAGTGAGCAATACATTTGGACCAATGTAAACAGTAAAAAAAAAAAGAAAAAAACAGAGCTAGCCTTTAACTCCTCCTAACTAAAGGTTATGAATGTGTGGATTAATTAAGTAGTTACTGAATAATTCTTAATAATCTATTTGCTCATTATGTAAGTAAATAAGGCTTTGTTCATGCAGAGAGTTTGAAGCCACTGAAAAATTCTCTTTCTTATCCCCCTTTAACTTGTTATTCCACTTTTGACCAACATGGCCCATCACTCGCTCCACTCCAGTGTTTATGTCCCATTCTTGGGCTCGATCTAATTAGTGTTTGAGGCTTAAGCTCAGGATGAAAGTGAGGAAGAGGATGGAGCCAGTATGTGTATGTGTGTATGTGTGTGTATATGTATGTGTGTATCTGTGTGTGTGTGCACTTGTCATGTGTCCAGTGAGCGCACAGCCACATACAGATGCATACAGGCGCTGCTTAATCAGCCATAGAGACCCCAGAGCTTTACTGTGCACAGGTCGATCTACTTATAGGCACAAGATGAAACATTTTTAATTAAACCTTAAACGTTATTGCGGACACTTCATTTGATCTCTGTTGCCTCTTGGCTTTCAATGCACACTTGAGTGGATCACCTAATTCTTTACATTTCCGTCAGACAAATTGTGCCATTTTCTATGATTTTGTTCCCCTTTAAAAGCACTCTGAAAAGCCCTGCCTCTCCACTTCCAGCCACTCAGAGCAGCAGACCCGTAATCGCACTGACACTTAGACATTGTGACAGTGCAATGGGTTCACTAGGCATTTTTGGTCTTTTGTTGCAGTTGTACTTTTATATTGTAAGATTTTTTTTGTTCCTCTCACAGTTCATCACTCCACTGAGGTGCCAGTTGTAGCTGTTGTCACCCCGGCATCTGTGTCCCAAACTAACAAGCTGCCAGAAGTCCAGAGTCCTGTCTTCAAATGAGAAATGCCAGTCAAATTCAGCAGGTACCAATTCAGAGTAGCACAATTTTTTCTTCAGTTTTATTATGATTATGACTAATTATTTCACTCATTTATATTATTATTATTTTACATATTTTATACTGTTTTATACATATTGAGGTTGTGTGTTCTCTCTTCCCAGCTAGATCTCAGAATTGCATTTTCAACACAAAATAATAGTTTTCTGCACTAATTGAATGTGGTCTTATGTAAGTGCTGATATAGCCATAGATTTTATGGACATAGCTCACCTACCATTCCAAACAGGAAGTGATCATGGGCACGCTTCCAGCACCCTCGACTCTGTTTCCAGTTGACTTTCCATTGAATAATTGCCACCCCTCTTTCTTTAAATATTGCAGTGAGCCTCGTCATTTTGGTCTTAAAATGTTTGTATTTATCTAATTGATCCTGGTGTTTTTATTTTCCTAGTTTTTATGTAAATAAATGCCTATTCCTATTCCAAATTTGCTCCTATAATCGCTAACCTCATGCTTCATTTGACTGGAGGCAAGCGCTATGGGTTATACAGTCTGTGGATATAGCTCAAGATCATCCTAAACTATACAGAAAGCAATGTTTTGCCTTTGTGGTATGTGATGTTTTTGAATATCAATAGCCGTTCTAAGGAGTATTTAGTTTTGATAACATTTTTGGTAGATTACTCATTTATTAATTCATTTTATTTGTTTGAGCAAGGTACAACAAAATCAACAACAATAACAAAAAACATGGATATGTACTTGTACATATTTGGGACCCAGTGCTCAAAAGGAGTAGCCTGATTCATCAGCCGTTTTCACTTTGTGGAAACTGTCTGACCTCGCAGCATTAGGATTTGTTCACTCGACGATGGGAGGGGGTACTTTTTTTATTTAACCAGTAACGGCAATTTGGTCGTGACGTGTGTAAAGTGCCGCTGATGGGGCTAAATGATATATTAAGTTTTTCCCAAATCCCGTAGGACGAAGGGCAATAACGTCTCTCATCTTGATAAAATTCACCAAACATTCTCTTTGTTCCGGCTTTAAATCCTCCATCTTGGGAATCATTGCCAACACAGAATGTATGGCTCTTCGCTGATTGCCTGGTGCCCAAACTCACACTTCCGGGATTCTTGCAAACTGTCTAGTCTATTCTGATTCCTGACCTAGTCGCTGGAGAGAAATGAAATTGTGTGGAGGCACTAGGTGGCAGGAGCCTAGCTACTGAAGAATGAAGTTTTAAAAAGTTATAGTGTCCTACCCCAATTGTTTTACATAATCATAATCACATGGTTGACCCTTTTTTTTTTTTTTTTTAACATGATCGATGCACAACCATACTCCCAAAAAGTAGCCTAGAGTTGGAGTTGGCATAATGTATCATTTAGTATTCTAGTTATACATTGTTTTACTGAATGTTATCATTTTAACTTTATGTTTATTCTAATAGATTTGGAAATTATCTGAAGAAATTAACCTTATTGGACTATCTTCTATTTTCCCTTTTTGCTATGTATTTTTGGTTATTTTAGTTACCTGACAACCTGACTGAACAGTTGCTAAAAGTAATTAAAAACACTGAATTACACATTTTGCATTGGAACAAAATATAGGTCTGCCAATGATATATATTTTGTTCAGTAGTATTTTAAGCTTTTTCATGAAGCATTAAGTAATTTCACATTTTAAGGGTACTTCAGGCATGGACATCCAGCTTATTCCACTCTTATTCTTTTTTATTTTTAAATTTTCAATTTTATTTTTGACTTGGTTTCCTTTTTTAGTGTCATCTCTTCACCAGCTCCCCGTAGCTACTTTATACTTTTAAGAGGAGGGTCATATGTTAAATGAAAAATATGTTTTTCCTTCCTCCTAATCACGCCGCACCTCATAGATTCCCAGGTATTATATATGTCTCCTGTGTAGCCTTCACACCCCATGACCCATTGTCCCTCATTGTGATGCTAATCTACAGTTTGTTTCACATGACTCACTTACGTTTAACCTTTGGAATAAATTGATTTCGTAGGCGTCAGACAAAGCGGATCCCAAATAGGCACGGGGGAATGCTAAACCTCCTTTATTATGATACATTGTCTTAGCTGTAACAAGATAGAGACGAGCAGCACCTAAGTGTCAGACACGAACAATGAGACATCACGCTGGCTGTTTAATGCTTTTGATTGAAATAACAGAAAGATGATTAACAGTTTCAGACCCCCGCTGCTGTAGGGCCCTTGGTAAGTGATGGAAAGATGCAATAAACCAAAACTGTCCCTGTCCTCAGCTCCTGTTAGCACCCCTCATCTTCTTCCGGCGCTGTCATGGAGACCGATGACCGCCGCACCTCTGGCTGTGAATGCCTGACTACATCGCCAAAAAACCTGAAGGCGTTTAGGGGTAAAAAATGACCACAGGCCTGATGATGGAACATGCTGGCGAAGGGACGCTCTGGTTAACAATGAGGCCAAACCAGGGATTAAACAGGGGAAATTGCAAACATAACACTGAAGCCAAGCCAAGATGTATTAGCATAACATGGGGACAGGGACGTGGTTCATGCATAAATGCCCCACATAGCATTCAGAAATAACACAGCTGAGGAAATAGGACGTATATAGGGTCCAGAAAGAATTGAAAAGCAGGTCCATCCTTATAATGAATCAATAGTAATTCAATTAACCTAATTCTGATGACAGGAGCATTTGAGGTTATGCAATTTTCTCATGTTGTTTTTCTCATTAAAAACATACTCGAGTTGTGTTTTGTTTAATTCATTCAGGTTTTACACAAACCCTCCATATTTAGGCATATTTAGTTCTTCTCTCAAACAGAAAAGACTTTATTGCACCTTGTGATGCCATGTGGTAATACAGGGAGTGCTCCACTGTGTTTTTAAACTCTATACACCTTCACTGGAATCATTTAGATCAGACATGTCAAACTCAGACCCGGGGGCCAAATTTGGCTCACAATATAATTATATTTGGCCCGCTAGATCATATCAAATACATATTAGGGCTGGCCTGCCAGCTATTGGTACATTATTTATTTAAATGTTTTTTTTATTATTTTATATTATGCTTGTTCTGGATTGTTCTGAAGTAAAACTATTATTAAACATTTATTTTAATGAGAAAAGGTTTAACATTTTTCAATAAATATTTAGTTTAATTTAGTCCCAGTTTTTAATTTTGGCCCTCCGAATTTGAGTTTGACACCCCCGATTTAGATGATTTCAGCCCAGTCTCTACTGAACTAAAGATAAAAAGTAGCTGTTGAAAACTTGAAAACTACCATTATATAACATCACAAGGTCGAAAAGCTTTGGAGATGTAGTCAGACTAGTAATAAAGATTTATTCAAAGGAGTATGAATGAAACAAAACACAACTCCAGGTATGATTTTGAAGAGGAAACATTATAACATGTTTTAAAGCTCACAAGAGGCATTTTTGCGTATTATACATTATATTGTGTACTTTAAGCCTTATTGAACCTTTTCTTCCATCTAATATCCACAACCTACAGACTGAGCAACAGTGCAGGGAGAACTCTTATTATATTGAATGCATTTTGTCATATTGATTGTTGTTGTCTCTGTTTGTGCTGCAGTGTGAAGTATCTGCAGACACAGGATGTTTATAGTCTGGCCAGCTGACTACATGCTTTTCTTTGGCCTGGTCTAATCTCTCCAAATTCCAATAGGTGTAATTCAGATTAACCAACAATATCTGTAGTGTGTTTTGTGTCATGTTTCTAATGCATATTCTGTTTTGTCCTGTGAAAGTTATTCTTGCTCATCCAACATCAGGGCCAGGGGACTACAGATGAAAAATAACCCCTAATTCTGCCTTTTGTGCTCATGTTTATTCATGTGTGTTATGACTTTGCACTGTCCTCTTGCAAATAAAATACTCTAATTTAAATAAATACATGATAGTAGTCTAAGGTAAAACTACATATTTCTTTTTGGTTGAAATGTCCATATTCAGGAAGAAATGTGTGGAATAAATAAAGACTTAAACAAACTTTATAGATCCACAAAGGAAATTATTTGGACACAGTAGCTCACTCATCATAATATAATATAATAACAAAGAGTAAACAATATAAACGGTAATATTACATTCTAAATAAGTAGCAAAAAAAGATAGCAAGAGACAGGTGGCAAATAAAGCATAAGTATATAAATGTAAATGTACAAGTCAAAATAAAATATAAAAATAAGTAATAAAATATGAAATCTCAGCTTTATACTAGAGGTCATATGAAGACAGTGCAAAAATTATCTGATGAATGACAGGATATCGACTAATCCCTGACATAAGGGCGAGTTGTTGTACAGTTGTAGGAAGTATTACCAGTTGCATAAAGGTGAGTTGAGTAAACGTGATCTGAGTAAACGTCAGATTAAAAATAAATAAATGAATAAAATAAACTTCTTGGTGCCAGACTCTTTTGCATTTGAATAGAAAGTACGAGGGGGTTGGTTTGTGTGGCTTGATTATTCATTCATAAAGATGCCATGATGAATCAGATGAATGATATGACAAGAGAGAAGCATAAAGCTGCACTGTGCAATTTTTCTGAAGGAGTGTCCATTACCTTCTTGCCTCCATGGAGATGTTATTGCTTTGGCTGGAATCGGAAACGTCACATTATAATGTCACTGAAATGAAAAATTGGCAGCTTCAAACAACTGCAGTGCGGATCGTTTTTTTTCTTTTGCACAATTTTTGTCTTTGGACCCAGCACGCAGTCGCAGTTTTGTTGGATGTGCATGCCTCTATCTACTAGTATTATGACATTTAACATATTAATCTAGCATTTATTTATTATGGGTGTCTTTATCGCTCAAAAATACAATAATTCTTTCTGTGAATAGAGGTGACTCTCCACAGATCTGAATTGTAATGTAGCGTAATGCTGTAACCTGCTTCTTTCCCTCATGATAAATATTTTTAATCTATACTGTGGAACATTCTAGACAAATCAATAACATTTCCATGGAGATATCAGGCGGCGGACCCTCCACTAGAAACATTACGCAGTGCAGCTTTGAGCAACCACCAACCAGCTCTTAGTAAATCAATACTTCTTCAATTACGATAATGCTGATGAAAAGGTTGCCAATGCTGATTTCATGCCCAGATTAGGTTCTTTCTCATCACCCTCACCTGGGGTTTTATCACTCAATCAACAGCTCTATTCTGAATCCCAGGCCGTGATACTGTGTATTTTGTTACTTGTAATGAAGTCGAGTTCGAATGAGATGCACCTGAGTGAGAGGAACTTGAGTGTGTAATGAGAGAGTGCACGGGACTGCAGTTTCAGTGACTCTGCACTGCAAAAGACAATATCTACCTACGTTTAAAGTGCACTGAGTAACTTCTCTAGTGGAGTGTCCGACATTAGCTTGTTTCCCCGGTGATGTTATTGCATTGCCTGGGATGTTCCACAGGAGAGTATTAAACAGATATATCTTGTATTTATTCAATTACAGGTGTTTTTATGTCTCAAAACAACAGCAGAACATGCATTATTTCTGTAAGCGAATCAGCTTCTCCACAGATCAGATCTCCACCTTGGCCTGGTGATGTGGCCTGCTTGTTTCCAAGCAGCAGCTTGTTGGAGATTGTTAAATGAAAAGCCATACTGTAGAATATTTCAGGAAAAAAAACAACATCGAGTTAAGCAAGTTGTGGACCCCCTACCAGAAATGTAGCACAGTGCACCTTAAAAATAATATAAATTAAGTACATTTTATATTTGAGTAGACTTGCCAAATAAAATGTTTTATCTTTTATCGATCTAAATTATCTTATTCTCTGGAATAAGTGTGTTTTTCTTAATTCAAGGAACATTTGTTTGTTTGATTTTGTTGATTTAGTTTCTTATTTTAAGTGCAAACAGTTGTGTATTTTCTTATCTTAAAAGTGAATTATGTAACTTTTCTAGTAGAGGGCCTGCCAGCTGCTTGTTTCCATGGGGACATTATTACTTTGCCTGCAATGTTCCAAAGTATGACATTAAACTTATCAAGCCCCATAGAGACAAGCTGGAGATGCCAACAGGCCAATTTACATGTGAGATCTGTGAAGAGGCGACCCCACTCACAGGAAGAATGCATGTTTTTAAAGGTATTTTTACGGAAGCCGGGAAAGCTCATAACAAATGCAAACACTGCAACAAATACAAACTCGACAACACAACAAAAAGCCACAACAAACCAAAAAGTGACCATGGGACTCTATTTTCCAACGAGCCAAACGACGATCAGGCTTCTCCTTTCCTTTACTTTTCACATTCCTGTTCTTCTTCAACTATTCCCATTCACTTCCCACTTGATCCTTTAACACTTCATTTGGTCTGTCCTTGGAGTTTGTATTTGTTGCGGCATTTGCATTAAAACAGAGTCTCGCGGTCACTTCCGTTGTGGCATTTTTTGGTATGTTGCAGCTTTTTGTTGTGTTGTCGCGTTTGTATTTGTTGCGCCGTTTGCGTTTGTTATGAGCCCTACCAGCTTAGGTATATTTTTGAGCAGTAAAAACACCCATAATTGAATAAATGCATCTTATATAATTTTGATACTATATTGTGGAAATTTACAGGCAAAGCAAGTCTCCACGATGATAAACCCCCAACCTAAAAAGTTGCGCAGCTCACCTTTAAGTAAGTACCTTTGTAGTGAGATTCATTTTCATATTTTAACTACAAAACGTCTTGTTCCACTGGTAGACAATTTTACTTATCAATGGAAATTTACTCAAATCATGATGAAACCTTCTTAATTCAAATAATTTTTAACTTCTCTCATTTTTAGTTTTTGCAGTGTGGTTCAGATTGGGCTGGAGCAAGAAATAAAATAAGATTTATTCAGAACCGCAATAACAATCAACAGTGACCTCAGAATAATTAAACTGTTCTAAAGACCTCTCTAAACTTCACTTAGAGGTTTGTAAAAATGAAATCTCGCATTGTCCTGGGACGGTGCCAAAAACACCATTAGTGAGGCCATTTAGTAATAGAACATCACAAACATAAGATTACAAATATTAATCTTACAAATGATCCAAAAAGCACTATAGCTTAATTGTGGCAAGAGCATAACAAAGGATTGCAAATGTAAAAGTCAGACTTAAAGTATCCCATATTACACAAAATTTACTCATGAGCTGACACTTTCTATATTGCCACATGACATCACAAGGTGGAACAGAGCATTTTCAGTTTTAGAGAAGAGCTAAATATGCAGGGTTTGTGTGTTTAAACATGAGCGAATGAAACAAAACACAACTCCAAGTTTGATATTAATGAGGAAACGACATAACAAGAATGTGGGCTCTTTAAAGTTCAACAAAACTAAGGGAAGTTATTTGAATTATAACCACAGATTTGCATAGTTTCAATGGGTTCTGACTTGCAAATACCCTATTATGTTGACTCTCAGACTGAGTGGACACAGGGCGCTTTCTCGCTCTGGGCAACTTTCTGATTGAATGAAGTAGCTTTAGTATCATTATCCAAGTTCAACAAAAATATATGCAAATTGTGTAATGCTGCTGAGTAAAACACTGCCACCACTATTAACAATCAAATATTATGGAAATATATAGACGAAAAGCTCTGTTGAAGCTAATATAATGTGAGCAAAAAGGCAAAACTTATGAACAAACAGGATACAAATGAAACATATATATTAAAGGGCCCATATTGCACTGATCATATATTTTCTGATCTGTTATAATGTTGTTTCCTCATCACAAACATACCAGGAGTTGTTTTGTTTCATTCACACATGTTTAATACACAAACTCTGCATACTTAAGCTGAGTTCCTCTCTCAAACTGAAACAGAAAACACTCTGTTCCACTTTGTGATGCCATGTGGTACTACAGAAAGTTCCATCTATACACGTTTACAAGAATCATTTGGATAATTTCAGGCCTGAAATGTCGACTGAACTAAAGAGAAAAGGTAGCTGTTAACTTGAAAACTACTACTTCATAACACCACAAGTTGGAACAGAGCATTCTGAGCTTTGGAGATGTAGACAGACTAATAATAAAGGGTTACTCAACCATGTTTGAATGAAACAAGAATCAATTTTGCATAATACAGGAACTTTAAGTAGTATTCTTTGTGCTTTTCTGTCAGTAATGTAAATACTTGTTAAAATGTCTATACCCAAAATACAAAATATAAATATATTAAACTAAATTATATAGTTTAAATATAAAATATAAAATACCAATGATTACCATCAATGCGCCTACATAATACATAATGCTTTTTTTTTTTAGCTTTGTGCAGAACTTTATGAACATTAATGATCATTCTGAACAGAGATACAAAGTGGTTCTGTCTGAAGAGTATTTTAAAACTTTTGAATTTATAATACACATAAGTAATTCACTAACTTTTTTTATTACTGTGGGGAAAACCACTTGCAATACCTGTGCCTATATCTGCATAAAGAATCCATTAGTCTTAATAGCTCAATAGGTGCATTAAAGACTGTGACAGACTGTCTCCTGGCCTGAAACCTCCTCTGATGCCCCGACCCCTCTGTAAGGGGCCCATACTACGCAATTTAATATTGTTGTAATGTTGTTTCTTCATCACAAACAGACCTGAAGTTGGGTTTTTTCATTCATACACACAAATCCTGCATATTTAGGCTGAGTTCTTCTCATAAACTGAAAACACAACCTTGTGATTTCATGAGGGAATACAAGAAGTGGTTCACTGTATTTTTAAACTCCATACATCTTAACTAGAATCATTTGGATAATCTCAGCCCTGGAATTGTAAATTTCAACTCAGCTAAAGGTAAAAGGTAGCTGTTAACCTAAATACTACTGTTTTATGACAAGGAATCATTTTCACTTTGGGGATATAGACTAAAATCCAAGATTCTGTGTGAATGAAGCAAAGCACAGCTCCAAGTATGTGTTTGAGGAGGTAACATCATTATACTTGGTTTAATTAAAGCCCAAAAGAGTCAATTTTGTGTATTATAGGATCTTTAAGGGTGTAAAACTGCACTGAATTTAAAAATCCCCTCACTGCTCAAAGTTTTAATGAATAGGTCAAGACCTGCTCTTTCTCCCGAATCCAGGGATCGTTTATCACAGTGTCAGACCCCTCTCCTTACACATTTCCTTCTGGGGTATGTAGGTCTGCTCTTTCTTTCTCCTCTAAAAAAGATCTTCACTTTTTCACACAAAATACAATCTTTTCCTGCTGTAAAGATTTCATGTCAAATTAGGTTTATATTCTTCATCACATCATTGTAATTTATATTGGCTCTTATATTGTTTCCTTTATAATCAATTATAGATTCAACCCAACACAAAATATGCTAATAATAAGATGGTCTTGATCCGGACTAAGATCAAGATCTGTGGCTCGTCCTGTTCCTGACGAGTTGCCCCAGTGGCATTGAAGTAATGACTTTCAGCTCATTTATTGGGTCAGAAACTTTTGGATTTGTTCATTTCAAAGAGTCATTCAAAAGACTGGCTCTTTTAGTGTTTATTTATATGACTGGAGCAAAGTGAGAACTCATTTTATCTACAAACTAATCACGAGAGAAATGAAAAAGGCTCAGATTTGTTTAATTTTTGAAACTTGAATTTGAAATGCTGCATAATATACTAGTAAATAAAAAGTTACACTACAATACTAGTAATTAAACTAGTACCATTTATTATGGCACCAACTATGTTTGTGTGCACAAAGCTCTCACTCATGTCACCTATTTTACTTCTGTGATGATTGTTGTGTTGGTTCAGGGTTAATTAGTGTTAAAATGCTTAGAAATTAAAATAAAATTTAAAATATTATATAAAATTGTTGTTTGTTGTTGTGGTTGTTGTTGTTGTTTTATGAGATCCAGATTCAACTGTTCATGTTAAAGGTGCACTGTGTAAGTTTTATAGTGGAGGGTCCACCACCAGCTTGTCTCCATGGAGATATTATTGCTATACATGGTGCTGTATGTTCCACAGTATGGCATGAACCATGATTGTAGATTTTAAGCAAAGTTAGGCCTCAACAAAGAAGAATGTTAGTAAGTCACACAGTGGACTTTTGCAACAACATATTAGAAGTGTAACTGAGGAATTAATTAAACAAATTAAATAAGACTTGTTCAGCATGCCGTCCTCTGAGCTGAGCATCTAGGCCATTGACTGATTAAGTGTGTGCTGGGCACTGTCACTGAAGTGCTGGGAAACATTCTCCAGAGAATTAACTTTTCAGACTATTCAGGACCAAATGGTTCTGAAGATCATGATGGAAATCCACCCAATTCTTCCCCATGAAGAACTAGAGGAGCGTGTGGAGTCCTTCTGTCCCACCCTGCTGGACGCCATCACTGACCTCATGGTAGAAGAGATTTGCACTCTCTTTCTTCCTGAACCTGAAGAGCATGAAGACTTCAGTGCAAACCTAGAATCTGCTGCTCCTGCTTTTTCTTCTTTTTTTCAATGAAGCCTCAGAGGAACCAACAGAGGAACCCAGGGCAAACTTGCCCATCCTCAGTGTCAATTCAGATCTGTTCACAGAGACTGTGTTCAGACTGAGGTAGTCTCCTCTGAAGTCCTGTGTGATTCACAGCATGTGGAGCTCACTCATTCTGCTCCTGCCAAGCCCCCTGCTCTTCAGGAGACTCCCGGACTTAAGAACATCCCTTGAGGAGATCCCAGAACTTGAGGAGATCCCAGAATTCGTGAACATTCCTGGACTCGAAGAGATCCCCGAGCTTGAGCAGATTCCAGGACTCGAGACCCTCCCTGGACTCGAGCAGATCCCTGGACTAGAAGATCTAACAATAGAGTTCCCCATCCATGTATTTATAAGGCCTTAATATGCACTTGTCATTTGTTTATAAGCACCGTTAAAGCATTAGCTATCATTTGTAGATGCTTAAAGGTGTAGATGCTTAAAGGTACATTGTGTAACTTTTCTGGAGGAGAGTCCGTCAAATGCTTTCCTTCATGGAGATGTTATTGCTTTGTCTGGAATGTTTCACAGCATGGTATTCAATATCTCTATTATCTTCATGGAGGCCAAACCAGACCAGACCAAGTTACAGGTCAGATCTGTGGAGAGGCATCCCAGCTCACAGTCAATGCCTGTTTTTCTAGATTTATTGAGCTATAAAACCACCTGTAATTGAATAAATGTAATGTAGGACTGTTTAATGTCATACAGCGGAACATTCCAGGCAGAACAATGGCATATTCATAGAAACAAACAAGTGACGGACCTCCAACCAAAACATTTATCAACAGACCTAGTGATTCATGGGTTGTATTCAAGACTTTAGCAAACAGGATTAGTTTGATTATAACAGAACACAGGTTAATAAATACATTTACAAAGGCTTTAGTTCTATAAATTTATTAAGTGGTGCTGCAGTTCCTCTAAAATGTGGACAATACACTATATACTATACTATACATATTTACATACATGCATATAACCATGAGGCATATCTATTTCCATGGTAACAGACAAGTAAGGCCACCAGGCAGGCAGATGTTATCCTGTTTACTGTATGAATACATGTTTTTCATTGAACTTATGAGCAATAAAGACAAGAAAGATTTAGGTTTAATGTCATATTACGTAACTTTTAAGGCAAAGCAGTATCATCTCCATGGAAACAAGCAGGTAGCAAACCCTCCACCACAAAAGCTACACAGTGCACCACTAAGGAACAGTTGAAAAGAGCCAACTTGTTCTGAAACATCACACTATAATGAAGGATGGATCAAATTTCCCTATGGCGACAATAAAGTATATCTTAACCTTATTTCCAATGGGCTCGGTCTACATCAGGACTAATAGGACCACATTAAAAACATTACTCGACAAAGACATTTTCTGGTGTAGTGGATCATTATTTTCTATCTTTGTGATTGGTGCTTGTTTTGTTCAGTAATTGCCGACTGCTGTTTTTGTATTTCTACCGTGTAATCGGCTCAGTTTTCTCATACACTCAACAAAATCCCCCATTAGGGATATCCATGGCATACCTGAACAACTAATCTACAAGGAATCCTCCAATTTAGCTTAGCGCTGTTTGACTACTGGTTAAAGGACCCATATTACACTAGATTCTGATCTGTTATCATTTTTCTCATCACAAACAGACCTGGAGTTGTGTTTTGTTTCATTTACACATGTTTAACCACAAAGCGTGCATATTTAGAATGAGTTATTCTCTCAAACTAAAAACACTTTGTTCCACCTTGTGATGTGATGTAGTAATACAGGAAGTGCTTGACTGTTTTTAAACTCCATGCAACTTCACTAGAATTATTTGGATAATTTCAGCCTTGGAATTGGCCATTTTTACTGATCAAAAGGTAAAAGGTTAGCCAGGCTGGTGCCACCTAGTGCCTCCATTCAGTTTCATTTCTATCCAGCGACTACGTCAGGAATCGGAATACACTAGACAGTTTGCAAGAACCTTGGAAGTTGTAGACTGTGCATTGGCCAATCAGCGAAGAGATGTGAAGCCATGACGTCAAACTCAAGCACCTGTCTGGGTCGCTTTTGTGGTACAACACAACAGTAAACAAAGCGGTCGAGATGGATGTAGACGAAGCCATACATCCTGTGTTGGCAACGATTCCTGAGATCAAGGATTTAAAGCCGAAAAAAGAGAATGGTGAATTTTATCAAGGGGAAAGACATTATTGCCCTTCTTCCTATGGGATTTACATACGTCACAACCAAATAGCAATGATTGGTTAAATTTTTAAAAAAGTGCTCGCCTACCGTCAAGCGAACAAATCCTAATGCTGTGAGGTCAGACGGTTTCCACAAAATAAAACCGGCTGATGAAACCAGCTAGTAAAAAGTAGTTGCTAATTTGAAAACTACCGCTTCATGACATCACAAGGTGGAACAGAGCAGTTTGAGCTTTGGAGATCTAGACAGACTAATAATGCAGGGTTACTCAAACATGTGTGAATGAAACAAAATATAACTTCAGGTATGTGTTTGAGGAGGTAACAGCATTCCAGCATGGCTTAAAGCTCACAAGAGTCAATTCTGGTAATGTAGATGTACAGAAACAAGATTTGACAAAACTGATAAACACGAGCGAAATTCTTTGACAGCAGCTTTCCATGTGTTGGTTTGCGGTATGCTGTAGGATTTTCTTTTATGCTGAAAAGGATTTTGAAGTCAATAGGGAGCGCTGTTGATAAGCTGTGAACCTGCCTCGAATATGAATCATTTCACTCTGGGCAGCAAATATGACACTGGCTCATTTCCACTGATTTACCCATTGAAGAGGAGGCGGTTGGAATATTTTTACATCCACATTATCCTCGGATACAGTAAACTCCATCATAAATATGTATCGCACAGAACGCACTATTGTGAAGCCAGTAGCACGATGTTAGGATTTATTAAGTCTTTATACAATCAGTCTTCTCGTCTGCTGTTGTTCATGTCAACTGCAAATCAATTTATGTCACTGGTTTTGGTTTGTTTTGTTGTTTAGAGAATGGCGTGTTCGTTTGCCAGTTTCTGCCTGAATACATACAATCATAATGGATGGAATTGCTTACTATTGTGATCTCTGTATCTGTTATAGGAATGTTTGTATTGTATTATCAGTTCATATTGTTGTTGTGTCATTAGGCAAGACACTTCACCTCTATTGTCTGTGTGTGGTGTGAAGGCAGCTGTGGCTACTGAACTGTATTGTTACCATGTGTGGGGAGGGATTACTTTGAGTAGCTTGTCAATTGTCACAGTGTAAATCCAAGCCAAAAGGACATGTTCTTCTTTTATTTAACCAGTTTAAAGATGCACTATGTCACTTTTCTGGTAGGAGATCTGCCAACAGCTTGTTTCCATGGAGATGTTATTGCTTTATCTGATAAAAGCTCCACAGCGTGACATTAAACCCTTCTCGCAGGTGTCATTGTTGCTTAAAGGTGAATGAATTAATGTTTATTCGGACAGTAATACATACAACATGTAGCCAGGCTGGTGCCACCTAGTGCCTCTGCTCAGTTTCATTTCTCTCCAGTGAATAGGTCAGGAATCGGAATACATTTGACGGTTTGCAAGAACCCCGGAAGTGCAAGTCCGGACACAGCGAAAAGCCATACATTCTGTGTTGGCAATGATTTCCGAGATTGAGGATTAAAAGCCCGAACAAAGAAAATAACATTTTCTTTGTTTAAGACATTATTGTTCTTCTTTCTACGGGATTTGGGAAAACCTTACTATACCAGTTAGCCCTATTAGCGGCGCATTACATAAGTCACGACCAAATAGCAGAAATTGGTCAAATTTAAAAAAAGTATCTGTCTACAGTTGAGTCTACATGCTTTCCACGAAGTGAAACCGGCTGATGAATCAGGCTGTAGAATGTGCATAGAAAATGTAAATACACAAATATAACACAAAAAATAAATGTTTTTTTTTCTATAGAAATAAACAAAAATAAATGCCACGTAGATTTCAGAACATACTTACTTAACCCCCACCTCTTTTTTCTTCTGTCCCATATTAATAAAAAGCATATACATTTCTCATTTCCTGTACAATATAAGCTATAATTGCACAGTACCCGCATTTCATTACAAAACTAACAACAACCGTTTGCGTTGTGTAACATTTCTGGTGGAGGGTCTGTCAAATGCTTTTCTCCATGGAGATGTTATAACTTTGTCTGGAAAGTTTCACAGTACGGTATAAAACCTATATATTTAATGCCTGTTTCTCTATTATTTTTTTGAGCTATACAACCTGCAGTTAAATAAATGTATCATAGAGCTGTTTAATGTCATACTGTGGAACATTCCAGGCAGAGCAATGACATATCCAGAGAAAAAAGCAGGTAACATACCCTGAAACAAAACCTTACATAGTGCAATCTTACTGTGGGAAAGCTCATCTCTCCATAGTTCTGGCCTGTATCTTCACTTGTCTCCAGGGATATGTTTGCCATTCTGTGGAACATTCTCAGCAATGCAACAACATCTCCATGGAAACAAGCAGGCCCTCCACCAGTAAATAAATAGTGTCCTTTTAAGTGCAATTCCATCTGTTGCTCTTGTCCACCCTGCCAGCAGAGTGACCTATGTTTAGCAATTTAATTAATAGGAAACGTAAACAACATTATCTTAGGATCAAATTAGAGATGCTAATTGAAAGCGACCAGTTGTAGTTGCTGTCTCTTTGTGTCAGCTGGGTGCTTCATCAACCTGTCTACTCCTTTTAATTCCATTCTTACTCCTGCTCATCCCTCTCTTCCTTCCCCCACTACAATTTGTTCATCTGTAGACCTGTTCCTACCTGTTTCTAATCTGGTGCCATAAACTGTACTGTCCCGTATTTTCCAGGCGATGTCTCCCACTGTTCCTAATAACCCAAGTGTGCTTTTCTTCTACATTCACTCTTTGTTGTGGGTCTTAATCTGTTCTTGCACACATCAGAAAGAGCTATTAACCTGATCAAAACTTGTACAGCGGAGATCAAATGTGTATCAGCAGGGGAGCATGCTAAAAGAACGTGGAGTCAGCAGCTGGGACATCTGAGGATACGTAAACTAATGAAAAAGAACAATGTTGTGCAATTTTAGGCTATCGATTGGGCAGTTTTTCCAAGGATAGAGAGGAGAGACTGAAGACATATATATATATATACATACATACATATATATATATATACATACATATATATATAAAAATGTGTTTCTCACCTTCCACGGTGGTAGGTCTCTCTCACCCTCATTGAGCTCGGGTCGTCTACCAGAGGCCTGGGAGCTTGAGAGTTCTGCGCAGTATCTTTGCTGTTCCCAGTACTGCACTTTTCTGGACTGAGATGTCCATTGTTTTTCCCGGTATCTGTTGTAGCCATATATATATATATATATATATATATATATATATATATATATATATATATACATATATATATATATATATATATATATATATATATATATATATATATATATATATATATATATATATATATATATATATATATATATATATATATATATATATATATATAAAGCAAATGCTACTTGTTCTTAAATACTTTATTTCATCCAGTGTTACAGTACTGTTACTTTCCCGACTGTGAGGAAGTCTACAGCTTTATGTTGACAATATACAATAATTTGAATTTGAAATTCAGATAAGAAAAAACAAGTTGAAGTTTTTTCTCATTTTGTGGTCTACTCTTACTTCTTAAATGTCAGATTCTGTGTATTATTTACTGTCTTGTCTAGCTCTTACATAATCTGCTTAATTACAAATCAGATGTTATATCCTGAGCCAAAAGGCAAAGCTCTCAATTTACTGATCAGTCTACAATCCCCCCCTCACCTGTGGTCATGAGCTTTTGGTAATGACCAAAAGGACAAGATCGCAGATACAAGCGATTGAAATGAGGTTCTTCCGCAGGGTGGCTAGGGTGAGGAGGTCAGTCACACAAGAGGAGCTCAGAGTAGAGCCGCTGCTCCTCCACGTCGAGAGGAGCCAGCTCAGGTAGCTTGGGTATCTAATCCGGATGCTTCCTGGGCACCTTCCTCAGGAGGTGTTCAGGGCATGTCCTACCAGGAGGACTCCCCGGTGAAGACCCAGGGTACACTGGAGGGACTATGTCTCTCGGCAGGCCTGGGAATGCCTCGGGGTCCCCCTGGACGAGCTGGAGGACGTGTCTGGCTGACCCCGTGACCTGGCCCCGGACAAGCGGAAGAAAATGGATGGATGGATATTATATCCAGGAAGAATTTCTTCTACTTGAATTACGTTCTTACTTGAGCACAATTTTGGTTATTCATTGGACATTCAGTATTTTGTGTTTTATTTGTTGTAATAATGTTTTGTTTGACCTATAGTTGGATAAAATACTGCGGGTGAAATTGTTAATGAGCTATTTGCCATTTGTTCATTTCAAAGGTTTCTATTCAGGATTAAATAACATTAGATTTACTCTCAAAAGTGCTTATTACACTTTCTGACCCAAGAAAACATGCAGTTATAGTAATATTGAAATTAAATAGTGAAATTAGTTGCTGTTTTTGAAGTTAGTCAAGTCCAATTCAACGTGACAGAAAGCTTTTCATTCAGTCTGATTTTTGTCATTCATAATTTTCAAAGCTTCATTTTGTTGCCTTCTGACTTCTTGAAATCCTTGAAAATGTTTTGAAATATATTTTTAATAGCAGTGTTTGCCTCTCTCTTGCACACAGGCCACAGCACAGGAGCACGGTGATCTCATCTCTCCCCTCTCATCTGTGAGGGATTACTCTCTTAATCTGCCACACCAAAGTCTACTATTAGTACCCACAATCCAGCCTGGTATCTGTTACACTGTTTTGGTGGCATGAACTGAAGCGATGGGCAGAACATGGATTATGGCCATAGATACAATGTTCTCCATGTTCTTCATGTATGAAGTATTTGACATGTCAGTGCGGTTAATGGAGATTGTATTGTAAAATCACCAAATCACATGTTTTGTCTTATTAAAGATGCACTGCATAACATTTCTAGTGGAGGGTCTGACACCTGCTTATCTCCATGGAAAAGTTATTGCTTTGTCTAAAATGTTCCACCTATCACGAAGGTGACATTACAATTCAGGTCTGTGGAGAGTCGCCCCCATTCATAGAAAGAATGAATGTATTTTTGGGCAATAGAAATACCTGCAATGAATACAAGCTAGATGGATATGTTTAATGTTATAGCACAGAATATTCCAGGGAAAGCAATAACATCTCCATGGAGACAAGCAGGTAGCAAACCCTCCACCAAGAAAATTGCAAAGTGCACCTTTCATAAAACAGGCACTATTCCTCTCACTATGTATTAGACTAAGGAGGAAATGCAGCCTAAAGGTAATGAAACCCATAAAAGAATTATCTTAATATCTGTCGGTCCTGGTGCACCTGTGCCTTGGCCATTTCATGTGTATCTAACTGTATTAAAGTACTCTGCATTATTACACAATAAAAGAGAATCCACAGCTCAGCTTAAACCTGTGAGTGACTGAAATACTGTCTTTAGTGTGTACACAACACAAAAGCCTGATGGCGGTGCATGTGTGATCAGTCTCATGTTGCTGTGCACTGGGTTAATGAATAGTGCTGATACACATGGACACTCAGTGGTCCTCACACGCAGCCTTGGAGAACCCCAGCCTGCTGCGCCTGTTTCCATCTTGAACAGTGATAATGTGGTGTCCGCACTGTTAGCACACTCAGGTCGTGGACGGAGTATTTGCTTGTTTTAGCTGTTGCCTGGGGCTTGTGCTACCTAATGAGCTCCTCTCAAGGACACACAGAGCGGGAGACAAATGTGTGAACTCAGTAATATCTGTTTCCCTGAACTTTCACTTTGTGCACGAGACAATGTCATACTTTTGGATACTTATTTCAGTCACCAGCCATGTATTAACACAATGCAGGCACTGCACCGCAGAAACATTAAAGGTGCATTGTGTGATTTTTCTGGTGGAGGTTACATCAAATTATTTTCTCTGTGAATATGTTATTCCTCTGTCTGGAATGTTTCACGGTGTGACTTTAAACCTGTAATGTACTAAATGTACAGGAAAGCTGTTTAATATCATACTGTGGAACATTACGTGCAAAGGAATGACATGTCTATAAAAACAAGCAGGTGATGGATCCTCAACCAAAAAGTTCCCAAATAGTGCATCTTTAAAATCATTTTACAATAAAAAAGTGATTGAGGCGATACGGGGCTTTAGCACAGTCAGTTCTATGTTTGCATGTGTAGTCATTGAATGGAGACGCCTACAGCCCGACATGTTTCATTAAACTATTGGCATTACTTATTCTGCTGGGGTGTATGCATAATGTCAGGGGTGATTAAGGGAGAACCGCGCCCGCTGCAAATGTGCAAAGCGAGCGATTTAGTATCATGGACAATTACACATCTCCGCGGTGTCCTTGATATCATTTGTACATCTAAATGAAACTCAGCGCCGTGAAATGTGGTTCTTTCCCACTACGGGACGCATCTCTCCGCATCTCACGTGATGCTGTCAGTCCGTGTCACCTCCTTTACGCAAACTTCAACTTGGGTGCTCTGTTGCTCACCGCCGCTCCCTCTCCTCTCACCCGCCCCCTCCCGCTCCTGGCGCAGCACTACGGGTCCGGACTCAGACGGGACACCTTCACAGTTACAGTCTCCGCTCTGCTCTGTGTGCGCTTGTCCTCACCCGGAGCGGATCATGCTAAGACCGGAGAGACGGCTCAGTCCTCACGGCGTGCACAGAGGGGATACAGCGGCTTTGAGCTGAAGGACCGGAGCCACGGTAAGCTTTTTACGCGGGGAATTGGCGGCTGCTGCCCGGATGCGTCGAGGTCAGTATGCGCTTCAAACTTGTCCGAGGAGATGGGGTTTGGGAAGTCGTGTGTCCCAACTTATTCTTTAGGTTTATTTAACGAGGGTTTATCTTTTTTTTTTAATCAAATATGTTTTTTGTCAGTGCTGAAAACCGCCTTATTGTCCCAGCCCATCACTCTTTGGCTGTTATAAATTATCTGCATACACTCGTTGTACTGCATAGTAAATATGAACAAGGCACTTGAACGGCAAAACTCCGTGCGTAATTTGTTTAAAGCGCATTGTCTCCAGTTTTGCTGGTTGCGTAGAGAAGGTAACGTGATCCGAAATGAGACATGGGTCCATTCACCAGCTCCAAATGCAGTCACTGTTGACTTGGCCATGAATTTTATATAAGCTCTCTCTCTTTCTCTCTGACTCAAAGCGGAATACAGGATGACTCCAACTCCAGGAAAAGCCTCTATTCTCAATGCAAAAGGAAATTTCTTTTGTCGAATTCCAATTCAAGTTGCTGCTGCACATTCTTAAACCTGTGAAGACATTTCAGCTTCTTCAATTAACTTTTCACTCAGGAACAACAGCCAGAGGGAATAAAAAGTGATTAATAAATACTTCATGGAGCTCCCTTTGCCTTGTGTGAGGTGGAAATGAAACACCAGGGCTGTGACAGAAGTGATTTATTGGCTCTCACTACAGGATCTTATACCAAAGTCTAGAATAGCCATGGTACAATGCTTCAGCTGACTGCTTCTCCATTCACACATCCGGCCAAAGTTATGCGCCAGTTCTGACTTGTGTACTCTGAAAAGGCAAGGTGAAGGTTCAGCATGTACAGTGCACGAGAGGCAAGTTTGAATATATTGGAATTTGTTATGTAAAAGTGACAGGAAAAGTTCAAGGAAAGTGCAGAACAGATGTGATGCTATAAGCCAACAGAACTCTCCGAGGACAGCTCCAGATGTTTCAGCCTTTTCAGTCGGTCTATAAATCCTCATTTACCTCATTTTCCATGCAGCCACTGTTCAAAGCCTCTGATTAGCTCTTAATGTGATATGAGTTGTTTTTCCAAGAGCAAAACAAGAGGACACTGAGATCTTTTGAAATTATACATGATTGTTGTTCAATGTCAAATCATTGAGCTGACAGATTTATGAAGCAGTATTTTCTGTTTCATTCTATTTATGGTTTCCTCTCTAGATACGAGCAGCCCATACAATCCTCTGAAACCTTACGTATTATTCTTTCATATTACCTTATTGCTATTGAGAATCAAGTTATTACATTAAAAATTACATGGTCCATAGAGTTATATTTCCTCCAAGAGGAAATTCCCCTCCTGAGACCCAAGCCATTTTTATTATGGGTTTTTTAACCCTGGTTTTATGATTTTGATAATTCAAAGTTGCAACAGTAATGTTTCCACACTACTGCAAGAATATTTTAAAGGTCTAATGTTGCTCAAAATGTACTCTTGTGAGCTTTAAGCCGTGTTATAATGCCATTACCTCGTAGTTGTGTTTTGTTTCATTCACATATGTTTGAGTAACCTTTTCTTATTAAGCTCAAAATGGTCTGTTCCACCTTGTGATGTCTTGAAGTTGTAGTTTTCAAGTTAACACCGGTCTTTAATAGAGGCAGGCAATTCCAGGGCTGGAATTATCCAAATGATTCTAGTGAGTGGAGCATGTCCTGTATTACATGACATCACAAGGTGGAACAGAGTGTTTTCTGTTTGTGATGAGGAAACAATATCAACAATTTGTGTAATATGGGCTCTTTAATACTGGATCAGAGAGGTACTTACAGTACTGCATACTGCATGGATTGTAGTGCAAATATTGACTAGTAAAATCAATCTTTTCAATTGGACTTCTTAAAATAAGAACTCCTCTAGTGGTCAGTTACTTTAGCTTTTAGATTCTTTTTCATTGTTATGAGCTTTTGGCTGATTGGATGGAGCATTTTTCAGAATTAGAAGACCCTTTGTTTGCTTTTTTGTGATGTGGTCAGTGGGTTGGCAGAGGCCACTTTTCTGGTAATAAAAATTGTTTGTCCATTGCAGTTTTTGTTTCTCATAAACAATATAAACAACGGGAATGAAGCCCTGGATGGTGAAACAGACCTGTTGGTGTAGAAATATAGAATTGGATTGACACAAAATATCTGAGACTTTAACACACAACAAATCCTCCTGTACAACTCGGACAAGCCAGGCTGCCAATAAGTTTACACTTCAATTTCAGAGCCAGGAAACCATTTGGGAGCTAATGTTTGGTGTTTGTAACGCGGTTTGCAGTCAGTCTTGCAGCTAATAACTCACTGTTCTCACAATGTTCTTTTCAGTCCCAGCTCATTTTCTCACACCTGCCATAAAGAACAGCCCTGTCCTAAACGGGTCATACAGTTTTTTCTTTTGTTCAACCTGAGTGACCACAATAGCCCTCTTGTTACAGCTGCAGCTCAGATCTCTCTGTCTGTCTTGTTTCCAGAGAGAATGAGAGGGAGGGGCCACAGTACTGCAGTCTTAGTGAGGTGTGCTCTTCGTACTCTCCACCTCTAAAGTGTTTTCTGCCATTTTCTATAACGGTGTCTGTCTTTCACTTTCATCCTCATATGGCCTCTGCTCCAATGCCATCTACCTGGTCTAAACTATAGGCCTTCATATTACTGGGGTTGTATGTCTTTAACTGATTGGTTGATGGTGTCTTAGTTGACCAAAACTTTTATTAGTTGCTATATTTTTTGACTAGGAGTATAATGGGTTTAAATGGAGAACAGCAGAAAGGAGAGGGCCTGGACTTGTTTAGCTGGACATTTGGGAATAGACTGTTTATTCTTTCTTTTTGCATACAGTTGTACTAATATTTTTAGTTAGGTTTAGTTTTAGGTTAGGTTAATGCACGGGTCTCCAACTTTTTTCCTCCTGTGAGCTACTTTAATTTTGGTACTCACGGAAATTTTTGTATAAGAGCCGCAGCCTTACAGGGGGCACAGTTATATAGCTATAAAAAGAAAGATTATCCATTTATTAGTGCACAGAGTTAGGCATCGAAATGATACATATACAGTGGTAATAGGCATTTCATTAACAAAATTGTAGTTAATTTCAGCACAATACATATAATTCAGAAAACCCTTGGCGAGCTACTTGGAAGGGGATGGAGAGTTCATAGTATTGCTCCGAGCTACAGGTTGGAGACCCCTGGGTTAATGTAGTTGCCATTTGTAGTTAAAAAGACATTGGAAAAACATGTGCAAAGAGCTAAAAGTGCACAATGAGACAATGAAAATAAATTAAAATAAAATAAACAATAGCAATCATTACAGACGGCTTATGACACTGTGAAATAAACATGCAAAGATTAAGGAGCTAAAATATTAGTCAGTGCAGTTGAATCAAATATATTTTCTGATAAGAGATAGTTTTGTGATGCACCCTTTTAGCCGATGCACAGGGCAAGTCTTTAGTGGACCAAGAATTTCTTTAATCAACACTAGCCTTTCATATTACAGCCGATTTACAGATGACTTACCTTTACTTTACTGCATATCAGACAGTTAGCTCAGACATGTCCCAACTGTCCAAAAATCTCAAGATTTTATTCAATGTATTCAATGAAATGAAAGTTTAGCCACAGGGGTTGTAGGACTATATCTGCTGGTCCCAAAAGCTAACATATGGTTGTGGTTGAACTGGAAGAGCAATAAATGTTACACCTTCAATTTCTTGGAATTTAGTGCAGAGAGAAGATTTGTTCAGAGAAAATATCATCAAACCTTTCTCCTGCTTCTGAAGGTTCTTAATAGAGCTGTGTAATGCAGAAGTGACCTGTTATAAAAACACCAAATTAAGCTCTTTGAAGTCATTTTTCAGCTTGTCATTTGAGGAGATTAGATTGACAATGTGTCTCATTCTTAAAACCTGATTTTAAATTGGCACATATAAGGGCTGGAGCCAATGAACGAAATTCTTGCTTGATTAAAGACAGAGAAGTATTAAACAGCATCTTCATAAGTGAAAACACAGGTTCACGTCGCTTCAAAAACTCAACCTAATCCACTTTAGGCTTTCTCTTATTTGCTGTTGTCCAGAAAATTCCTCATAATTAGACGATTATGACACCATTTGTATTGTATTGTTTTATTGTGTTTTTGTATATTAGATTGCACTTTACATTGGATTTGTCCAGCTTTTGGGGCAGCTGCGGTTGTTTTTAAATCTGCTTTATGAATAAACTTGGCTTTACCTGACTTGACCATTTACTGATTAATCAACCCTAAATCCATAATGTTCCACCTCACATATGAATGCTTATCTGGGTACTGACCCTTCACCTGTCAACTCATCAGGTGCGAATCCAATCATACACTCTGCTGTTTGAAACCCTCACATCTCCCTCTGTTGTTTTCTGCAGGATGCCATGATGAGCGCAGGCCTTCCCTAGCCCTGCCAGACACAGGACACCCCCGGCTCCCTGGGCACAACACAATTGGCATCAGATTTATGCAGCTCTGCCCCTGATCAATCCTAACACACTCTCTATGCAGGATTCCCTTTTCCGAGGCAGGATTACCCACTGATCTACAAATAGCGTGACTGTAGCTGACCAGACACTCTGCAGTCTGAACTTTGCCATTTGGAAGTCAAAGCCATAGCTCATCCCCTCAGTGCTTTGAAGGAAAAAGAAGGAAGCCATATTTTCTGGATTTACATGCGTAGAGTTCTGGCGATTCTAAGGGCTGCAGGGTCCATCCAGTGACGCTCGTTTTTGCCTGAGCTGCTCTCGAGGTGAGCAGCGCGTGTCCCAGATGCCGTCATGCCCATCATCAGCAACGCCAACCATGACTTTAGCAATCTCTCTGTTAGCGACGACAGCAGCCTCGACCGCATCTTCACCGAGATCCCAGAGACTGAGACCATCAAGGTGAGGAACAGCCACATGTGGGAAGAGCTTTTGTTTGTTTTTGTTTTGAATAAGTGTTGAATTGTTGAAACTGAGAGAAATGTACTACACTGCAAAAACTTAAATCTAGCCTAATTAGGATTACTTGAATTAAGAAAGTTTTATCATGATTTGAGTAAACTTCATTTGACAAGTAAAATGATCTTCCAGTGGAACGAGACATTTTGTACTTAAAATATGAAAATACATCTGGCTACACTTAAGATAAGAAAAACTAAATCTAAAAAAACTACTAAAGAATATCTTTGCACTTCAAATTATAAACAAATCTAATGTTAATAATAATAATAATAATACATAACACTTGTTTAGCGCTTTTCATGACTCTCAAAGACGCTTCACATTGATCAAGACAGACACAAAAACAAATGAAAGAAATAGATAAACAGGAGAAGCAGTTATTTAAAGGCAGTAATGTTGCTTGAATAAAGAAAAACACACTTATTCCAATGATAGACAATTTTACTTGTCAAGTTGAATCTACTCAAATAGTAAAATGTCCTTAATTTAAGTCGTTTTAACTTACCTAGATAATACTCTAAAGCCCTTTTACAATCTGCACTGCTAGATCAGTTTAGTTTTGTGGACAGATTTTACAATCCAATTTATTCGTAACCTGATTACAATATTCCACTGTGCCAACTCAGTTTTAAAAGCACGCTGAACCAGAATGTTTGAACCTTATTTTGTCTGGCTTCTGAACTGAAAAAGACGCAATACTGTTTTCAATAATAGGTGGTTGGAGGTATATTGTCTAGAGAGAGAAATCTGCTAAATGAAAGTGTATCGTCTGTAATAAGAAGGCTGTCTAACTTTCACATTTGTGAGTAACTTGAACCTCAAAACAAGACACAGTTATGGGCAAGTTTCAACACATTTCTGAAGTGTTATTGGAATAATCACTTAATCACTCATAAATTTTACTCATTTGTAGACAGTAGTAGTTTTTTGATGTTGGTAACCACAAGTGCAGAAATGTCAACAATATCAATTTCACATAAAATTAGGTCTGTCACGATAACACATTTTGAAGCATGATATATTGCTACAAAGATATGCTGCAATAAATAATAATATTAAAACTACTTCATGCCACTGTCAGAAAGCAGGATAATCCCAGTAAATCATTTTTAAATAGACATTATCACTAAAAGCCTGGGCTGCAGTAGATAAATAACAGAATCAAACAATAATGAGCCATAAAAGTCACTTATTCAACCTTTTACGGCTCATATCTTCTTGTATTACTACAAAAATACTCAAAATCTCCCCAATTTTACAAAGAAATTATACACATGATAAATACTGAGCCTCAAAATATATTGTTCCAGCTATCATATATTGAACAACAAGTCAATATATTGTAATTACTGTGACAAGCCTACGAAAAACATCTGAAAATTGCGATGTTCAACCTTCTTTTTGTTTACTTTCTTCACAGGGCGTCTACTACCAAAGGGCTCAGTTCATCCGCCGACCTGAGGACCTGCTGTCCATCGACCACGCCCTGTTAGCAGTGATCAACGTGGGGGGAAACCGCTACACCTTCCCCTGGAGCACCCTGGAGCAGTTCCCCCTCACGCGCCTGGGTCGTCTGTGCGGCTGCCGCTCGCCGAGGACATCGCCAACGTCTGCGATGACTACGACGAAGCGCGAAAGGAGTTCTTCTTCGACCGCTCGCCCTCCGCCTTCAGAGTCATTCTCAACTTCCTGGCGGCAGGCAAACTGCGTCTACTCAGAGAGATGTGCGTTCTGTCTCTGCACGACGAACTGACGTACTGGGGCGTGGAGATGGCGTACATGGAGCGGTGCTGTAAAAGAAAGATGTACACTCGGATAGAGGAGGTGAACGAGCAGGAGAGGAGGGACGAGGAGAGGAGGCAGAGGAACGCCATGCAGAGGGTCCCGGTGGAGGAGACCCGCTACAGGAAGGTGATGAACTGGCTCAGAGACATGGTGGAGAACCCGCAATCAGGTTTACCAGGCAAGATCTTCGCCTGTATGTCAGTTATCATGGTGGCAGTGACAGTGGTGAGCCTGTGCATCGGGACTATGCCGGATCTGAGAGAGGAGGAGGACAGGGTAAGTGTAAATGTGAAATATCATGTTTTTATACCAGATACAATGTGCATGTTTAGGCCTGTCACGATAATTATAATATCGACTTATCGTTCAGTACCTGAAAGCTGGAATAATACATTTTCAGGCTTAGTATTCAGTATCGTGTGTACAATTCAATTTCTTTGCAAAGTTGGGCAGATTTGGGGTATTTTTTGGTTGTTATATGATAAGATTTGATCTGTAGCGTGTTGAATAAGTCACTTATATGGTTAATTATTGCTTCATTTTGCTATTTATTTGTTGCAGCTCATTATACAGTAGATTTATTATTTCTTTTTTTTCCAATTTTGAAATTTTACATAACAAAAACAAAAAAGACCCACTCACATCCCACCCCTCTCAAAACACACAACTACACAAAAAAACTACACAAAAAACAAAACAAAACACTGTATTATTGTCAGTTGTCACTTTGATAAAGTAGTTTCACAAATATTGTTTACAGTAGCAATATATCACGCTTCAAAATTTGTTATCGTGACAGGCCTATGCATACTACATTTTTTATTGCACCTTTTGGGCTAAACATGCAGTAAAGTAATGCTGTTATCTCAGTTTAAACCAGAATTTAGAAATTACAAAAGGCCAAAAAGACACTATTGTTTGTCAAAGCAAAAATGAAACAGCGCTTAGAAAGGTCAATTGGTTAAAAAGACTAAATAAAAAACACGGCTCATACAACATGAAACTTTTATGAATGATAAAACACAAAAAGATAGACCATTTCATCTGCTGAATAATTTTTCAAAACATTGTGAACATTGTTACCTTTCAACGGACCTATTTTACACTATTTTCTGATCTGTGGTAATGTTGCCTCCTCATCACAAACATACCTGGAGTTGTGTTTTGTTTCATTTACACATGTTTAAAACGCAAATCCTGCATATTTAGGCTGAGTTCTTCTCTGAAACAGAAAACTCTCTGTTCCTCCTTGTGATTTCATGTGGTAATACATTAGAGTGGTAAATGGTCACATTTGTCTATAGCGCTTTTCCACCTTCAAGGCACTCAGAGTGCTTTACAACAAGGGACCACTCACCCATTCACACACACACTCATGCACCAGTGTATGCAGACACTGGGGGTGAGGTGGGTTAAGTGTTTTGCCCAAGGAAACAACAACAGCATTCATCTGAGGGGCTGGAATCACATCAGCCAACTTGTGGGTCAGTGGATCTGACCACTCAACCAGTGATGTTTTATGATGAGAGCGGAATTCGAACCGCCAATCTTTAGATCAGTGGACAAATGCTCTACCAACTGAGCTGCTGCCGAATCATTTGGATTATTTTAGACCTGGAATTGCCAACCTCTACTGAACTATAGTTAAATGTAGCTGTTAACTTGAAAGCCACCGCTATATAACTTGACAAGATACAGCAGAGCATTCTGAAATTTGGAGATTTAGACAGACTAATAATAAATATGTGTGAATGAAACAAAACACAACTTAGCGTTTGTTTCTGAGGAGGTAGCAACATTATAACATGGTTTAAAGCTCACAAGAGTCAATATTGCATAATATAGGACCTTAAATGCCTTAATTATTTAATTACTCTGAGATTCTATGGAATGGCTCAAGAAATCTAATCAGCCCAATCGATTTTCATTTGTGTCTTTCCCTCATCTGATCACACTACACATGTTAGCATGATGTAGCACTACACTAAATGACTCACTGAATAGTCTTGCTAAATTGAGTATCAGATTTTCTATAAGAAAATCCATCCTCTGTAACTTATCACCAGAGCTGATCTCCTTTGCTAATTTATTATGCTTCAGTGTAATAGGCTCCATGAATTAGCTCTAATTTACAAAAGATTGATTGTGACTTTTGCCAGAGTTAATTTACAGCCCAGAGAATCATTTATTCTGAAGTTTATAATTTGGATGATTTAAGCATTTCACAACTTTCCTGTTTGTGGTCTATTTAGAGTGCACCGTAGAGTTATTTTGGTCCTGAATGAACATGGTAACGCTTGCTGCCAAATTGTCAACTATTGCCTGAATGTCTCCCGGTCGTCACAGCCGCTTAAATCTCCCAGTGGGACAGGCGTGCAGTGTGTAGTCATAGCATGTGCCTTGTGAATTCTGTCTGTCCAAAGCACTGAATAATGAAGCTCAAAGCTGCTCAGTCAGGCCTGGCCATTCTCTGTCAGTAAACACTTGGGAATAATGAAATGTCCTTACTGTATCAGACACACAAAGACACTCGCGTTTGGACGCACACTCAATTTCACACTTAAGAAGAGACACATCAGACTGTCATGGCCGCCACCATGAATTGACAGTGGTACAGAGCTTATACACTGTGACCGATCTGAAGCTTTGTGAATCCTGCATTCATTTACACTACAGTGAAGTGGCGTCCTTGAGTCCTTTGTTGTGTCTGATGTGTGGGGCTTTGTTAGTATGTTTGGCTGTTAGGGAGATAAGGCAGAAATTAATGGCCAATCTTTTATAACATTTTATAACCAGTGCAGAGAGAGAGACTAGACCTGTCTCTTAAAATGACTGTGCCAGAAGTGCATCTGTTCTTTTTCATAATGAGTTCCAATATCATTAAAATCTTTTGAGCTCTGAGTACTTTCCAGTACTTGATACCAATCAATACTAATACAGAGATGAAATAAAGAACTGGAGACAATGCAGGAAACATAAACAACATGTCACATTAATCTGTATTATCCCAAGATTTTTATTTATTTTTTCCAGTAACTTTGCAACAGCATTGTAAACATGAGCTGTAAACATGAGATGTTCAGCCCACAAGTGTAGACTCTAGCAAGTAGTTAATACATTACTTGATGAGAAGGATACACATCTTTTATTATAATAGGATTTCTAGACCTGGGTATGTCAAACATTTTGAGCCCAGGGACCGCTTATCAGTATGAAAAACTTCAATGACCCTCTATCTATCCCCAAAACAAATTTAAGGAGAAACTATGTATAAATGTAATATGTATGTATAAAACCACATTTACTGTGTGACTATTGTTTACATCAAAATTATACACTGGGGACTGTATATAATTATAGTAGTTAAAGGACAGTCTGGAATTTTGGACATAGGACCTCATTTCCTAGTGAGCCAGAGTGCAGAGGTTGCTTGTGTTATGCTAGTGCATGTCAATGGCCATAGTTATCCTGCCACTAAAAACAGTCTTACCCACTCCACAAAACACCCAAAGTAAATCTATTATTATGGCAGACTGTCGATGTAAATGTCTGCGTTGATAGAATAATGTCTGAAATAAAACTAACCTTGCAGCACATGAATCGTCACATGTTGAGGGACTATTTTCTCAGCAGCAGCAGAATTTTACTTTGCTGGTAAGTTAGGTAGGTGCTAGGTGATATCAGTCCGCCGCTGCCAAGTTTTCTATGAGGAAAACAACTCGCTGCTGCTCAGACATAAATCCTTCAAATGCAAGGCTGGTTTTACTTCTAAAATTATTCTATTGACACAGACATTCACATCAACAGTCTGGTGTAATAATATATTTGCTTCGGGTGTTTTGTGGAGTGGGTAAGACTGTTTTTAGTGGCAGGATAACTATGGCCATTGACATACACTAATCTAGCACCAGCGACCTCTGCAAATACAAGAACTGGATGGAATATTTAAAAAAGTGTCTCCACACATCTCCAACACTCTGGTTCACTAGGAAATGAGGTCCTATGTCCAAAATTCTGAACTGTCCCTTTAAGTAATGATCAGCATTATCACAATTTGGCCCAGGGATGCCCAGGGACACTTTGAGAACCGCTGCTCTATATATTTATAAAACTTAATTATTGATATGTTAATCACTATTAAAGGGGCAACTCTGTTCAGTTTAATTAGACTTTTATTTTCCTATCTTAAAATGATGTCAAAGCTGGACAGTACTTTGGGCACCTCTAGAGATATTCTTCTAACTTTTGTCAGCCGGATTAGAGCTCCAACATATGAAGTCTGTCTGGGGTGGATTCAAAACTTGAGCATTTCATGGTTCAGACAGCTTTAAGAGCCAAGACTCAATTCTACAAAAAAAGAAAATGTGTCCTCTGGCTGTATGTGTGTGCCAGCCATACTTCTAGAGACATCACCCGGAGCATTAACCTAGTATTGATTTTGATATGAGCGTTCCCGGGCAGCCAAAAGCCCCGGTACAGGAGAGAGTATGAGAGGAAGGCACCCACTGATGAATGGCTGATGAGCTGGAGAAAGCTGCTGGAGCTCCCCCCTGGTCTGGTGGCGGTCACAGGATCACAGATGGAGCAGGCTGAGTGGGCATTTAGACATTTAGAGCACAGGCTTGTGATTCAGAGACACTGCAGACTCATACAGGAGAGTGAGAGCTTTGACACAGGCCTTTTACAGCCTCTGATAGGACCAAGCTGTATCCCAAATCTACAGGCAAACAGATATAGAAATGTTTAAATATGTGTAAACCAAAAAACATTCTAAATTCCAGCATGGAGGCAGCTGGAGGCAAAAGTGAAGTGGAACATCATGTGATTTCAATGGGGAAACTGGGAGTAACTTCAGAATATCACCACAATATGAAAAATCAAAGGAAATAAAGCAAGCAATAGAAAACCACTCAGATACAAGTGATTCACACCAGAGCCTGGTTTAAAAACATTTACATTTGTGTTTTAGGTTATTTTTTAATTCAAGAAGAGATTATAATTAAGGCTGTGCAAAAATATCAAAATATCAATATATTGTATTGTTTAATGTGATGATACAGTATCGATATTGTGAGCTGCTGTATCGATGTATATTTTGATATATGTTACTAAATTATTTTATTACAGTGCTACAGTTTTGTTGCTAGTTTAGTGGAAGGAAACTCGTTTATGTGGCACATTTGACATTTTCACTGTTTTGATGATTAAAATGAGAATTTTTCATATTAACTTTGCACAAGAAATGGTTTAACAAAGACTTTTTCTATCATGGCCATGATTTAGCCATTATTTTTTTCATTGAACCATTTCAAATAATTTTGAAATATATTGTGTCGATTTGAAATTGCATTGTATCGAGATATGTATCATATCGTGGCCCATGTATCGAGGTATGTATCGTATCGGCAACTTCATAGCAATACCCAGCCCTAATTATGATAGACTCTAAACATTTTTGGCAAAGAAAAAATACAGATTTGAGATTTTACTGGACAAATCCTAGATTTCATCTACAGATATATTACATATTTGATCATAAATTTTACTTCAATTTTTTTTACTTTTTTTTTTTTTTTTTTTTTTTTTTACATTTTGTGAAGCTCAAAGACAATTTTGAGGCCAGAATTTAATTTTTTATTTTTCCATCCTTCTTAAAGGTGCACTGTGTAACCTTTTGGTTAGGGGTCAGTTACCTGCTTGTTTCTTTGGATATGTCAGTACTTTGCCTGGAATGTTCCACAGTGACATTAAACAGCTCTTACATTTATTCATTTACAGGTGGTTTTATAGCACAAAAATACCTAAAAAAAAAACAGGCATTCTGACTGTGGGCGGGGTTACCTACAGATCTGACCTGTAACTAGGTCTTGTTTGGTCTCCGTGAAGACAGAAAGATTAAATGGCACACTGTGAAACATACAAAGCAATAACATCGCCATGGAGAAAAGTATTTGATGGACCATCTGGCAAAAAAGTTACACACTGCACCTTTAATAGAGACACAAAAGTAATATTTGTAATTCAGTTGTGGTAATTGTTGTTATAAAACCATTAGCATTTAGATGTGTTCAGTTAATCTTTGAAATCTATTCTGTCAGCTTCACTTTGCCTTTTGAACACTCTGACACAGGATTTTAAAAGGTCTATAATATTATGTTTGACAGACAGCACTGACAACTCTAGTGAAAGAAGCGAGAACTCAGTAGAATGAGATATTGTGTATTGATGTACTAGTATGGTGATGCTGAGTGACAGTTTTGTGGTGGAACATATGCCTTATAGTAAGTTGTGAGAGTTTTCTTTTGAAATGTGCCGCTGTGAACGTTAGAACTGACAGTTTATCAAGAATGGATGCAAAACGCTGCCTGTAAGAACTGCTTTTTGTTGAAGATGTACACACTTTTGCTATTATAGTGAGACATTTCACCATCCTCAATGTTATTTAGGGCTAGAAATGTTTACCTTTGCGCTGGGAGATTGCAGAGTCATAAACAATGTGGAAACTATGGCATCTTTACTGTTTCAGGATTGGGTCTACACTCACAACACTATTTTCTTATAGATGAAATTAGTTCAGTCTATGATATTTCAGACAACAAATAGGCTAAAATAAAAGCATTTATTACACTTATAAAAACTTGCATCCGTACTTTGAGAGGTCTCTTTTATAGACCTGATTCATAACTTGGCTTTTCACTGTAAGAAGGTATTTCTGAGTAATTAAACACAAGACTAACAGAATTGACTGAATTGAAGGTGCACTGTACAACTTTTTTGGTAGAGGGCCCACAAGTTGCTTCGTGTTGTTTTGTTTTTTTTCCTGAAATGTTCTACAGTATGGCATTTAATTTAACTATCTCCATGGAGACAGCAGCAGCTCACATCACCAGGCCAAGTTACAGACCAGATCTGAGGAGAAGTGGAGCTGCTCACAGTAATAATGCATGCTTTTGAGGTAGTTTTGAGAAGTAAAAAAATATAACATATATTTGTTTAACGCCATACTGTGGAACTAGCCAGGCTGATGCCACCTAGTGCCTCCACTCAATTTAATTTCTCTCCAGCGACTAGGTCAGGAATCGAATACACTAGACCAGGGGTGGGCAAACCTTTTGGCTCGCGGGCCACATAGGGTCCTAAAATTTGCCTGAAGGGCCGGACAGAACACAGGACATATCGTGTTAGGAGCTCAGCTGCATTATATTTGTATTAACGCTTATGTAGGAAGCGCACTACGTACTACTACATTGTCTTCAAAGATCAGCAACACACAAAAAATCAACAGATCCGCTCCACTGCACCCCACAGGCGAAGATGACTTGTGAGGAATTAGATTTTACTATCAAACACAACCCACGCTATAAAACCACGTGCAATTTATCAAGACTCTTAAGACATTCTGTGCATTAACTCCTATAACACAACATCTATAAAGTCCTTGTGATTGATTTTTATCAACTCAAAATGGAAGCAGTGCAAAGTTATATCTTGAACACTACTACTTCACTCATGGTCCGAATAACTCCTGTAAGAACACTTTCCCATAACGCATTGCGGCCAACATACGCCGCACCTCAATGTATATTTATATAGTGCGCCATCTACTGGGAAACGCCGGAAATGCATGAAAAATAAAACATCAACAAGGTTTATTATTGTAATTTATTCCAGTTTGGCGGGCCGGATTAAAAGGTTTAAAGGGCCGCATACGGCCCCCGGGCCGTTGTTTGCCCACCCCTGCACTAGACGATTTGCAAGAACCTCCGAAGTTGTAGACTGCACACCGGCCAATAAGTGAAGAGCTGTGAAGCCATGACATCAAACTCAAGCGCCTGTCTGGGTCCTTTTTGTGGTACAGCACAACAATAACAAAATGGTCGAGATGGATGTAGACGAAGCCATACATTCTGTGTTACCAACGATTCCCAAGATCAAGGATTTAAAGTCGTAACAAAGAGAATGGTTTGGTGAATTTTATCAAGGGGAAATACGTTATTGCACTCTTCCTATGCGATTTGGCACATTACATATGTCATGACCAACTAGCAGCAGTTGGTTAAATAAAAAAGTACCTGCCTACTGTCGAGCGAACGAATCCTAATGCTGTGAAGTCAGATGGTTTCCACAAGTTGAAACCGGCTGATGAATCAGGCGGTTTCAGCAAAGCAATAACATCACCTTGAGACAAGGAGTGACCCTCCACCAGAAAAGTTACACAGTGCTCCTTTAAAGTATACATGGTGTATCTTTATTTCGTGGAACCATGCAGCAGTTGGGTCACAGGTCAGGTTCAGAAGCTTTGGGCGTCACCATTGTGCGTAATAGAAGAAGACAACTGAAACCACTTGAACAGAGCAGTCGTGTCTTAGCAGAAAGACTAGAATGCTGCGGGTGGAGTATCTATGGAGACGGTGGGGGTGATCACATGCCCTGCTTTAGCCTCATTATCATGTTTAATGTAGTAGCAGGGCCCAGAGGAACACACTCTTTCCTCAAAACAGGTATTATTCCATAGTCCTTCGGGAAAATTGGGTTTATTTTTAACCTTTGAAGATGACAGTAGCAAATAAGGTGATAAACACTTGGCACTGAAGGCGTACCATTCTATAGGGTGCACGTTGCAAAGCTAGAAGCAGTCTATGCGTGGACCAAACTGCTTTGAGTGCCTTGAAGATGGAAAAGCTCTATATAAAATGAGAACACTTACCACCACGTCCCAAAGGACAGGATTTTTAAATGGTTTCACTATAACATTTCTAGTCATGATTTACAGTTATATTTATGCCAAATGTTTAAAAGGGACAGTCCAAAATTTTGGACATAGGACCTCATTTCCTAGTGAGCCAGAGTGTTGGAAACGTGTAGAGACACTTTTTTAAATATTTCATCCAGTCCTTGTATTTGCAGAGGTCACTGGTGCTAGGCTAGTGCATGTCTATGACCATAGTTATCCTGCCACTAAAAACAGTCTTACTCACTCCACAAAATACCCGAAGAAAAATATA
The DNA here is from genome assembly GCF_026225935.1 of Boleophthalmus pectinirostris. Lineage (NCBI taxonomy): Eukaryota > Metazoa > Chordata > Actinopteri > Gobiiformes > Gobiidae > Boleophthalmus > Boleophthalmus pectinirostris. The sequence goes on from NW_026571152.1 coordinate 28,700,181, forward strand.
TTATTACACCAGACTGTCAATGTGAATGTCTGTGTCAATAGAATAATTTTAGAAGTAAAACCAACCTTGCATTTGAAGGATTTATGTTTGAGCAGGAGCAGCGAATTGTATTTCCTGATAGAAAGTTTGGGAACGGCAGACTGATATCACCTAGCACCTATCTTACCAGCAAAGTAAAATTCCTCTGCTGCTGAAAATAGTCCCTCAACATGCGACGATTCATGCGATGGAAGGATAGTTTTATTTCAAACATTATTCTATCAACACAAGCATTCACATTGACAGTCTGGCGTAATAATAGATTTGCTTCTGGTGTTTTGTGGAGTGGGTAAGACTGTTTTTAGTGACAGGCTAACTATGGCCCTTGACATGCACTAGCCTAGCACCAGCAACCTTTGCAAATACAAGGACTGGATGGAATATTTTAAAAAGTATCTTCACACATCTCCAACACTCTGGCTCACTAGGAAATGTCCCTTTTCCCCTGTCCCTTTAATGTAGAGGTTAGGCAACGTAGGCATTAGGCTCTGTATTAAATTATCTTTATCCAAGGAGACCATCAGGTGGCGCTACCAAGCCAAGTTACAGATCAGCTCTGTAGGCGAGACCGCTCACTCTGACAATACATGTTTATCAAAGTGTTTGTAGTAATAAAAACTCCAGTAGTGAACAATATCATACTATGGAACATTCCAGCCAATGCAATAACATCTCCACAGAGACAAGCAGGAGCTAAAGTCCACCAGCTGCACTTTTAAACTTTACGCAGTGTCCATCCTGACAAACCAAAACATGATGTAACTTTTCCTTCTATTGCACATATACATAGACTCCGGCTGCAGTGGCCCCTGACAGCTTGGCTCCAAACACAAATACCTCCCTGCCTCTGCTTTCATGTCTCTGTCTATCTGTGTCCGTCTGTGTCTCTGGGAGTTTTTGTTCGGTGGTTTGCTGAAACCCACCTGCCACATACATTCAGACTGACCATCCCTGGCCCAACGCTGCAGGAATCCCATCATATTTAATCCCCTCATTGTTTGTCTCTGAGCCAAAATCCCTCAAGCTCTCTTCAGCAGTCACCCTCTGGCTCTGTTCTAGTGTGAAAAAAATATATAGATACAACAATGGAGGACAAAATGAAAGGAGCTAGTCAAATGATTATTTCTGAGAGTTTTGCATACATTTTGAATCAAATTAAGACTGGACATATCTAGAGAGAGTCCCTTATTTTTTTAATAAAATAAAAGTGTACTGATGATTGCAAATCAGAAATTGATTTTGAGTTTTGATTGATCTTTGATTGTAAAATTACACTGTCTCTGTTCTAAAAGGTTTTAACATCTCTGTAGTCCACTTAATAATATATATTTTAGATAATAGAATTGATCATTTTTGGAGACTAATAAAATTGTGAATATGCTACGTTTTCCTTAAAATGTCCTCAACAGTCATAATCCAAAGAATTATGATTTTAAAGTGCTTAATAACAGTTATTTCTTCATGTAGTCTGCACTGAAATGGAGCAAAGGATCATGGTCTATGTAGTTCCCTCAATATTTTGCGGCCCACAATGTTGATGTGACACTTCTGATTGAAATTATATCACGACATTTCAGTTATTGTTACATCCCTACTTAATAATTATGATGATCGAAATACACTTACAATTATTTTACCAAAGCAGGACAGGCCAGGACACAAGACGAATAGCCTCTCTCTTCTTATATACTGTATGTCTCTGTGAGCCCTGTGTCCTCAGATGATCCCTACATTATATCACTGAGCTCAGAGCTTCGGATGAGGGGGCTTCTATCCCACAGCTGTGATTTAAGCTCAATCATAATAACTTATTCCACTCCATGTCCAAGTGTGTACCCTATACACAATCTGCCCTTTATGAAACACCCCATCCATCTGTATAGCCAGTGTTTTTATGCAACAAGCAACTGGACATACACTACAGAATTTAAATAGAGGTATAAAATATGTATGAGAAAACAGATTTTGGGCTCTGTAGACATCGTTTTTTACTCTTGTGTTAGCTTGGATTGGTGAACTTAACTGGAAGTGGTAAATATCTCACAAAATGCTATTTTATTTACAGTGATGTAGCTTGACAAAAATAATATATTTCCATGTCATCCAAATGCAAATTCTTGGGCATCCTCTGAAAAGAATATATATATGAGACAGAAGATTTTGACATAAATTTTAATATATAAACTGTGGTTTTAAGTTCACAATTTTGACCACACAATTTCTGATTTATTTTACAAAATGTTTATATATTAATTGTATATTTTTGCTGTAATTGTAGCCCTTTTTGGCACTTCCCAAGAAGTGTAACTCATCATATTCAACCATCTTTTTTTTCTTTTTTTTTTTTGCTCATAGATGGTAAATTCGTAAAAGAAAATCTCACAAGATCATTATCATGTGTGCGCATTTTTGTGGCCGTTTTATCTTGTCAAATCTTGGAGAATGAGATCTTATTTTATCCTCAATAATATAACAAATGTATTCCTAAATTGCACTGGACTGGACTTAAAAGCATTGTTTTCTTTATTGTCATTGATTGTTAGTTACTTTTGCTATCACAAGCACAACTGACACATCGAATATGGTTCCCTCGCACAGTTATATTATGTAATATTTTATCACCCGAATATCTATTGTCAGTATATTTATGTGAAATGAGGAAGACAGATAAATAATGACATTCTGTTTTTATGTTGTGTTAAGAATTACACCCATAAATCCCACACTGATTCAATATTGTCACTTGGAGCTCAGTGTGATGTATCTTGTACAGCGGACCACCTGCCAGACAGCCCTGGGACTATTTATAGCGTATTACATGTGGATACCTGCAGACTCTCATTATCACAGTGTGTTAGCAATTTAGATCCAATTGATTATCATTAACTGAAATTAACCCAGGTTTAAAAAATGTAAACATAAGCAGAAAGAGTGCACTGTGACCTCCACTAATATCAACCAATAACCCTGATAGAATATGCTGATCAAGACTTATTCTTATATTATTAAAACTACTTTGGCTTTGTTACACTTTGCTTGATGTAATGGACCAAACAGAAAGGCGTGGACAGAGATGTAAAAAGGGCATTACTAGGGATGTAAGAATAACTGAAATATCGTGATATCATATCGTCAAAGTTCTCACAATAATATCGTGGACCGTCACAATGTATCAAATTACAAGGCAATAGCTAAAAAACTACATAGACCATGATCCTTTGCTCCATTTCAGTGTAGACTACATGAAGAAATAACAGTTCTGAGCACTTTTAAGTCTTAGTTCTTTAGATTAAGTCTTGTCAAGGCATTTTAAGCGGAAAAAGTAACATATTAACAGTTTTGTTAGCCTTCACAAAATATCGCAATAAATATCTTACTGTGTGATGTATTTTGGGAAAATGTCGTACAGATATATCGACAGCTTTGGATATTGTTACATCGCTGAGACTTCCCACCATATCATGAGCTTTCCCACGATATTACATTAAATATTGTACCGTGAGGTTCATACCGTGACAATATTGTATCGTGAGACTTGGACATCGTTATACCCCTAGTCATTTAACAAAAGCTAAATCAGACAAAGAATACTTAACAAAAAGCTCGGCCCAACTGGCGTTAACTTTACAAGAACTAAACAGAACAAAACAAACCCATCAGACAAAGGAACAGGTATGTTTAAATACTGTAGGACTAACCAAAACTGAACACAAGAGGGAGGAATCACACTAAAGGATACTAAAACTACTAAGTCAAAGTAACAATAGGGCAAATAATCATAACCATAAAGAAAATAACAGTAATTAATAAAGTCACTCAGAGGTATGCACCACACCTGACCAGCAATTCCCTTCTGCATTCTGTTCAAATCCAGAATATTTTATCTCGGTGAAAATCTTCCATCCAAACTTGTGACAGTCCAACCACAGCTGCAAATTTTAAGTATCTCTCAAATGCAGAAGACATCTCCTCTCCCAAATTGTCCTAACATTCAGAACAAAATATATAACTTTTTTTACCTGAGATAAAAAATCCAGGCTGTTTCTCTGTCCTCTGTGTTGTTTTATCCCCCGTTTTTTACATGTAAACCACCAGATTTTGGAAAGCGTGACTTACAAATGGATTAACCAATCAGAGAGATTGACACAGTCTGTTAAAGTCAAAAACAGTTGATTGGTCTCTGATTGGTTAATCCACACCCTCTGAATTCAGGGAGACAGGATACAGCTCCAGATGCACTCGTCTTTGTAAAGTTTTGTGAAAGCGTGTGGTTCTGGCTGATCGAGTAAGGACATGTGGCCTGTAAGATGAGGATGAAGAGTGGGGAGAGACATTCCACAAACTGCTGGAATTAATAACATAGTGTTTAGGATTAAAAAACAGATAAAAATATATATATACTTATCTTAATGTCCTTTGTTCTGGCCTGTCCCTAACTTACCCCACGTTTCTGACATGTCCCTATGATAACGTCTATTTTGTTAAGGCAGACCATATAAACTGCCATCTGGCTAAAGGTTTTTGGCCTGTATATTCATTGGTTGTGGAGATAAGCCTGTGCTCATGCTGCCTGCCCTGATAAATCCTCCGCAACCTCTTTTTACAATCCCTCGACATTCTCTGGGTCACATTGAGTTTACATTTTATTACCGCTCAAATGTCAAGAATTCAAGTTTATTCCTGAAAAAAAAAAGAAGCGATTCATTTATTTAGGCTTCAAAGTATTTCGGCTTTAGTTCAGCCTGTCACCAAGATTCATGTCTTTAATATTCTCTTCGGGTGATAGGCTTTTCTTCATGCAAATTCACTCACTGTGTTCTGTCTGGGGGGTGATTGGGGAGCCCGCTTTATGCTGTTTAACGCTATAAATTGGAATGGGATTTGAAGTCAGATAATTACATCCCAGGGCGTCGCTCCAGTGTTGAGATGGGGCGACAAAAGGACTATATTGAATAAGTTAAGATCTAGATTGTGGGTTTGGGCATGTTTCCTGATTGACTTGGCACTTGAGCGGGCGCGTCGATACAGAATCAATGTGAGTAAGTGATTATGGAGTGGGCAGACCGCAGGCTGATTGCAGTTTCGGAAGAAAGCCCAAAAAGAGGAAGACGGAAGTGTAAGAGGAGAAAATGTTGAAGTTAAAAAAAGGAGGAATGATATTATAAACACTGCGCAGATAAATTGGAGCGCTGTGTAATCCTAGAGGGGTGTTCAAAGATTAAACACAGTCTGGGACATTATGTTATAGTACCTGCTACAGATGAAAAGGGCATGCTCAAGTAGACAGTCTGGGTGTCATTAGTCCCCTGTTTAAGTTTATTGATTTGACTTTCTATGGTTCATATTCCTTCACATGATTTAATCACTTAAAGAGATATGGAAGTACACTTATTAGATTTTTTTAAAAGAGATTTTCTAGTTCAAAATAGCTTCACTGTGTGTTAAAATGTGAGACCTTGTTAATGTAGTTAACCATTCACTTTTATGGGATCTATTTCTTTCTAAAAATGTGTTGTTGGGGCAGTAATAGAGATACCAATTGTTTAAAATACAGAGCAGCCAATGGCCAAGGAGCTCTGCCGATATTTTTGGGTCAATATGTGGAGCTGATGTTGATTATTTTCCCCAAATTATATCATTTAAATTGACTACAAACTCACCAACAGCCTTTTTTTTTTTTTACCATAAACCTTTTAAGAGAGCTATGTATTTACATTTTGTGCAGCTATCTTTTCATATTAAAGTGTTAAAATAAAGGTTTGTGTATCTTTAGGCAGGAAATTGACTAAAACTAAACTTTGGCCTATGCTGGTGATTTAGAGATCATAGCAAATACGCAAAAAAGTCCAAATAGCATCCCAATGTATCAGCCATTTAATACCGATATCAATTGGTCTATCTCTGTAGCCTGATTCATCAGCCAGTTTCACTTTGTGGAAACCATCTGAACTCACAGCATTAGAATTTGTTTGCTCGACGGTAGGTGGGTATTTTTTTTTATTTAACCACTCGCTTCTATTTGGTTGTGGCATGTAATGCTCAGCTAACAGAGCTAACTGGAATATTAAGTTTTTCCCAAATACCACTGGAAGAAGGGCTATAACAACTTTTCCTTTGATAAAATTCACCAAACATTCTCTTTAAATCCTTAATCTCGGGAATCATTGCCAACACAGTATGGCTCTTCCGAACTCGCCTTTCTGGGGTTCTTGCAAACCGTCTAGTGTATTCTGATTCCTGACCTAGTCACTGGAGAGAAATTAAATTGAGCAGAGGCACTAGGTGGCGCCAGACTGGCTATTATCTCTGGGCAATAAACAGAATTTTATACACAATCAGCTAAACCTGCTATTTCATTAAACATAAAGAAGCTATGCCAGTACGAACACATTCACTACGCATCATTTGTCCTTATCATACTGGATATAAAATAGACCGAAGTGCATAATGTATAATAATATGTATTTTTTAGTTCATACCCAATCAATTTACTCAATTGAATCAACTCTGGTGCTTTCCCCTCTTTGCAACACAACGCCCCCTCGTCCCCTCACCCCCTCACATGCACATACATATTCATCCACACGCTGCTGTTGTCATGGACACATTTACAGAATGACCTTGGCCTTTTTGACTATCAAAATCTATTACCTTCGTTGCCTCTCAAAAGACATAAGACCTAGCACTTCTATAATCCATTGACTTTCTATCAACCTATTAGTGTAGCATTAGCATAGTGACCCTCCAGAATCAGACATGATTTAAAGGCAGTGCAAGAAAATTTTATTGCAGGCGTCAGGGTCAGGGGCTAAAGCTATTTCTGTCTCCCGTGTTTTTTTTGTTTTGTTTTTTTTGTTCCTATAAAGAATGTGACTTTGATAAGATCTCATTATGCATTGTCAACTTGAGACAGTTTATTTGTAAAACCTGCAAAAATAGCCCTCTCGCCATGATCCTGATAAGGGCTCACCTTGTGTTGTTTTGATTTACAGGTACAAGCACTTCTGAGGAATTTGTCATCAAAACATTAACAAAGCCAAGTTTTGAGTGGTGTCTAGAAATGAGATTCAGAGACAGAGATAACAGCTTTTGTTTTGTGTTTTGGTGAAAATCACAAGCATTATGTCCATTTGTCTGTCCTAAAAACATCAATTTCAAATTTTACAACCCAAAAAGTGGGGGATTTATTGTCAAATATTTAGTCACAGTGACATTTGCCAAGTCCTGTATTACTCAAAATTGATAATAGTTTTCGAGTTAACATCTACCTTTTACCTTTAGTCCAGTAAAGATTGCTAATTCTAGGGCCGAATTTATCAAAAATGATTAAAGTGAAGGTCTGTGGAGTTTTAAAACACAGTGGAGCGCTTCCTGTATTACCACATGACATCACAAGGTGGAACATGGTGGAGTGTTTTTTGTTTCAGAGAAGAACTCAGCCTAAATATGCAGGGTTTGTGTGTTAGACATGCATGAATGATACAAAACAAAACAAAAACTCCTGGTATGTTTGTGATGAGGAAACAACATCAGAAAATATTGTAATATGTGCCCTTTAATCTGATCACAGTATGGTTCATTTTAGATTCATGCTAAGATTGTAAATGGGGGCTTGTGTTTTTGGTCTATTTCTATGATCGCATTTTGGTGCCAGGAAACGTGTGATTGGTGTGAATCTGTACCTAGAATTGTGTATTTAAATGCATCTGATTTAAATGCAGATCAACACAGAACAACTGCTCTGGTACTTGTGTTAATTCCATCCATAAGTAAAATATGGAACTTATTTAGCTTTCTTTGCATTTTATTGTGTTAGCTTTGTGCTGACGATTAGTGAAAGCAGCAAGATTAACCATTTGACCGTGTGCATATATAAAACCAATATTTGAAGATGAGCTACGTAGCTTTTTTTGGAGGAGGGTCTGCTTCCTACCTGCTTTTATAATTTGAGATGTTATTACTTTCCAGAGTAAAACAAGGTTTTAGTTACTCAGGCTGGTGCCACCTCGTACCTCCGCTCAATTTCATTTCTCTCCAGCGACTAGGTCAGGAATCAGAATACACTACACCATTTGCAAGAACCCCGGAAGTGCGAGTCTGGGCATCATTCAATCAGCGAAGAGCCATACATTCTGTATTGGCAACAATTCCTGAGATCGAGGATTTAAAGCTGGAACGAAGAGAATGTTTGATGAATTTAATCAACGGGAAAGACGTTATTGCCCTTCTTTCTATGGGATTTGGGAAAAGCTTAATATACCAGCGCATTACATACATCACAACCAAATAGCAGCGATTGGTTAAATAAAAAAGTACAAACCTACCGTCGAGCCAATGAATTCTAACACTGCGAGGTCTGACGATTTCCATGAAGTGAAACAGGCTAGGTTTCAGTAGCATGAGGGAGGGCATCCAGTGTAAATGTGGAAACCAGGGGACAGACAGAATAAGTACTTTCAGTTGCCTGTATGAGGTAGTTTGCTGGAGTTGCATGGACTGAAATGAAAACCTGAAACTTAAAGGAATTAAAGGTGCACTGTGTAAACGTTTGCCATCTGCTTGTCTCCATGGTGATGTTATTGCATTGTCTCGAATACCCCAAAGTATGAACAAGTTTATCTCCATGGAAACCTGCGGCCAAAATAATAAATGCCATACTATGGAACATTCCTGGCAAACCAATAACATCTCCACAGACCCTTGAAGGTTACCTACTCTCCACCATAAATGTTACACCTTTAATTGAAAATAGGTTTTGCTTTCGGTATGCAACTAATACGGTAACACACAGGCAATACTGAATCAAGCTACTGGACTTAATTTGTCTGCCCTCTTGTCAACTGTGTATTTATCTATGTATTAATTTTGGGCAAGTCAGATATTTACATTCTTTTACAATGGAAGCTATAACATTAGTGTAATCAGAAATAACAACATTTTCCCAATAAAAAAAGTACATTTACGCCAGATGTCCTTCCTGATGTAAAGATTTCTGTATCCTGTGACTTTTGGAGGCTGTTTTTTGGCATTGGCAATATGTGAACATAACCAGGGCAGATGTTACTTTAAGGGCAGAGAAATGGGCAGTCAGTCCCAGCGGGGTGTATGAGAGGTGAGTGAGGTGACTCTATATAGGCTCTTTCTTACCAGGTGTTTTCTGGACATCCTGAAAGCTGGAAGTATTACCTTTATATTGCACTGGCCTGTCTGCTTTCACCTCCATGTAACTCCCTTTGGTAAAAAACAGATTTGTGCCCACAGAGCAGCACAAATGCTTTACAAAATGTATGATACAGACTGATTAAACTCAGTGGAAAATGAAACGATGAGTGCTGTCTCCTCTTGATAAGTCCTCTTGTCATGTCAGCACTGGCAAAAGCAATAACCAAATTTGTTTTGCTTATCTGACCCGTGACTCTAATGATGTCCAGCTCTTTTGAGAATCGCTCAGATAAAACCCCTGAAATAATCTGTGCTGGTTCAGGACTCCGTAGAACTGCGTGAATCAACAAAAGCCAGTTTCCAAAAATGATTGTCTCAGAGGGGGGAGGTGCCACTCGGGAGCCCATATTTCAGCTTTGAAAATCTGAATGAATCGCACAGTTCAAAGGAATAATGCCAGCAAACGCTTGTCACTTTTGTCTATTTTTAAACATGGCATTTCGGTTCCATCTCTAATATTTGCTGTGTATCTCGCCGCGCATGTGTTCTCTCTTTACATAAACAGTCAGTTTGCTACTTTGGGCCAAACTGTGAAGACAAAGCACTATAATCAATCATATGCTTGTGTGTTGGTGTGTTGGAACAGGGCAGAGCATAAAAAACCAATAGCTCACATCTTGCCCTCCACAGTGCCTCGTAATTTTGGCCTCTATTAAACAAACATGAAAGCGCAGTGAAAGGGTGTCCATGGCTGTGGAAGAAGTTGGCTCCACTCACAGTCTGGAGCTGGCATTTATTCAAAGTTGCTGTATTTAAAGTCACCACTATGAGAAGTTATTGCTCTGTGGCGATACAAATTAGCTGCAAAGAGTCTGGGTAAGATTTAAGTCTGTAAAAACAACATTACAGAGGCTGCAAAGTCCAACTCAAATAAAGTATCAATTTGGGATATTCATGGGTTTCAGCCTGAGCCATTTTGAGCACTTTCACCATTCAAAAGATAGACTGTTGTTTAGAATTGTTCAAGGTGCATTACGCAGCTTTTCTGGTGGAGGGTCCGTCACCTGCTCGTCTCCATGGAGATGTTATTGCTTTGCCTGGAATGTTCCATGGAGATTAAACACATATTTGTCACATTTATTCATTATGTTGGGTTCTATTGCTCAAAATTACAATAATTCTCTCTGTGAACAGGGGCGACTCTCCACAGATTTGACCTGTAAAGTAGCCTACAGTTGTCTCCCTTGAGATAGATGGGTTTAATTCTAGACAAAGTGATAACATTTTATTTATTTATAAGTGAAGCCCCTTGAGATATAGCATCTCGTTTGCAAGGGGGTCCTAAAATACATGAACAAAAATAGAGTTTACAGAACTCAAAACAGAGTAAAAGATGAACACAACACAAAGACAACACACAGACAGCATTCATACTATACAATACAGGATCCTAAAACATACATCTCTCCTATTTTATAATCACCACGCCTATATTTGTAAATTAGTGAAAACTGCAAAAAGCAACTCTATGTACAACAGAAAGTACATAGAATAAAAGTGTATTTTTATTGAAAACAGGAGCAGGATGTTAGTAAGTATTTGAAGACTGACGCCTTAAAATGGTGAATCGATGAAACTGATCGGATTGAGGAGGGTAAGTTGTTCCATTCATTTGGAGCTTCAAATTTAAATATCTAAACATCTCCATCTTAAACATCTCCATGAAGACAAGCAGGTGAAGGACCCTCCACTGGAAAAGTTGCATGTTTCTTGTATTACCACATGACATCACAACGTGGAACAGACTGTTTTTAGTTTGAGAGAAAAACTCATCCTAAATATGCAGGGTTTGTGTGTTAAAGTGTGAATAAAACTAAACATAACTGGCATAAATAACTCAGAAAATAGCTTAATATGTGCTCTTTAGATTTGTATTTTTTGCCGATATAGTAGGTTTGACCTGCATGTTTTGATAAATTAATTATTATTCTGTAGTGTGTGTGCATGTGTGTTCTATCTTTTTTTTTTTTTTTTTTTAACCCTCGAATCATTATCTACTCCCATGAAGCCTCTGATGCTGTCAAAAGCATTGATTTGCTCTGAGGCAAAATGTGTTACTCTAAATTGTGACTGCAATCTCATCCCGGACAAATAAATAAAATAAAATACATAGTAGTAACAAATTGTTCTTTTCCCCATTCACAGCTAAAGGATGTTGCGAATCTTGCAGACTGAGCTGTATGTTAATTACAGTGTCTCTTAACGTAATGATAATGTATGTGAAGGATGTGCACAGATTAGCATGCATTAGCTGTGGCTGCTGCTTTGTGAGAGTTTGCCTTAAGGGTTTGTCTGTATCAGGCTAAAGCAGATTCATCGCCTGTTAGCATGGATACGGTTTGAGCGCTACGCCTGTGTGTGATGTGTGTGCGGCTGCCAACTGATATTACAGCAGGAACACAACTTATGAGGTGTTCAAGAATCCATGCCAAGATAGGATTAAATAGCCCAGCACGGCAAAGCATAGTGATACTAATGCTGTTGACATTGACATTAGAAATAATTTCGATATTGTGACAGATCTAATACACGCTTGTCATCATGAGTTTCAGCTTCCTTTTACATGCAACATTTTGAGAACTTTTAAACTTTTTCATATTCAAAAATAGTGATGTAGTACTTAAAACCAGTCTTGGTCTCAAGACCAGCCTTGTTTGGACTCGGTTCTGTCTCGGTCTTGAAGGCCCTTGGACTTGGTCTTGTGTCAGTCTGAAAGGCGCTTGGACTTGGTATTGTTTTGGTCTTGAAGGCACTTGGACTCAGTCTTTTTTTGGTCTTGAAGGCGCTTGCACTCGGTCTTGTTTTGGTCTTGAAGGTGCTTGGACTCGGTCTTGTTTCAGTCTTGAAGGGGGTTGGACTAGGCCTTGTTTCAGTTTTGAAGGCACTTGGACTTGATCTTGTTTCGGTCTTGAAGGCACTTGGACTTGGTCTTGTTTCGGTCTTGAAGGCGCTTGGATTCGATCTTGTTTCGATCTTGAAGGCGCTTGGACTTGATCTTGTCTCGGTTTTAAAGGCATGTGGACTCGGTCTTGTCTTGGTCTTAAGGCACTTGAACTCGGTCTTGTCTTGGTCTCAAGGTCTGAGACTTGACGAGTGACAAAATTGAGATAGATTTATAAAAACATTTATATATATGTACCAAAATAACTGTAAAATACAAATAAATTTTGAAAATTACAAAGATGGTCTTGATTTGGTCTTGATTTGGTCTTGACGGGCCGTGGTCTCGGTCTTGTCTCGGTCTCGACCCTCAGAATCTTGGTCTTGTCCTGGTCTCGGGACTCTGTGGTCTCGGACAGGTCTTGATCTTGATTAATACGGTCTTGACAATAACACAATTCAAAAGATTCAAAAGAGATATTTTGTTTTAAAGGTGCATTGTGTAACTTTTCTGATGGGGGTCAAATGCTTTTCTCTGTGAACATTTTATTGCTTTGTCTGGAATGTGGTATTAAATCTTTCTATCTTCATGGAGACCAAACCAGACAAATTTACAGGTCAGATCTGTTTCTCACAGTCAGAAAGCTTGTTTTTCAAGGTATTTTTAATCACCTGTAATTGAATAAATGTAGGGTAGAACTGTTTCGTGTCATACTGTGAAATATTCCAGATAACACAATAACATCTCCATGAAGAAAAACAGGTGACAGACCCTACAACATAGTTACACAATGCACCTTTAAATAGTTTTTCACTATGGCAACAGTCCTAATTTTTCATCTTTCTGAAACCCACAGTTATCTTTAAAGGTACATTTTGTCAGTAAACGTGAAACTGCTTCTCATTCTTCCCTCACCTGCCCTTTATTCATGTTCATGTGTCTCTCCTCCACCCCTCCCCTGGTGTCTAAAGTCAGGCCTCTGATGATGCATTCAGTGGGAGTAGAAAAATGCACTACCCTGAAAGCAACACATTTTCTAACCTTCAAAAGAAATCAATAGCAAAATAACTATGTTCCAGTATACTTATACTTTTCTACAAAACTATGACAAGCATGTAAGTTACCAGTATTTTTTATTTTTATTTTTTATGTTTAGAACTTCAAAGTTTTCCCAGGATGTCTGAACACATCCTAGCAGAGCACCATCTTCAGTATGGCTGACAGATACAAAACTCAGATCATGCATATTAGAGTGGTTATATTTGAAGAGTATTTTCATTTCCAGGTCATAGTCTTCTAACTTTTCCCTAAACAAATGATTATTTAACATCTCACCGTTTGTATAGACACTGCACTGATATTGATAGAGAAGAAAATCTGAACCAAAATTGATCACACTTAACTTGCTTTTGTACGGTAGTGTATTGCTCTCACTCCCCAAAAAATATTTTGGCTCAGTATCACGTAATTACGTGAAAAGTTTCACGTTATAACGTGATATTTTTTCACGTTATAACGTGAAATTATCACATTATTTCATGATATGAAATTATCACGTTATTTCCTGATGTGGTATTTTCACATTATAACGTGAAATTATCACGTTAATACGTGATATGAAATTATCACGTTATTTCATGATATAAGGACCCTGATAGCATTAGGATCCGCAGCAGATTCGCTTTTGGTCCCCCAAATTCGCCCCACAGTCAGTCCGCTTTGCGGATCGCCTGTACTATCAATGAGCGGATCCGCGGCTAAACCGGTTCAGATTCGCTTTGCGGACGCGTCATTGACTCATCAGCTGTTAGCGGGAGCTGAGTGGAAAGGAGGAGCACTCACCTGTTGTCCGTGGATTTAACTGTAAGTAATAGTTTAAAAGTGAATTGTATTAGTCATCATTAATGTAGACAACGTTAACGTTACATTGTGATGTCTGTACGTCTGTGATCGTGTGTTTTATCAGTTTTGATGAGTGCAGTAGCAGTAAAGTTAGCGACAGTAGCAGCTAACGTGATGAAGCGAGGTTGGGTGTCGAGACAACTCCATCTCTTGAGGTAAATCTCAATCTAAATACTATTTTTATATATCGCTACTTACATTCATATATGTTTTTACGATCACGGAATTATAACTCTGCTCTGTGATCATTAGTTGTTGCTAACGGGCTCGGTTCTGGCTGGACACCGCTCTTGAAGCTCTCCCCTCGGCTGTGGAGCCACTGTGACACCGGTGTCTGAACTGGTTGTGTTTTTAACCACAGATTATTATTATTTGTGCAGTGTGTTGACTCTTAAGACTAAAGTGCAATCATGTCGGTGCCTTAATACAATAATGTAAGGCATAACTTTTAACAACAGATAACATTAGCTAACCAACCAAAACTTATATTCTTTTCCCCAGATGACCGCTCTTCTGCTGAGTGTCCCCAAAAGGAGCCCTGCACATTGATCAGAAGTAAAAGTTAAGTTTTAAGAATAAGATATTTGGCTACTCTCATCTGTCCATGCTTTTACTCATATGGCTTATATTTGTATTTTTGCTTTTTTTTAAACTTTGCTTAATATGAACTATTTTAGTAAAGACTGCAAATTGTAATTTTCATTTTTAGAACAATGCATTGGTTAACTCAAAGGGCATAAAGTCCTATACCGTTAATAATAATTACTCATGTTCTAAGATTTGTAATAAATGAATAAAATAAACATCGTTTACATTGTTAAAAATCTGCTGCTTCTTTTGTTAAATAATGAGATTTAATGTTAGGATATCACTGATCCAACTTTGAGTTGTTGAGGTTCATGTTTTTAAATGTAATCATCTACATCCTAGTTGTGATACTTGCTGTAAAAGGTGTTTTATGTACAGTTTCAATGCAAATGTTGCTGTGCGTATTTAGGTCAGTAGGAAGTGGATCAGAATTAAATCTGAAACACATTTAGGCTCCTAACGACTTAATAAACAGATCCGCGGCAGAACCGCAGCAGATCCGGGCCAGATAACCCGGTTCTGAACGCGGATCCAAAACGGGTCCTGGGCGGGTCCGCGAGATAAACAGCGGATCAGCCGCGCCTCCGCCGCGGATCCGGAAAAATAAGACAGTCACGCTTCCCTTCAGTCAACTCCAACGTGAGCATGGCCCAGGCTGAAAGTGTGGATTCTCCACTCTCGAGATTTCTTTGGGCTCGTGGTGTACCAGAACACACCAGAACACTATCTCCTTCCCATGGAGCAAGATCTTGTAAGAGTATTTTACTGTTTCGTCCTCAAGATAGCAGAATGTTCGGTAAGCAACTGCTGAACGAGTGCTGTAGCGAGTCGTTCGCTGTGGGCAAAGAGCTGCTAAAATTGCAATTCTGTTATAGCTCCATAGTTCATGACAAAAGCATTCGTTTGACACATGTCGGTGTTTCAAGTTCTTCATGAATAAAGATCATAAAACACCACGGCCGTCCTCATCCCAAGTTATCATCATAAACTCATAAAACAGCACATGTAGCCTACAACTTTGTACACAACTCGCTGCACATCAGCCCAGAAGCTCTGAGTTCAGGTAACAGCAGCAGCCAACAGCAGTAAAGACATCGCTGAGCGGTTCCGTGCCGTCCTCTGCGTGCTGGTTCTGTGCGGGGAAAGCGAGAATGCGCAGTGAACTATAGGTCCGTGCGGGTTGCTCCGGTGTAGCGTTGCGGCTGGTTCTGAGGTGGAGTAAAGCATCCGGACAGAAGCGCGAATCCGGTCTGGTTCGTTACTGTTCTGAGCCTCCGTGCACTTGGTTCTTCTCGAGAAAAGCGCTTCTCAGGCCGAGGCACCTAACCACTCCCCGCTCCAGATCATCTGAGCCCGGCCTGAACCGGAGGAGCACAGGGACCTGAGCGCTGTTCCCCTGCCCAGGCCGGGCTCAGATGAGTTGAAGCGGGGCTTAGCTTAGCTAACTACACCACATTTTCTGAATAACCTTCTCTTACACTGTCTATGTCTGAGTGCAAACAGTCAACAATGTTTTATGGTCATTATTCATAAATAACTGGAAACACCGAAATGTGTCAAATGAATGCTTTTGTCTTTAACTAATTCTTAGGAGCTATAACAGAATTGCAAACAGACTAGGCTACTTTTAGCAGCTCTACCCACAGCGAACAACTCGCTCCAGCTCTAATATTCAGCAGTTGCTTACAGAGCATTCTGCTACCGTACGACTAACACAACTTGGGGACGAAACAGTAAAATACACTTACACGATCTTGCTTCATGCGAAGGAGACAACACGAGCCCGAAGTAATCTCAAGAGTGGAGAATCCACATTTTCAGCGTGGGCCATGCTCAGGCTGGAGTTGACTGGACCGAGGGAAGCGTGGTTTGGCTGTGGCTGATCTTATAATGAAATCACGCAAAACCATACTTGACGTTTTCACGTAATAACGTGAATATATCATGAAATAACGTGATAAATGCTTATCATGAAATAACGTAATAATTTCATATCATGTAATAACGTGATCATTTCATATCATGAAATAACGTGATAATTTCATGTTATAACGTGAAAAATATCACGTTATAACGTGAAACTTTTCACGTAATTACGTGATACTGAGCCGAAATATTTTTTGGGGAGTGATAGCAATACACCACCGTACTTTGTCTATATACTTAGAGCAAAAAAACATTTCCCTATATAAAAAAAACTTGACAAAAGACCCTTGCTGGACAAAAGGGAAATGACACAGCTGCCTTCCTCACCGCTGAAGGACATAAACAACAACATGTGAGCAGTTGGTTGTCTCCAGGGAGGCGCAGCAGGTGTGTGGGTCCCCGGGGGCCTCACTGACATCACCGTGACTGTGGCTCAGAGTTTCAGCAAATCAAATGCACCTCTGCCCCCCTGTGTCCCCCCCTTGGTTCCCCTCTGTGTCACACTGCAGCTGCTCTATGAGGTGTGTCTCGTAAACACCAGCTTGCTCCAAACCTCTAAGTCAGGTTTTATACAGTGTGTGAAGAATGTAATGGAAAACACGGGCTCTGCGGGCTTTTATAATCTATTGCTAAGTTTGAGGTGACATCACAGCATTAACATGGAGATGAAGGGCAGGTAAAATTACTACTGCATCATTTAGTTGTTATTTAGTGAGGTTATCAGGTCAGGCTGGATATTTGTTGATTTATCTGTCTGATAGCTTGTATTTGGTCCCCCTTGGACTATAGGGTGAGGTTAAATCTCAAGTAAGTCTCAAGCCTTTGACCTCAAGTCCGAGTCAAGTCCCACGTTAAATACAGGCAAGTTCAAGTCGTGTCTAGAGTCACTGGCCCATAAGTCCAAGTCAAGTCCAAGTCATCTGCTTTGAGCTTCAAGTCATTTCAAGTCTTTAAACCAAAGTACCAAATATAGATTGATAGATTTTTGCAATTTATATGACTTTTAAGATAAATTTTAAGTATTTGTACGAGTTATAGAAAATAATTTAGTTATTTTTTTCTTTTTAAATGATTTGACAAGATCTTAGTGTGACTATAATGGGTTAGAATACAAAGAATTCATATATAAAAGTGCTTCTCAAGTCTTCTCAAGTAACAGGCCTCAAGTCCGACTCAAGTCCCAAGTCGCTGACTGTTAAGTCCAAGTCAAGTCCCAAGTCTTAATCCATTTTATCAAATCAATGTCTCAGGTCCTAAAAATAGTGACTCAAGTCTGACTTGAGTCCAAGTCACGACTTGCAAGTTCCCGCCTCTGGTTATCTGCGTCAAGGATAGTTATGAGATACTGAGGTGCAGCTGCTCCTCATAGAGCACAATGCAACAGGGATTTTTAAAACTGTATGTATTTTTTGCTCATATAAACCTTAAGAAAAATAACTCAATTTTGACAAAATGTCAGATAGACCCTTATAATTCTAAAGGGATGATTTGTTGATTTTTTTGTTAGTTTTTTTGTTTGTTTGTTTTCAGATATGCAATTAATAAGAAAAATGTTTGTATGATATAATTACACTCTAGAATCTGTAATTGATTGACTGAATTCATGAACTGAACTATGTATAACAAAATCTGCATCAGACATCCACATGCTGCAGGACAGAGGACCCAGAGGAGTGACACTTTTATCTTGTGGGCTGTTACACTCCTCAAACTGCCCTGACACTGTATCTGATGAGCTGCACTGAGACTTTTGATTGAACTTTTCTAATATTATTGTATTTTACTGCTTAATGTACTTCAATCACCACACGGGGACAAAGAAAATTATATTGATTGACTGACTGACTGACATCTGCAGAACCGTGCCACTCATCTAACGGGTGTAATGTGAATGTGGTTTTGAGGATCTTGGCTCAGGATCCATTTCCATTGTTCAGTATACTTCATGTGTACATACCATGACTTCATTTATGGCAAACTTGTGGAAAACGTTTGGCCTAATTTTACATTTACCGTGATCAGTTGTTTTTCAGGCTCTTATATGAAGGAATGTTTTTATATAGCTGTTACAGATTGTGAATTATTACCTGTATTTTTTGTGACAGGAAGACAATAGAGACGTATTGTTTATAAAGACCTGTTCTGAGCCCATCTCACCTCCCCTCCATCAGCTCCTGTTTTCTCCTCTCTTCCCCCTCTCCCTGTCTCTCATTTTTCACCATTACGTCTGTGTGAGCTGTTGTTCTGTGTCAGTCCTTTTACAGCCTCTCCAGCTCTATACGCTTTCAACTGTGGGGTCTTAGCTGCTGTGCCTTGAAAGTTAAAAGACATGGCTCAATGCGTATCAAGGCTTTCTGTCAAATTACTGTCCTCTTCTGACTCTGGGGCATGCATATTTTGAGGCTTAAAGGTACAGTATGTAACTTTTCTAGAGGGGTATCTGTCACCTGCTTGTCACAGTGGAGATGTTTGGAGCCAAACTTTGCCTGGAATATGTACATTGGATTCATTCAATTACATAGATTTGTTTAATTGTTAGATAATACAGACAATGTGGCATTACTTTTTCCCCCTTTAAATGCATGTAATTTTTGTGTGTAAATTAAAAACATAATTATTTTTATCTGTATTTTAAACTTAAACTGGGATTCTTCTGGTGATACTCACTTTTGCCTGTTACGTTCATTAGGTTCCATTTTAGTTAAGTCTGTTTTGGTCCTGCTTGAAAGTGAAAGCCTCTTGTGGTCGGTTTACATCTGAGGTCACTCCGACCTGAGTTTGGTTGAGTCTAGTCCCAGTACACTGAAAAAATGGTCTGAGAGGGGTTGCTCAAATTGCAAAAACAAATTTGACAACAATAACATCACTTTTTTACGTTTCTCTGTCCAGCATGTTTAAATCTTACAAAGGTCACTTGATTGTGGCCGATGTGAGACCTGCAGGTTTTAATCAGGTTGAGGAAACATGACTTTATTATTTAATCTCTGGTGAGGCTCCTCCCTCTGGAATTCTCCTCCCCAAAACTTTTGGAGGGAAAATTCAAATATAACAGGGCACAGGAGAGTTCCAGGAGCAGAGGACACACAGTGTGGAGCAGGAGGATTATCAGAGCTGATCTGGAGGTGAGACTTTTTAAAGATTTTATTATGTGCTTCTCCGGCCTAGAATGTCGTCATTGTTAAAACATGTTTGTGGTGTTTTATTTGAAATTAGAGTTAATGTAAGGACAGCTTGAAACAAATTGTCTTTGACTGTCCATCTACAAGAGTGTGACACTTGTACTAAGATTTAAATGTGTTTGTTCCAGAGTCGTCTACAAACACAAGAGTGACGTCCAGAGCTCTGCTGGAGCTGTGGGGAAGTTCATGAATGTTATAGTTGATGTTTCAGAAAAAAGGAAGATGTTTGAGAACCAACAAAACACAGACCACAGATAAACAAAGTAAGTAAACTAAAATTATTTTAAAATTTTTCAAAATGTACTTCCTATTGAAACAGTTTTCGTGTTTCTACAGGGTGATGTGGCATTAGGAGGACTTTATACCAGATGCCCTCCCTGTTACTGTGTTTAGAGGAAGAAAAGCAGCACATGGTGAGTTTTGTTTCTGCAGATACAGTTCTAATGTTCTTGTGATTCTGTTCTGGTCCGTTATTGTAGCAATAAGTGCTTTAAATGTATTTAAACATGTACAACAGAGTAGATCATCAGAATGTGATCATCATGTGTTATTCCTGTGTCCACAGGCAGAGACCAGAGCTTCTTCACACTGTCCAGCTCCAAACTGTGTATCTCTGTCCGTGTGCTCTCTTTGTGTTTGATTCTGTTTAAGACAATACAGAACTGTGGAAAACTAAAGACTGTTTTTGTATTCTTTTACAGAATTAGATCAATTAAATTAAATTATACATACTTATACATTTCATGATAAGGTAACATAAGATAAATATGCATATTCAGCATGACTTGATCAAATTTCATCAACATGAAAAAGTGACATTCATGTTCTGAGAAAAATATGTGTAGAGGAGATCAAAATATGTTTCAAAGCCTAAACATAATTTTATTGCATGCAACCGCTTTCCATAACTTTTTTACGCAAATCCAGCAACCTTTTTTTTCCAGTGTGGTAAATAATGACCACAAGATCTCATTTTATTATTTATTATGTTATTCAAACATTTAGCAGAATTGTGTGTTTTAAATGTGCCTTTTGAGAGAGAAAAAAAAAAAAAAGATAGTAGTTACCACGTAGCTTTTTAGTCTCTGAACTACTCTTTGAACTAATTAGAATTTTACGAAAAGTCTATGGGAAAAATTTATCGAAAATTTATTTCCAGATGTGGAACCAACTTCGCTCTACAGTGAAGTAGGGCTGTAAACTGATCAAATTGTTGTTGTTTTTCTTTGTATTAATAAGAAGGGGGGGAAATCCAAAATTGTGATAAAATTAAGGATTTTTTGTTTATTTATTGATTATCATATCACCCATCCCTTTTTAGTTAAAGTGTTGATTTCATAATTATTTAGGCTGACAATGCAGTTTTAAAATCCTTTCAGTTCTCAAAATATTCTGGTGTTCATTTGTCCCATACACGCAGCTATCTTGTTACAGGAAAGCAGCCATAATGTATGCAGGGTCACATGACACTGTATGAGCCCTTTAAATAACCCATGACCAGTGGAAGCTCTTGAGGTGCAGCCCAGTCATGCAGAGGCTAACCCTGACCACATGTTCATATAACATGTCTTCTGTCATTGTCCTCCTCTTCCACTCACTGAGGAGCGCTTAGGAGCCGTCTCCATGGAGAGTGGAGAGGAGAGGTCTTTAGTGTTGGGAGTGCGTTCAAGGTCTGACTCAAGGTTAAGCTGATTTATGACATGAAGTCTTATGTTACTCCTGTCCCCATTGCGGTTACAGGCTTCCTTTACCCACTGATTGGTCCTTTTAAAATGAATGACATTAATGTGGCCGCCAGCTTCCTACTGTTTCTTTACACATGGAGCTAGAGTATACAAAATAATTATATCCAACAGGTAGAAGTCTTTATTTGCTTTATGTCAGACTATTAGACTAATTAAACAACAGAACCTACACATCAGTTGTCAGTTGAGATTTAGTTTGCTTGAAGCTGTCTGTAAACATACACTGAAGAAATGTAAATAGCGTACTGCACTGTCAAACTTTATAACAAAGAAAACAAATTCAAGGTGCACTGCGTAACTTGGTGGAGAGTATGTTACATGCTCATGTTTTCTGAGATATTATTGCTTTGCCTATAATGTTCCACAGTTTGGTATTAAAGGGACAATCTTGAATTTGGACATAGGATCTAATTTCCTAGTTAGCCAGAGTGTTGGAGACGTGTGGAGACACTATTTTAAATATTTTATCCAGTTCTTATATTTGCAGAGGTCGATGTAAATGTCTGTGTCGATAGAATAATGTTTCAAATAAAATTAACCTTGCATCGCATGAATCGTCACATGTTGAGGGACTATTTTCTCAGCAGCAGTGGAATTTTAATTTGTTGGTAAGAGAGGTGCTAGAGAGGTGGTATCAGTCCACCAATGACAAGCTTTCTATCAGGAAGTACAACTCACTGCTGCTCAGACAGAAATCCTTCAAATGCAAGATTGGTTTTACTTACTCAAATTGTTCTATCAACACAGACATTCACATCGACAATCTGGTGTAATAATTGTTTTGCTTTGGGTGTTTTGTAGAGTGGGTAAGAGTGTTTTTAGTGGCAGGATAACTATGGCCATTGACATGCACTAGCGACCTCTGCAAATTACAAGGACTGGATGGAATATTTTAAAAAGTGTCTCCACACGTCTCCAACACTCTGGCTCACTAGGAAATAAGGTCCTATGTCCAAAATTCTGGACTGTACCTTTAAACTTGTGGATGAGTAGATGGTGCCACCAATCCAACCCCCGTCAAATTAGAATGTGTGTTATTCAAGATATTTTTAGCAATGAAAAAATGTCTTTTTGAATAATTAATGCAATATATAGATCTATAGGTCAAAATGTAATGTCATACTGTGGAATATCACATGCTAAAACAACAGGATCTAAATAGAGACTCCATCAGAAAAAAATGACGTAACCTAGTCCACCCTTGACCCTTGTGACTTGTAGACATTTATATTTGTACAGTATACCAATTCTAACAGTTAATAAGTTTGATGGTATTAAAACATATTCATAACTTTGAACTTTAGAAGCTTAAAATAGCTCCTATTTTTAGACTCTAGCTTAACTGGATGATAAGAAGCACACATTTCAGCAGCGATTGCCACATCAATCATGTCTAATTTGAGCATCTTGACATGCACTGCTCTAATGCTTCCTTTGGCAGTGCATTATTTACATTAGCACCAGTTTGATTGGTGTTTGCATACATGTTTAACACTGAAGGATGGTGTCAAGTAGTGATCTTACAACCAGCAGAAGCAATGTTAGAATCAGTGTAAATAGCAATGTAATTATCAGCAATCATTCAGTAATTACGGCATTCAAAGTAGTTGTTTTGAAGTAGCAACAACACAAGTAGTAAAAAAAAGTAGTAAAAGAGCAACGATATTAGGGGGGGTTACTATGATTAATTGAGATTCAGAAGCAGGACCACGCCTCAACCTCCACTCCAGCCAACCACAGTTTATCTCAACCACACCTTTGATTTCCCAGAAGCCCTATTTATACAGCCTATCCCAACAACACCGTCCGTGTCAGCGCTCTTGACCCCCTTTCCATTCGTTCATCAGTTCCTCCATCAACTCCTTAGCTCATTCCTTATTTACTGTCTTAATCCATCTTTTGGGGGTTTCAATTCATCTGGGGACCATTTTGGATTGGAGATTATGCCCCCACCCTGAATCTCCATCACATCTATCAACTGTCAATAAATATCATTATTGTATTCCGTTGTTGTGGCGTGGTCTTCGCTAGTGAACTGGAGTTAATGATTAACTGAGATTCAGGTGCTGGACCACGCCTCAACCTCCTCTCCAGCCAACCACAGCTTATTTCAACCCCTCCTTCAATTACCCAGAAGCCAAATTTATACAGCCTATCCTGACAACACCGTCCATGTCAGCTCTCTTGACAATCTCCCTCCCACCAGTGTCTTTCGCCCATCCTTCAGTCCAAAGACAGCATCTTCAAGGAGGGGTGTTCCGATTCAGCGGGGTGATCATTTTGGATTGGAGATTGTACCCCCAGCCTGAATCTCCTCCCAGCCATCACAGCTATCCACCGTCAATAAATGTTGTTATCGTATTCCATTGTTGTGATATGGTCTTTGCTAGTGAATAGTCATTTAGTATGATGTTAAGCTGAATATTCATGGGTTTCAGCTTCAACTGTTTTTGAGTTTTTAGTTCTTTTCACAATCCCAAAGACTATATTTTGTTTAGATTTTTTTTCTTCACTCTATAAATGTGTAGACAGGAGTTTTCCAGATGTTGTTGATGTGGTTGCTTCTTGACCATTACAGAACTTATTAGATCTTTTTGGTCACATAATTAAATTGTCATGTGAAATTCGCTGGATCCGATACTGGCTTCCTTATAACTGATGTAATAAGACTATTTACTGGTCGGAGTTGGTCCAGAAAATCTACTAAAATTTGAACTTTTATTTATACAAAGTTGTGTGTAGTTACTTGAGGGATAAATAACAGCTACATGACATATTTGGATCAGTTTTGTCTTTTTAAGGAAATAAATGTTGTTACGAGTCTGTACACTACTTAAAGCTGTAGTATCGGAATTGATATCAAAAATGAAAAAGCTGGATCAGCGCATCCCTAAAGTGCATGTAGTTTAGTCCTGGTGTTAATGCATATACAGTATGTCGACCGTAATGAACATTATGGTGCTGTAATAATTCACCATGTCTCTTTGCTGTCATACAACACAGTGGGACCTCTATATGGGACAGAAACCAATTGCCTTGTGACAGACAATGAAATGTGAGGCTTTTTGTGTCCTACAAGTGGAAAAAACACATTCATAATTCAGCGTTAGAAGCTTTCTCTTGTCTGACAAAGAAAAGATGTTAACCCCCTGTGCACTGTGACCCCATCCCACATCTGTCTCTGTGCTGTACTGTCAGGGCAAGAAGAGTGTCAACTAGAAAGTGAACATCTCTGGGTTTGAATGTTACGCTAAATGCTGCTTTGTTGTGTTTTGTAATCTATAGTTTGTGTAATCTTTTTTTTTTTTTTTTTTTTATCATGTCAGAGCTTTTTTTCATTATAACCTAAAGAACAGAATCTACCTCACACTGAAACAATCAGCAACAATCAAGCAAGCAGAGTTATTTATTACTTATTCATCAGCGTTTCTTAAACTGTGGTATGTGTAGGCCTGTCACAAAAATTACTATATATTTCGAGGCTCAGTATTTATCATTGGTACTTCTTCTTTGCACTAGTGGGGAGATTATTGCCCATTTTTATGAAATAAGCTAAGATTTGAGCTTTTGAGGGTCGAATAAATAACTTCTATGGCTAATTATCAGTTAATTCTAGCATTTATTTGCTGCAGCTCAGGCCTTTTAATGGCACTGTTTATTAAAAACTGGTTTATTGGGATTATCCTGCTTTGTGACAGTGGCATAAAGTAGTAATTTACTGTAGCATATCTCTGTTGCATTACAGCCTGCTTAAAAATTGTTATTCTGTCAGGCCTAGGTATGTGCTCCTTCAGGTGGTATGTGATTTCCTCTGCAGTTAAAACAATATCAGCGAATTTAGACTTAAATTATTCTACAACAGCAACAGGATGATCTGGTAGAGCTGCACTTTGTTGCTGTATGTCGCAACATCAGCTTCCATTGGGCTCCACAAGTTTCCAACTCGGAGGTCAGCGGACATTCTTTAATTAATCGTTTTAGATCAATGATCCACGGATGTCGTAACTATTATAGAACAAACTGTAGTAGCCAGAGAGTTGATGATAAGACACTAGAGTTTTAATGCAGGAGAAGTTTATTAACCATCAGTACGAACTATAGACTGTAAAAAGAAATGGACTAAAGGAGTGTGACTTCACCCATATCATTTGACTCCAAGTCAAATGAAGCTCAGGCTAGCCTCCTTAGGAATAGGAATTTATTTACAGACAAAATAGCAAAATATAAGCACCATGATCATGTGGACCGGGTTAATGCGAACATTTTAAAACCAAAATGCCGATGCTCACTGCAGCAGTCACAGAAGTGGAGCGATATTTTTCAATGTAAAGTCAATTGGGGTCGATGGAGCCGGAAGTGCGCCCATGTTCACTTCCTGTTTGGAACGTGGTGTCTAGTGGGTTAGCTATGTCCATTTATATACAGTCTATGATACAGATCCAGCACTCAGAAACATGAACCCTCAAGACAATGTGATGGTGCAGTCCAGTCTGGTTATGCTTTTGTGTTCCTTCAGTACAGCACAGCAATTAAATTTCTCTAATAATACCTATATAGCAGACAAAAGTACAACATTAAGTCTTCTTTAACACTTTACAAGGGCTTTATTTTGTTATTTTGCATTTCTTCGGATTTGGAATTCATAAGTAGCCCTGTGTGTGCTGGCACTGCTAACTCAAATTAACTGCTTTGAATTCTGATTTTGTTTGCGTCTCCCATTCCCATCTGTTCCATCTACTGCAAAACGGATTGCAGATCTTGTAGTATGGCACCAAACTTACTTTCTTCTAATTTTCTATCGACATAACTTTTCCGGTTGTTTTGGATAATAAAAAATGTAGCTGGAGCACAGTGAAACAACTTCTTACAGGAACCATGTACAATGTTTGTTTAGACATATTAAAGTTTCAGTATTATTGCACTGTTTTGCTTTTGGAGGTGAAGGACATCGCTAGAAAATGAAAAAGAAAATGATACTGCTTTACTTTCTTGTCCCTACCCAGCAGATAATTAGGTCTACTGGGCCAAAATAACACGATTCATATGTAAACCAAACAGTGGGTTGAGCTTTTGTTATTTTTATTGGAGCAAGATTCAACTGTTTTCTTTGTATTATTATTTTAGTGAGACTCATACACATTTTCTGTTTGGGCCTGACATTATAACTACGCTATCACTCTTGTAGCAAATTGTGTGTAGGCCCCATAATGGTAGCAGAAATAGAAGTAGCACAAGTTGCAGTAGTTAAAGGTACTATATTACTCAAAATTAAGACTTGTGATTTTGCAGCCATCTTATAATTTTATTATCTCTTAAAAAATATACCCAGAGTTGTATTTTGTTTCATTCACAGATGTTTGAGTAATGTCTATCTACATCTCCAAATTTCAAAATGCGATGGTAGTTTTTACGTTAGCACCTTTTAGCTTTTGTTTAGTAGAAATTGGAAATTCCAGGGCTGAGATTCTCCAAATGATTCTAGTGAAAGTGTATGGAGTTTAAAAACACAGTGGAGCACTTCCTGTATAACCACATTATATCACAAGACAGTTTTTTGTAAGAAAAACTCAAAAATATGCAGGATTTGTGTGTTAAACATGTGTGAATGAAACAAAACACAACTCCAGGTCAATTTTTGATGAGTAATCAAACACAGTAATACAGGCTCTTGAAGTATTAATTGTCCAAATATTTGTAGTTGTAGCCATGTTGTTCCAGCCAGGCTGGTGCCACCTATTGACACCTATTGACAATTTCAACTAGGTCACGAATCACTAAAAAAACACTAGTGACTAGATGGTTTGCAAGAACCCCAGAAGTTGTAGACTGCGCACCAGCCAATTAGGGAAGAGCTGAGATGTCAAGCTCAAGCACAAGTCTGGGTCCCTTTTGTGGTAAAGCACAAGAGTAAACAAAGAGGTCAAGATGGATCTAAACGAAGCCATACATTCTGTGTTGGCAACAATTCCCGAGATTGAGGATTTAAAACCGGAACAAAGAGAATGTTGGTGAATTTCATCAAGAGGAAAGACGTTATTGCTCTTCTTCCTACAGGATTTGGTTCATTACCTATGTCACGACCAAATAGCAGCGACTGGTCAAATTTAAAAAAAAGTACCCGCCTACTGTCGAGCAAATGAATCCTAATGCTGTGAGGTCAGACGGTTTCCACGAAATGAAACCGGCTGATGAATCAGGCTAATGTTGTTCAGTGATAATTATAGTATCTGTTTTGGTCACTGTAGATGGAAAAATACTTTAATACTTACCAAAAACATGTTTAAAGCAATTCATACATTTTAACTTCAGATTGTCTTTCTATTTGTCTTTCTATAAAGTCACATTGAGCTGGCAGTGCTGAAACAACAGAACACCCATTTCAAACAGAGGCCAGACTAAGCCATCATTGACCCTTGGATCAGAGATAGTCATACACAGGAGATAAGGCGGGCTGTTCTGGCTGTGACTCTTGTGTCAAAAAAAAAAGGCGACAAGTGCAGAGCTTGTGTAACAAATGGAGCATCACGCGTACGCTGGAGGAGGATGCTGTTAAGCCCCCACGGGTCGAAAGTCAGGGTGAGGGGAGGAGGAGCCGCCCTGAGGGAATAGAGAGGAGAAAGTGCATGTGAATGTGAAAGAGTATTCATGCCACAGGAAGCGGAGGAACTCTGCATCCATTTAAGTTTATGTATTTGTGTAGCCCTCGGGGAATTACATATAGCCTTTTCCACATAAATCCACCACATACATTTCCATAGGTCTGTCATGTTCAATATATAATATATGGAACAATATATTTTGTGGGTGTATATTTAACTTGAGTTCTTTTTCTTTGTACTAGTGAGAAACTTTTTTGTTATTTTTCTCTACTACAATGAGATTTGAGCTGTAGAGGGTTGAATTATAAACTTCTATCCTCAAAATATACAATTTAAGTGTTTCATTCTGTTATTTATTGCAGGTGCAGCTCCTATTTTTTAACAATATTGTACGTTTAGAATACTTTTGGGGGATCATTTTGCTTTATGGTTTGGCTTCAGTGTTATTAGTTATAGTCTATATTTATTTCTGCAATATATCACACTTCAAAATTTGTTATTGTTACAGGTCTACATATAAATATGGTATTAGATTAAGCAGATTTAAGCAGATTTATTTAAATATTTGTTTTGGATCAACATTTATAATTATGCTTTATATAGCGCTTTTCCAGAACTCAAAGTTGTTTTACAGTTTGGTGCATTGTAGGGGGATGTAACAATAACTGAAATATCGTGATATCGTATCGTCAAAGAACTACTTAGACTATGATCTTTTGCTCCATTTCAGTGTAGATTGCATAAAGAAATAACACTTGTAAGCACTTTTAAGTCTTAGTTCTTTCTATTAAGTCTTACGTCAAGGCATTTTAAGAGGAAAAAGTCGCATATTAACAGTTTTGTTAGCGTCCACAAAATATTGCAATAAATATACTGTGAGATGTATATCGTGAAAATATCGTACCGAGAGATTTGGATATTGTTACATCCCTAATCATGAGCCTCCCCACCATATCATGAGCTTTCTCAGGATATCACAATAAATATCGTACCGTGAGGTTCATACCGTGATGATATCGTATCGTGAGACTTGGATATCGTTACACCCCTATTATTCATATTAATTGTAAAATACAACTGTAGCCACAGCTGCCCAGGCCGACTGATAGAAGCAAGTCTGCCATTGGCCCCTCCGACCAGCACCAATCACTAACATGCTCACACACCACAGCCATACTAGGCAACGTGGGTGAAGTGTCATGCCTAAGGACTCAAAAACAGTATGCAGTGGATTAAAACCACTGCCACCCAACCGCAGTCTCCCATTAGAGTACCAGTACACTCAAGGCCCTATAACCTGTTAAAAGTTTCTGAGATCTGGCCACAAAAACTGTATTTGGACATATTTACCCCCCATTTGGCAAACCTCTGGACTCCCTTTCCCCATTGTCCCACCAGTTTTAGCATTCATTACGTATTCTGTGTGATCTTATGCCATCAAAATATTAAAACACTCTCTAAAATACAGCTCTGACAGTTTCTATTGAAAGCCAGGTTAACATTCCTGGAGAGAAAATTCCCATGGTGTAAGAAACCATAAACAATTCCATGTCTTTTGTGAACACCTGCTGGAGAATAAATATCCCTGAGGCAGTCCTTGGAGAAATCTCACTGTTTGAAAGAAGCCATCACTTTTGGCTGTGTGGGCCGCTGCCGTGACAACCCCACTCCCCTGGACCCAGTCACAGAGTTTGTCAAATACAGACCCATAGGACATTCACATTAACAAAGCCATTTTCTGGAATTAAGATGATGGAAATGCTACTCTAACGATCTGACAGTACTAATTGGAAAGAGATTTATTACCAGCTTATCGCACTCAAACACAAGCCTGTTAGCCGCCATTATAATACAAATTTAAAATCTAGTGAAATGTTTTACTAATTTGCAATGCTAACCTTTAAGATCCTGTTGTGCAAAATGGATTCTCTTGAGCTTTAAGCCATGTTAGAATGTTGTTACCTCAAACATAAAACATACCTGGAGCTGTGTTTTGTTTCATTCACACATGTTTGAGTAATCATGGTTTATTTGTCTGCATCTCCAAAGCTCAAAATGCTCTGTGGCATTATGTAGTAGTAGTTTTCCAGTTAACATCGACCTTTTAGTTCATTAGAGAGTGGCGATTCCAGTCCTAAAATTTTTCAAATATTCTAATGAAAGTGTAAGGAATTTAAAAACACAGTGGAGCCCATCTTGTAATACTATATGACATCACAAGGTGGTGCAGAGTGTTTCCAATTTGTGAGAAGAAGAAGACAGCATAAACTGAAAAAAGGTTGCTGGATTTGCATAAAAAAAATATATATATATATATAAATAAATAAATAAATAAATAATAAAATATGGAAAGCAGTTGCTGCAATAAAATTATGTTTAGGTCCTGAAACTTATTTTGATCCCCTCTGCACATAATTTTCTCAGAACATGAACGTCACTTTTTCATGTTGTTGAAATTTGGTCAACTCAACCTGAATATACATATTTATCTTATGTTACCTTATCATGAAAATTTGCCTTTTTATGGTTTTATTTGTTTATGTATAATTTGCATTCTGTCAACACAATTATTTTAACATGCAACATCAAATATCCTTAAAGGGTTTTTAAGTAAAAGAATACAAAAACAGTCATTGTTTTCCACAGTTTTGTATTGTCTTAAACAGAAACAAACACACAGAGAACACAGGTACAGGGACACAGATTTTGGAGCTGGACAGTGTGTGGACTTATTCCAGTGAAGACTTCTGGTCTCTCCCTGTGGACACGGGAATAATACATGATTACATTATGATGATCTACTCTGTGTTGTGCATGTTTAAATATACTTGAAGCACATAATCCTCTTTGATGCGCACGGTGTGTCCTCTGCTCCTGTAACTGTGTCCTGCTACTACTGAATTTTCCCTCCAAAGGTTTGGGGGATGGGAATTCCAGAGGGAGGAGCTTCACCAGAAATTATAATAAAGTTATGTTTCCTCAGGCTGATTAAAACATGCAGGTCTAACATCAGTCACAATCAAGCGACCTTTGTAAGATTTAAACATGCTGGACAGAGAACCATAAAAAATTCATGTTATTGTTGTCAAATTTGTGTTTGCAATTTGAACACCGCCTCTCAGACCATTTTTTCAGTGTAAATATGCAGGGTTTGTGTTAATAACCTTGCCTTGTCAAAGAGTTTAAATACCTGGGACTGACGTTGGACCCGACATTGACATTTAAAAAATACATTAAGTGCCTTACTAAAACTGTTAATTTTAACTTAGTGAATTTTAGACAAGTAAGACCTTTTATGACTTTATATGCTGCATGAATGTTTTTACACTCCATGATTCTGTCCCATATAGAATACTGCATAACCACATGGTCACTCGCTGCTGGCACAACACTCAAACCCATCGAATCACTTTTTTAAAAAGCCATAAAAATACTGGACAAGAAACCATTCTCATTTCACCACTGTACTATTTTAGACAAGTATAATTTGCTTAATTTTAATAATTTTATTGGTTTTAAATATGGATGTTTTGTCTATAAAGTTTGCATGGACTTGCCCCTTCTCCATTACAGGATTTTATTAAAGTAAAGACTGTGAGTGGGATGGGAACTAGGGCCACAGCCCGGGGGAACTGTTACGTCCCACAAAGATGCACAACATTCGGACAATGTGTGTCTCAGTCAGAGGCACAAAATTTTGGAACAGTCTGCCACTATCAAATAGAGAAACTTCAACTCTTGCCACCTTCAAGTCCTACTTAAAAGAGTGGCTAAAGAAAAACCAGACTTGTGGACACTTTTAGTATAGATTTGTTACTTGTTTTTGCTTTGTTTAAATTTGTGGTGTTACCTGCCTATATAGGGACTACAGATGGAAATTAGCAGTCTTGCTATAATCTGTCATATTTACACTGCAATGTTGTAGATGTTCATTAATATGCACTGTCCCTATTAAATAAATAAATAAATGAATAAAAAATAAGTAACTTGCAAGGACATGAGATTTATCAGATGTGAAAAATAAGGTTCAAAGTGGATAAGTGGAAGGAATGTATGCCGTTTTTGTTTATAGTAATATACATCATAATAATTTTGGATTTTATAAGAGGTGAACAACATCCCAAAAACGCCTCTGAATCCTTACAGGAGGCTGTTTCATCAAAAGGCCATTAATGTGTAGCCACCTTTCAATTACATTTTCACTACTTGTATAGTGGAATACAATGTTGTCAACACTCCATACATCTGCGTCTGTAGAAATAAAGCTAAAGTGCCACAGAGGGAGCTCAGAGGGCGCACGTGACGAATGACTGCCGAGGGAACAGGGACCCAGCCTCTTACATGGATCACGTATAGCGAGACCAAGCAGGGAGTTGTGTTTCACTTAACCGGAATGGATGGAGCAGAGACGCAGAAGTGGAGGGACAGAGGATGAAGGATGAGTGGGAGGAAGTCCGAGGGAGCGGGACAGAGAATGAGTGATGAGGAGGAGGAGAGAGGGAGGAAGAGGACAGGAAATAGATGAGGTGCAGAGACGGGAACAGTGAAGAGTGGAGAGGCCAGTGAGAGACAAGAGAACTAGAGAAATAATGTACATCAATGTGACCTCGTGATGGGATGGGTTTTATCATTATGTGTTGGAAATGAAAGTGGCTGTCATAACGTTATGGTTGTTTTTCTGTCGTTATGGTTGTTTTTCTGTTTGTATCAGTCACCTAAAAGTGTAGAAGTTTAAAAATGGTGAAGGTTGGAGTTACAAAAATGGTCTGGGTAAAAAAACACAAAAAACTGTTGTGTAACTTTTCTGGTGGAGGGTCCGTCAAATGCTTTTTTTTATCTATGGAGATGCTTTGTCTGGAATGTTTCTCAGTATGATATTTAACCTTTTATCTTCATGGAGACCAAACCAGATCAAGTTACATGTCAGATCTGTGGAGAGGCGACCCCGCTCACAGTCAGAATGCATATTTTTTTAAGTATTTCTGAGCTATTATACCACCCCTAATGTAATAAATGTAAGGTAGTGCTGTCATAGTGTGGAACTTTCCCCCAAACAAAAAGTTACATGATGCACCTTTAATACAAGTAAATTGGATTACACACAATTTTACATAATGATTCAGAATATTTTATCATCTTAAACTGTCAAACAACAGCTCCTTGTGTTCGATTAATATTTTAAAAACTTTTAATAAGATTCTTTAAAACTATAATGTGTAATTTTCTGAGACTGAAGTAGAAAGTTAAAACCATACTTTGGAACATTCTCCATGGAGATAGCAATTAAAATATATTTATTATAGTAACAATTAGCCCTGTCTTGTATACTGTTGTAATGGCTTTTCAAACTTTGTATAACTTTTAGAGAATATTACAAGTTGGCAAAGTGAGGTGAGGAAAAGTATTAATTTCAAAAGCCTTTGAGCACATATTTACTGTATCGAGTGTACATTTCTTTGTCACTACTTGCAATGAAACATTATATATGCAAAACCAATGTATGAGGAAGGCTGCAAAATGGATGTAAATGAAAAACGTAAACATGCAGGAGTTGTAATGTATTCAATTATATTTCTTTAAACAACAACATCGACTATAGACATTTGCCTCAGTGAGTCTACCCAAGGGCAGTTCTGACCACATCAGTAGCTTACCACCACCACCAAGTATGGAGTGAATAAATAATGCAAGAAACTGTAAAGTGACTTCTGGGAAAAAAGGATTCATGCATTATTGCTGTTTTTGAGTGGGTATGGTCACCTCTAATCACTTCCAATGGTCTTAGACATGTAGAGGTAGAAAAATAGCCATTCAATCCATGTTCAAAACTTACCACTATGTTATAATGCTGTTACCTCTTTAAACAACATTCCTGGAGGTGTGTTTTGCATGGACCAAACAGAAAGGCAAAGACAAGGTATAAAAATAAGCTTAAATTTAATAAAGTTTAAAAAATAATAATTTAACAAAGGCTCAAATTAGGCAAATCATTAACAAAAAGCCTGTGGTAACTTAGGATCAAACGCAACAGAACAAAACTAACCCGACAAAGAGCAGGGGTGTTTAAATACATGAGAACCAACTAAAACTGAACACAGGAGGGGGAAATTACACTAAATAATTAACTGAAATTACTAACTTAATCAAAATAACAAGGCAAATAAGTATAATACAGAACATATTAAGTGTTAATTAAGTGACCTTAAACAAACTAGACAAACAAACTTAGTAAAACAAATTAAATAGTGCTCCCCCTTTTGTTTGGCATGGATGGACTCTGCCAAGGGTCCACTCCAGTCCAGCCACTCAAACAAACAAAAAGAACAAGTGTAAGTAAATAATTCAGACTTATACTAAAATATGTGCACCCAAATTAGAATATAAGTCTAAATAAAGGAATTAAATAATGTGCCGTAATTAACTTAATGTAAATGAAATGAAATGAAATAATACTAACACTGTGGAGTGGTGGCAGAGGTATCCACCACAATCTCCAAAAATCTAAATGCTCTGTTCCACCTTTTGTTCAGTTGAGACTGGCAATCCCATGGCTAAAATCAATATCAGTGATTCTAGTGAAGGTGTATGGAGTTTAAAAACACAGTAGAGCACTTCCTTTATTACCACATGACGTCACAAGGTGGAGTGTTTTCTGTTTGAGAAGAACTCATCTTAAATATGTAGGGTTTTGTTTGTTAAATATGTGTGAATGACACAAAACACAACTCCAGGTATGTTTTAATGAAGAAACAACATTATAACATCAGAAAATAACATAATATAGGGGCCATTTAAGCTCCATTGACACCTCTTAAATCCAAAGTAACTCATAGTGTTGGTTTAGGACCCAGCCATGCATACAACTTAACAGGTCAGCAAAGTCGATGTACAACTTGACACCACTTAGGCTGTTTATCATGTCCATGCTCTCCCTTTCCCTGCACTTACTGAACAGCCACTGTCAGCTGCTCTCCTGATGTCAGATTAATCTTTAAAGCCCTCCCTAATGAAATCACTGATTGATCGTGCGACTGTTTTATCTATCAGTCCAGCGCCAGTGGTTCTCACATACCCAGTGACTGTAACTCATGATTTATTAATTAGCAAAGGTGATTATCTGACCTGTGTTTTTGTCCTCTCCCTGTCTCCTCCATCACCTCTTTGCTCATTTGTCTTTCTCCGTGTCAGACCTCCTCTCCTTTCATCTGTAACTGCCCTTAACCAGTATTCTTTCTTCTTGTCTTCCCCAGGGCGAGTGCTCCACCAAGTGCTACAACATGTTCATCATTGAGACGGTGTGTGTGGCCTGGTTCTCCCTGGAGTTTATGCTGCGCTTCATCCAGGCTCAGAGCAAACTCGACTTCCTGCGCGGACCCCTCAACATCATCGACGCCATGGCCATCCTGCCCTACTACGTCTCCCTGGTGGTGACGGAGAAGGAGCCCGGCACGGAGCACGACAAACCTGGAGGAAAGGGGTATCTGGATAAGTTGGGGTTGGTGCTACGGATCCTGCGGGCACTGCGGATCTTGTACGTGATGAGGTTAGCGCGCCATTCGCTTGGGTTACAGACTCTGGGGCTGACGGTCAGAAGGAGCACGCGGGAGTTTGGTCTGCTTTTGCTGTTTCTCTGTGTGGCCGTCACCCTCTTCTCCCCGCTGGTCCACCTAGCCGAAAGTGAGCTCACCGGGACCCATGACTTTAGCAGTATTCCCGCATCCTATTGGTGGGCTATCATCTCCATGACGACCGTGGGCTATGGCGACATGGTGCCCAGGTCCATCCCAGGGCAGGTGGTGGCTCTCAGCAGCATTCTCAGTGGGATCCTAATCATGGCCTTCCCCGCTACCTCCATCTTCCACATGTTCTCCCGCTCGTACCAGGAACTCAAGATGGAGCACAAACGACTGTTCAAGGAGGAGTGCGCAGCCGCTGCCGCCGCCGCCGCTGCCACCGGAGAGCAGCTGTTGGAGGTGGGAGGGGACCTGGGCAGGAGAGGGGGTGGAGAGGCGGGGGCGGAGGACTCTGCTCCAACCGGACTACACCTGGAGAAGGACGGGCTGCACTCACTGGATTCCCTGGCCCTGCTGGGGAAAGGAAACAACAACCACACTCTGCCACCAGCAGCCTTCTGAACTCCAATGACTGATTCAATCCTTAACTTCCAATACATGAATGCCCCTTTAGTATGTGCACAGAAGAGGCCTGATGGAGAATTCTCTCAAGAGATCTTAAAGGTGCACTGTGTAACTTTCTGGTGGAAGATCTTGTCTTCATTGAAATGTTATTGCTTTGTCTTGAATGTCAGTATGTACAGTCTGGCATTAAACTCATCTGTATCCATGGAGTAAAACAATAGAAACTGAATAAATGCAACATGGATGAGCTTAATGCCACAATGTGAAACCTTTCAGGCAAAACAATAATATCTCCATTGAAACAAGTTTGTGGCCCTTTATGTTTCTCCTGGAATCATTCGCTGGTCTTAGGCCTGTCATGATAATTACTATATCGACTTATTGTTCAAGAAATGAAAGATGAGACAGTATTTATTTTATTTTTTTTAAATCAGTATTTATCATGAATACATTTTTGTTCTTTTATTGTTTTATTGTTTTATTTATTGTCTTATCATATCTTATATGATAAGATTTAAGTAAAACGTTTAACAAGTAACTTCTATGACTCATTATAAACGCAAACTAAGAACTAAAGTGTTTCATTTTGCTGTTTATTTATTGCAGCTCGTGATTTTTTAACAGTATTGCAGCTTTAGAATATTTTTATGGGTTTAAATCAGCTCTTGACTTATTGTGTCAGCGGGATAAATTTGTTTAATTTATCATCTATATTTTCTTCAGCAATATATGGCACTTCAAAACGAGTTATCATGACAGGCCTGCAGAGGGGTTCAATTTCAATTTGTTAATCTGGATGCCTATGTTTGCTATCAACAAGGATATGAGAATGCT
The DNA here is from genome assembly GCF_026225935.1 of Boleophthalmus pectinirostris. NCBI lineage: Eukaryota > Metazoa > Chordata > Actinopteri > Gobiiformes > Gobiidae > Boleophthalmus > Boleophthalmus pectinirostris. The sequence continues at coordinate 28,737,234 of NW_026571152.1, forward strand.
AAATAATACATTCTTGTACAGAGAGCTTGTTCAGATGTGTGCATATGTGAAAGGGGCTTATGTGTTACATGCATTCAATTTATTTATGGAGCCATCCATACTACAGCAACAAAAATGAGGAGATGAAATATTCCTGTATCCTTTGGCCCACTGACTGTATTGTACCACCCGAACAGCACAGGATGAACTACTAATGATATAAATCCCTTTAAAATTGGATTTTCTAGCTTTTCTCAGACCAATAGTGACTGCTTCCATGCACATGCAATATCCAACCCAAAGTTGCTTTTCCTTCACTGTGACAATGACTGCAACCGTTTTATTTGCATCTTGATATGTTGCCTATAGAATGATTTTAATATATTCGCTACTTTCTTGCCATGATCTCAAGAAGTGCTCCTCGTAGGTTTTTTTTGAGAAGCCTGAAGCCATTTTTCTGATAAAATATGTAACTAATAGTTTTAACATATATTCATCTTTCTCTAAGTATATGTTTGTATGCTTGACGGATTCTGTGCAATGAAGCGAAGTCGGAAAGGAGTGAAAAGAAATATTGTTTTATATTTGAGATGAAAGAGAAAGTAGAATGTGTGTGTTGCAGTGTGAGGGTGAGTGAATGAGACATGAATAAACACTAACAACCATGAAATGTACTTTGCAACGCTCCAAATAAAAGCTCCCCTAGTAATCTGAACAAAATCCAATTTCTGAGTTGACAATTTTATTTATTTATAGATAAGCCTATATACTTTTTTTTTTTTCTTTTTTTCCTATCCTAAAGGATGACAGTGTAATCTTCTCGACTGACTCCGAATGCCTCATCAGGAAACAGCTGTAAGTATTGAACATGGATTCTATGAAAATCCGCCTCTTGCATCAGCTCTTTGTCACCACATGCACGGTATAAAGCAATTTCAATAATATTTGTTTTTGCCTTTTCTGTGAGATTTTAGTTTTTCTGGTAAGTCAAATCCGAAGATTTCAGATTGTGAAGGCACGCAGACACCAGATGTGGATGTAATCTCGATTTAAATCTGGATTATTGCTCCCAAGAATGGGTTACGGCAACTACAACTTCACTTGATCCAGTCGCTTTCAATTTATTTTCCTCAAATTCTAGGATGGATTAGAAAAGCTTTATTGTTGGTTTGTTATTGTTATCAAATAAATATTGTCTAAATTATTCATATGTTACAGCGAGAATATATGAAACGGAAAAATGCCTCTGTGGGAACATATGGCTCTGCATGTTTCACTTGAATAAAGCAAACCAACTTTGCATGATGGATTACGCAGATTAATGCTATTATCCATTGTTTTGAGAAATGCTAATATTTTAAAACCGCTCTCCTCACATGGTGATTATATAGGGATATAACACATGGAGCTCATTTTACAGAGATTATTCCTTAAGCATATGACAAATCCAAATTACCATAGGGGTAGAAGAGAGTTAGGAACTGCTGTTTTTACCATGAAATCTAGTGTGGGTTTACTGGAACATTGGGGATGGTGATTTCAGGAATACCCAGTGGTGTAAAAAGTACTCAATTTTGTTACTTAAGTAAAAATACAGATACTGGAGAAAAAAAATACTCAAATAAAAGTAAAAGTATCACCTGAAATATGTACTTAAGTAAAAGTATTAAAGTACCTGTTTTTAAATGTATACACCTGTGGTCCTGCGTGACAAAAATGTACATTGATAAAGAATACCACAATATTTTTATGCAGTACATTTTTGCCCATCTTTATATATCAGTGTCTTCATTTACTTCTGCCCTAATCATACATACCAAATAATATATAACATTTTTAAATTTTAACATGTTAAATAACAGTTTTGTTAGTGAAAGTCTCAAATTATGTGAATGAAAAAAATGAAAAAAAGTTATTTTTGTTGTTTTGGTTTTTTTTTTGTCATATTTTCAAACAAATTTTAATTTGCACACACAAACTCACACACACTCCACACAGACATATTCAGTGCACTCTGGGACTCCTCTAGAACACACCCACACCATTTTGACCTCAAATATCTACATCTCTGACCTTCAGTGTGGACTAATATGTACAAATGTCTTTCTATTGATATAACCTTCTAATGGTAAAAAGAAAAATATAAAAAATTTCAAAAAGACAATAAAACTAAAAATATTTCAACACCAAAGAATGAAAAATAAATCATAAAGTAAAGATATCCTGGCAAAGTTATGCCAGTACACAAAGCCATTTTGAATGGAAGTCAATGGGACAAAAATTTACAAAAGGACCACAGGTGTGAGTATTTTGATTATAGACTGTTTAATTAATATCATTAAAAAAAAAAAAAAAAAAAAAAAAAAAAAAAGAAAGAAAGAAAGAAATTAAAAATACATCACAAAATACACAAACAAATTTTGGTGATATTTGTTGCAATCTAGCCAAAGTTATGCTAAAAATAAAACTTGAGATGTACAAAAATGTACCGAGGGGTGTAGGAGGGTTAAAGAGTAAAAGTATTTCACACATATTTTGAGATCTTATAAAGCTTCAACGTAACGATTTTGATAATGATTTGTGCTGAATTTTGTTCAACAGAAACAATTAAATCTGTAGTTTTTTCCTATCTGTTTTTATTTGTATATATTTGTTTCCTCAAACTATGACCTTGATTTAAAAAATAAAAAAATAAAAAAATCAAGATCTCAAATAATGAAAATATTTTTATTTTTCAGTTCAGTTAAAAATGTGTAGTAGAAAATCCAGGTTCCTCCTCTCAAATGAATAGTAGTGAAGTAAAAGTAAAAAGTATCCACCTTAAAATGTACTTACATAAGGTACAGATACCTAATATGTTTACTTAAGTACACTACTTTACTACTTTTACTTTGTTATGTTCCACCACTGGGGATACCAAATAAAGACATGCCACCAAATTATGATTTATAATCTTATATTGTTATAGTAACCCATTAATATCAATTACACAGAGCAGCGCACTGTCACTTGTGTGTATTTTTTAGTTGATGTCTCCATTTGTTTTATTTCTGGTGGAACGTGTATCTGACTAAATGAGCCTATTAAGTTATGTAACGTGATTTTGTAATTTGCCCTTGGAAATTGCGTTTAACAACTGCCAAAGAGCCTTCACTATATTTACTCTTGGATGAACACCAATAATTGACGCAGACACGTATTATCTTTTAATGAGAAGAGCCCATTATTTATCTGTAACTCCGATGGAGAACTGGACTCATATCTGCCAAGTCGTCACCAGTCGCCTGCTAAACACAAATGGTGCACTGTTTCAAACCCAGCTCAGGATAAAGGCTTTGTGATACTGCAGTGTTTGTTCCCTTTATTCTGTTGTCTGATTTATCTTATTATATTTCCCTCTCTCAGTCTTTCTTCAAATAGATCTCTTCATTTGCATATCAGCTCATCTGAAAACAAAGCAGTGTGTTGGTAGAGTCGACAAGATACAAGTGAGATACACATATAAGATCCCCACATGAAGGCTGATGTATTTGGTGAGGTTTCGCATCGAAACAAATAGCAGTTAAGGCAGTCGAGATGAGATATAAATATAAAGCAAAAACATTAAAGGTGCATTGTGTAAAAGGGTGTAGGTTTGGGCTCAGCCTTCGTGGGGACATTATCAGCCCCTTCCATATTTTTTTATTAATTCTTTCTAAAACACCCAGAGTCTAGGCAGATCACAATGTCTGTTTTTCAGCCTGTAGAAGTTTGTAGCAGATCTCCCTTTGCTTGTTGGTGATGAAGATATTTATGAAGTAATGTCCAGACATTTTTCCATGAAATACTGTCGATAGAGTCTGGCTGCTAACAGCGCACAGAGTAGGGCTCTGTTTGGGAGGTGTACTTGCAGCGATACTCACTCTTTTTACTTGGTGACTCATTATAAGACAAGTTTAATTGAAGATGAAGCCAAGTAAGTTCCTTTTGAAGTTTTTCAAAGTTTGGTGCAGCATCTTCACTCACGCCTGCTCAAGCAATCTTGAGTGCTGGCTCTGTCCTGCTGCTTCCCTAATTCAAGCTCCTGGCTCCACAAATGGCATCACTCTGTTGCAGCCAATGAACTAGCAGCAGGGGTAACCCCTATCACTGACTACATCTCAAAACACCTACAAGACAAAATGTGACCTAAAACATGTTACATTAATACTACTGAGTTTGGAAAAATATTGGAATAAATGTATATTTCCATTCCATTCCATTTTCTTCCGCTTATCCGGGGCCGGGTCGCGGAAGCAGCAGTCTAAGCAGGGACTCCCAGACTTCCCTTTCCACGCACACTTCCTCCAGCTCTTCTGGGGGCACCCCAAGGCGTTCCCAGGCCAGCCGAGAAACATAGTCCCTCCAGCGTGTCCTGGGTCTTCCCCGGGGCCTCCTCCCGGTGGGACATGCCCGGAACACCTCCCGAGGGAGCCGTCCAGGAGGCATCCAGAAAAGATGCCCGAGCCACCTCAACTGGCTCCTCTCAACGTGAAGGAGCAGCGGCTCTACTCCGAGCTTCTCCCGTGTGACTGAGCTCCTCACCCTATCTCTAAGGGAGCGCCCAGCCACCCTGCGGAGGAAACTCATTTCGGCCGCTTGTATCCGCGATCTCATCCTTTCGGTCATTACCCAGAGCTCATGACCATAGGTGAGAGTAGGAACGAAGACTGACCGGTAAATCGAGAGCTTTGCCTTTCGGCTCAGCTCCCTCTTCACCACAACGGTCCGATACAGCGACCGCATCACTGCAGACGCTGCACCAATCCGCCTGTCAATCTCACTTTCATCCTCCCCTCACTCGTGAACAAGACCCCGAGATACTTGAACTCCTCCACTTGGGGGCAGGGACTCTCCACCCACCCGGAGAGGGCAAACCACCTTTTTCCGGTCGAGAACCATGGCCTCGGATTTGGAAGAGCTGATCTTCATCCCAGCCGCTTCACACTCGGCTGCAAACCGCCCCAGTGCACATTGCAGGTCCTGGTTCGATGAAGCCAACAGGACAACATCATCTGCAAACAGCAGAGATGAGATCCTGTGGTCCCTGAACCGGACCCCCTCCAGCCCCTGGCTGCGCCTAGAAATTCTGTCCATAAAAACAATGAACAGAACCGGTGACAAAGGGCAGCCCTGGCGGAGTCCAACATGCACTGGGAACAGGTTTGACTTACTGCCGGCAATGCGAACACAGCTCCTGCTCCGGTCATACAGGGACCGGACAGCCCTTAGCAAAGGGACCCGAACCCCATACTCCCGGAGCACCCCCCACAGGACACCACGAGGGACACGGTCGAATGCCTTCTCCAAGTCCACAAAGCACATGTGGACTGGTTGGGCAAACTCCCATGAACCCTCGAGCACCCGATGGAGAGTGTAGAGCTGGTCCAGTGTTCCACGGCCAGGACGAAAACCACACTGCTCCTTCCTGAATCCGAGGTTCGACTATCGGGCGGATTCTCCTCTCCAGTACCCTGGAATAGACCTTACCGGGAAGGCTGAGGAGTGTGATTCCCCTGTAATTGGAACACACCCTCCGGTCCCCCTTCTTATATATAAATGTATATTTTTGTTTATTAAAATAAAATGACAAATATTCGTAGCGACTATTTTGTCTTGTCCCCACCGTCTCTATGCAAACCTATGCTCTTGATTGTGTACCTTTTCTGGTGGAGGTCTTTGTCTGAAATATTGAACATTATGGCATTAAACCTTGTCTACTGTCATATTTATTTTGTCTGATTTACCTTGGTCCTAATCTTTTGTTCTAATACCCTGGCACATTCATCTTGATATAATGGTATCAGGATACGAAACTTAAATGTAAAGAAGATGAGAAAATCGTTGTAGTTTATCACAGCAAAAACCAAACGCATTATCAATTCAGTGCCTCCAGCAATTACATGTTGTTCTCTGACGGTAGACATACAACTGCATTGCTAAATAATGAAATCTATGCCTGAAACACAACACCCCACAGTGGAGAAAAGCTGGATTCGAGCCAGAAGCTTCGCTGTCAAAAGGTCAGGGGAGTTTGCAGAAAAAATACATTCAATGAAGATGTGGGTGTTTGGAATCCCTAAGAGAATGTGGTAAAGTAGCTGCTCATGTAAATTCAAAACTTCCAATAATGTGCTTTTTCTCCATTTGTGTACAAGAAGAAACAGTACCTACCAAAGGAATAAAAAGAAAGGACAAATCAATTTTAAATAGATTTGTGTTTTGCTCATTTTATTAAATCTAAAACTGTCTGTGTAATCCCTCAGTCTTCCAGGTCGGATCCATAGCAAAAGAAAAAGTCTGTTTTGTCAATTCTTTTGGCCAGTTGACAGAATTTTATGTTTTCTTTAGCTATAAACCTAAAACTGTCTATTTAGTGTATTTGTATTTCAAGATAATGACATGGGCAAGGAATGACGAGTGATGCATTAGAGGTATTATTGATCTTATTCTGCCCTTCCCACTTTTGTCTCGAAAGGCCACTAAACCGCGCTTTCTTTGTTGTCTCATTCATTTCAATGGAGAATTTGAGAAAAGTTTTGCAGATAAAATATGCCATAAAGTAGGTTGATTTGTGTAAAATGTCAACAATGCACCCTTTCTCTTCATGGCCCAAGTCAATAGACATTATTTGTAAATCAAAAATTTATATGATGACAGTCTGAACAGAAAATGCAAAAGTGGTGTCGCGTCTTCACTTTTTATTCTGCCTTTAGACGAGTGTTTTCGGGAGGAAATCTGTGTGCATACGGTGTGTGGAATTTGATTGGGTATGCATGCCGTCCAACTTGTTTCTGTGTACTGTATGTATGGTGACGTAAACACTTACGTGGCGTGAGCAAATCTCACCAGAGTTTTGGGCAATGTAAACAGAAACACTACAGTAAAGTGTATTCAACTTTTCCACTCTGGAGGGTGGTTTCAGATTTTGTGTTTTTAAGCCCCAAAAATGCCGTCATCATCTAAATGAAAGGCACTTCCGATAAAATATTTTGTCATTTTTACCCGCAAGCTTTCTCATGTAAACGTGATCGAACCTGAGTGATCCTGTCTCTCTGATCAATTAATATTACTCACATTTTAAATAATGAAAAACAGTAATTGAACCAGCAATAAAAGGTATTCATAAGTAGCCCTTTTTTTTTTTTTTTTTTTGCGGACACCCAGCTCCATGGGCTCAGGGTTCTCTCTCTCTCTCTCTCAAGTCCAAGATTAGTCCTGGTTTAGTCCTGATTTAGACCTGGTTAAGGCCTGGTTCTGGTTCCTGGTTTAGTCCTGGTTTAGTCCTGGTTTAGTCCTGATTTAGACCTGGTTAAGACCTGGTTTAGTTCTGGTTTAGTCCTGGTTTAGTCCTGATTTAGACCTGGTTAAGACCTGGTTCAGTCCTGGTTTAGTCCTGGTTTAGTCCTGATTTAGACCTGGTTAAGACCTGGTTTTGTCCTGGTTTAGACAAGGTGGTTTCTGGTTTCAGTCCTGGTTTAGTCCTGGTTTAGTCCTGATTTAGACCTGGTTAAGACCTGGTTTTGTCCTGGTTTAGACAAGGTTTAATCATGGTTCAGCCCTGGTTCAGTCCTGGTTTAGACCTGGTTTAGTCCTGGTTTAGTCCTTTTGGTTCAGTCACGAATTGCGTACCCCCACGAAACCCCTACCACACCACTGGTCACGTGGGTACACTGTGTAACCTTTCTGGTAGAGGATCCGCAAAAATCTTGTATCCATGGAGATATTATTGCTTTGTCTGATCAGTTTCACAGTATGGCATTAAATACATCTATATGCATTTATTCAAATACAGGTGTTTTACTGCTGAAAAATATTCCAAAAACATGCATTCCTACAGTGAGTGAGCTCGTCTTTTTTACTTTTTTTAAAACTCCTGGCTATGTGGAAGGTCATATGTTAAAATGTGTCTGAGATATGATCAGTCTGTGCATGTGTGAGGGAGAGTGGTCCGGGGGATGCTATGGCCCGAGATCTCAGATAAGACAAGATCCAATTAAACCACACAGGCAAACCCCTATAGCAGCTACATTCCTTCGCGCAGACTGAGGGACTGTGCCTGACTGCAAATGCACATGATCAGCCCAGAAACAGCTCTCACATCCACTCTGTTTCTCTCTCGAAGCACGTTAAAGGGCCTGTATTACGCTATTTTCTGATCTGTGTTATAGTGTTGTTTTCCCATCTAAAACATGCCTAGAGTTGTTTATTGTTTTGTTTCTTCATTCATACATGTTTAACACACAAATCCTGCATATTTAGCCTGTGTTCTTTTCGGTCTTTCATTTACAGGAACACAGGAAGCGCTTCACTGTGTTTTTAAACTCCATACACCCTTCACTATAATCATTTGAATAATTTCAGCTCTTGAATTTCAGTTTCTATCAAATACAAAGTAAACTGTAATTGTTGACTTGAAAACTACTGCTTCATATTAGATAGAACAAAGCATTTTAAGCTTTGAATATGTAGACAAACTAATAATAAAAGAGTTACTCAAATGTGTGAATGAAACAAAACACAACTCAAGGTATGTTTTTGAGGTAACATTCTAACATAGCTTAAATTTTTGATAATATAAGTCATTTAGAGAAAGCTTGTTTAAGGTTATGGAAATTTCTGATAGTTTCTTTTTATTAACCAGTATGAAATTAAAATGTGTCTAAAATGTTGAACAGGGGCAGTTATCTGTGAAATACACTCGAGAAGGGAAGTGATAAACTGTTTAACATAAAAAATAAAGAAATAAAGCAACAGTTATAGTGTATATATAGCGAGCAGTCATACCAGCAACATGCACCCACTTACTCAGAGCTGTGTATGTTTACAGCCTCATATCTTATGCATTAAGATCACCCTGCATGAAGACACGATTATGTAATAATATCTGGGCAATATTTAACAGGAAACTTGTTCTAGTACAAAACATAAACTATGGTAAAGATTTATTTGTATTTGATTCCCCATAATTATGTAATAATGAACTGCACCATTCACACTTCTTTTGATGTTTAAACTACACATTTTCTAGCAGTTTAAACCTTTATTTAAAAGTTCATTATGTAACGTTTTTTTTGGGGGGGTCCATCACCTGCTTGTTTAAATGGATATGTCATTATTTTGCCATACTTGTTCCACAGTATGACTTTAAACAGCTCTACCTTACATTTATTCAAGTTCAGGTGGTTGTATTGCTCAAAACTTTCTGACTGTGAGTGGGGTCGCCTTTCTACAGATCTGACCTGTTACTCGGTCTGGTTTGGTTTCCATGAAGATAGAAAGACAGACAAAGTAATAACATCTTCATAGAAAAAAGTATTTGGCAGGCCCTCCATTAGAAAAGTTACACAATGCACCTTAATTAAACAAAAGTGTTGTCATCAGGGCTCTATGCTAACTTTTTTTTTTAAATTGAAAAAAAATTTAGGAGCACAGAAAAAAAAAATAAAAATAAAAAATTGGGGGCATAAGTAGTTTTTTGTTTTGAACGTTTATTACAGTGCAGAACTTGCACAGCTCAACACCAACTCACTTGAATTAATTTTATACAAAAAAACTAAAGAATTATGACTGTACTTTTCCTGCATGTCCGCTGGCAGTTGAGTTAGACCCTTGAGTCATGCATCTGCATAAAGTTTCTTCCTACAGACTAACTAACATAAAATTTAACTGAACTGAAAAAAATGAAACTACAGACTAAGTTTAGACAAAAATCATGTTATAATCAGTAGGTCAAGATTTGTAATTAGGTGGACTTGACCTCTTTCCTGCTGACAGTCACTAGGACTTAGAACCGTGCTGAGCTCAAACAAATTTGAGTAGGGTTCAATTAATGTTTGATATACTAGAATGTGTAACTTGTCACGTTACGTCTGTGCTCAGCGCTCTCATTGTGAGATGCAAAAAGCACTCACTGTTGTCTTTTTTGTTTACCTCATTCGCATGCAGAAATATTTGCTTGCAAACGGGCACACTGTAGAGCCCTGGTTATTTATTTTCATTTGTTTAATCATGTATGTTGTTTACATTAGACTCATTTTGATCCTTTTATGGTTGATAGGTAACAGTTAAACAACTTTTAGTAAAATCTTAAATATATTTATGTTAACTATGTTTTAGTGAACAGAGTAGTGTATCCTGTCATATGTATTAGGCTGGATTGTACAGAAACATATTTAACTTTGTTAAGTGAATGTTCAGTGACATTTTTAACACATGCAACATCAGGCAAATTATTGAGGATCAAAAGACTGGAAAAGAAATCCAATTTGTGACTTGCTACTCCACTCCAATTAAATTTAATAACTGAATTTATTTAACAAGACACCGACACACTGAGAGGGGGGGAGAGTCAACAAGCCTATGCCCGTGCTTATCCTGAGGCTTTACAAATGCATGTGTGCTTTACTACAACTAGAAATATTGTAGAAGGATGGTAGAAAGAACCCTGAGTCCATCCATTTTGTTGACACATGACCAAGTCTTAAATTAAAGCAAACTGCTGATATGTGGAGCCTGACTCGCCCGACCTTCCAAAACCAAAACCACCTCTTTTCCAATAGTTTATAAAGACGTTTGGGTCTGGAGCCCAGTCCTGTCCCCATGATTTCCAATGGACATAAAAAAGGGAAAAAAAAACAATAAAACTATCGAGCTACTGTGCCAATTTCTGCAGAATCAATAAGCCAAACCAGATTATTTAAGAGAAGATGCACTCCTTCCAGTTCTGAGAGAGACACATGTTACATACTAGCTGCTGTGATTAGTCTCAAATATGGACGGTTGTTTGATACATTTCACGGTTTGGGTCCACACCCTTCTGCATTCATACAGAAAGTAGGTAGCTGGTAAGTCTTAACGTCACTCCACAGCCGCTCTTGAATAATATATTTGGGAAAAGACCGTATTCTCTGGAACAATGGCTCTTCTTAAATTTCATTAACCCCCAGACTATCTTAAATCTATTAGTCACATTGCAAAAATGGCTATAAGAACGATTAACAATGCCTGTTACTTTAATCGTACCAATCCATTATTAATTCAATCAAAAATATTAAAGAGTCATGATTTAGTTCTTTTTTTTTTTTTTTTTACTTTAAATAGGCCTACACTTTAAGAATAAACAACCAACAAACATTCAGAAACTGTCAACCAAAAAATAAATGTAAAAGGATAATATAAGGCTATTGTATCATTTTAAAACCAGGAACAACTCAAAAAATGACTTAAATGACAAACTAAAACAGTGTCCATACAGGAATGAATTAATTGCATTATTTACTTCACTTCCTCCCGCTCCTATCCAAACATGCATTATAAACTGGACATCCTTAAATGATGCATGTTGGAATGTTATGGTATATGTCACTGGAGAAACCTGCAGTTCCCGTCTGCTCCCGGTCCTGCAGTAGATGAAACCGGGCTCCACACCACACACCAAGTCAGATCTTTCCAACACACTTTGTTTTAGATGTTTATAAGAACAACAATAGTCATTTGTTTTATTAGCTACATTAAAATTTACTGCAATGGTGCTATAATTACATTTCCTTTGTTCAATTTGATCCGAGCAGCCAGGCACACTCAGGACCAAGTCTCATCTCTGGAGCAGACCAGCACAGGAGGAAATGGGACCAGCTTAGGAAGCATCTAACCGCCACATCTGCAACAAGCCTTTCCACACACACACTGACCACAGACACCAGCATAGCACCAAAACTACGTTCCACCATCCAATCAGCAAGATTTGGAAAAAACAAGTCAATTCAAAAGCGTATTAATGTAATCACAGCCTGCAGCTATTATTCAGCTCTAGGAGGAGGTAACACAAGCCAAGATGTTAAATAAAGTTGTTTATTCCTATTGAAAGTTAATGATGCACCAAATATTGCATTGACAAAAGAAATGTTACATAATAAACTAATCAAAAAAAGAAAAAAAAAAAAGTCAACTAACTAGTAATTGCAGATCATAAATAAAACCCTACGCATTGTATAACTTTTCTGCTGAAGGGTCAGTCAGCTGCTTTTCTCCATGGAGATGTTATTGGTTTGACTGGAATGCTTCACAGTATGGCATTAAATCTTTCTGTCTTCATGGAGACCAAACCAGACCAAGTTACAGGTCAGATTTGTGGAAAGGTGACCCCTATCACAGTTAGAATACTTGTTTTTATAGGGCTATAAAACCACCTGCAACTGATTAAATGTAAGGTCGAGCTATTTAATGCCATACTGTGGAACATTGCAGGCAGAGCAATGACATATCCATAGAAACAAGCAAGTGACCGACTCCCAGCCAAAAAGTTACACAGTGCACCTTTAAAGACCAGGCCATACTTATTGGGAATGGAATAGGGGCAGATTATAATAACATTTTACATTTTACAATTACATTCAGTTTGACTCTGAATCATTTTCATGGTGAGAAAATTATAAAACACTGGCCAAATGTCCCAAAATGTTTTTTTTAAATTTTAATTTCTCCTTCAGCCTCATTAGCATCAGACCACTAAATCACTGAGCATGGCACCACTTGGATTCCAAAAGGTCAGTATTGATCAAAGTTCTGTGTTTGCCAAAGTTCCAAAGTCCATGGGATATATTAAAAACACAAAAGAAGAGGAAGATTTAGTTAAATGTCCAGAACAGGTGCTCCTCAAGGACAAGGCTTAAAGGCTAACAAACAATGAAAATGACCATGCTTCTAGTATTAAAACTTACTGTGATAGGGTAAAAAAAAAAGTGGTCAAAAAAGGTCAGAGGTTGGAAATATTCTGACTTCATGCTTGAACGAAGACAATACCTGTGTTAAAATGCATTGGCTCCTTCCATGTAACCAGTAAACTACTTTTATATTTCCATCAGTGCCGCAGCCCTTTCTTGACTGCTCTTTTTACTATATCCCATTAAGTTTTTTTTATGTTACAAGTGTGGTCATTTGGGATCAAGAGGGTAATCAAAAATGTTCCTAATATAAGACGAGATACTCTGTTTTACTCTTCACATTTCAGTTGTATTGTTTTGAGTATAGCATTGAGCACAGAAATGGCATATCAAATAGAATCAGCCGTGCCTTTGGTTCAAAAACCACTCTAATTTGCAAATAGGGAGGGTGTAATCCTCTTGGTCCAGTACTACATTTTTACCAGCACTTGGAGCACAGTCAGATTAGAGTGAGGAGATGTGAGGGGAGAGACTGCATGACCAGTGGGTGACCCGTGTTATGGCTGGGTTTGCTCCGGACAGTCTCGCCCACAGGACCATCTGGGTAAGTCCATTTCCGCGCACACTTTTTGGGACAGTGCCAGAGGGGGAGGAGGACATGTGTGTCTAATGTCAGCTATTTGGAAGGAATTTGGGAAATGTCTCACTCACATTGCTTCGTATATATGGTTTCTGGCAGAAGTTGTCTATCTTAGTGTCCCAAACGTTTTTTTCTGGAAACACATATTTTAAAAGTCACAAACCCTCATGACCCAAGTCAATAGACATTATTTGTAAATCACAAAATAAAGGTGGATTTAACATTGATTGAACACTGAACACTGGATTGAACATTAATGAGGATATTTTATTGTTGACTGAGTGATCATGTCTCTCTGAACAATTAGTATTACTCAAGTTTTAAACAATGAAAAACAGTAATTGAACCAGCAATAAAAGGGGTCCATAAGTCGCCTATTTAGACATTAAATGCAGCCTATTTCTTTTTCTTTTCAACATTCAATTGAATCAGCAATATTGGAACAAAATAGTCAATAAAATAATTACAAAAAGATTAGAAATTATACAAAACAAGTCTTAACATTTCAACGTTTCTAATAAGTTAGGTGGACCTGTCTGTGTCTTTGTATAGTGCGTTCCAGGGTGGAGGAGGAGAGTGCCACATGCATATTAGTGTCAGAACTCTATATTGCAGACCTACATGCAGACTGTGAGAAGGCGACCCCAAAAATATCTCTTGCGACCCACCTGAGGGTCGCGACCCAGTCTTCGGGAAACAATGGTCTAACTAAAGGAGAAAATACAAGATATATTCTATTAAACCAAATACTCAAACACCCCCCACAACATTTGTATTCAGTTGTGTGCCCTTTTCAGCTGAACAAAACTCTTTGATGCATGAATTCTTCTTGCATTTTTTAAGAAGCTTTAGGTTTAGGTTTAGATTTAAGACCATGGATACATAGACACCTAAAGGTCCTATACTGCACAAAATTTACTCTTGTCATCTTTAAGCCATGTTATAATATTGTTGTCTCCTCAAAAACATGCCTGGAGTTGTGTTTTGTTTCATTCACACATTAGTCTCTCTTCATTTTCATTCCAATATTCCCAGTTTGTGTGTAAACATGTGTGAATGAAACATAACACAACTCCAGGTATGTTTTTGATGAGGAAACAACATTATCAGATCAGAAAACAGTGTAATATGAGCTCTTTAAAGTAGTACAAATGTCAAAGTTTTAATCATTATTTCATCCACTGAGTAACTTTTGATTTCCTCTCACAGCCTGATTTACATTTTTGCTGCATCACAGTCAGGAGTATTTTCTTGAAGAGATAGCAGATGTTTTATTTATATATTTATATATATGTTTTTTACAGATCATGTCTGTGGATAGAATGGTGTGTACCTCCAGGATTAATGCTTCTTCTCGACATCAAAAGGTCAAATCTATTCCCCCTCAAGGTCACGGTGAGCCCCAAGTTGTGTGCATGTCGGCACAATATCTGAAAGATCCTCTCTCTCCATTCACAGGAATAAGTTGTACTCAGCTAAAAATGGGATGCTTTTCAGACACAGGGGTATGCATGAATGTATCTGTGAGATCTGGTGCGCACGTGTCCTGGTTTCTAAAAAGGGTTGAATTTTGCATTATTATCTACTAAGCAGCTGTTCACCATGAAGCAGAGTAGGACCCAACGGGCTCTTTTGCCTAGCATCACTGAAAAACAGCTTTTATCAAAATACCTGTAGCTCTTCCAATCAGCACATCATAGTAAAGATAAACATTGTGTATTCAAAATTATCTCTTAAGGGTTAAAACATTAAAAAACGCTTCATTAGAGCAGAATAAATGACTTTTTTGTTTGTTTTCGTGGAAGGCCTCCAGCAGAGATCACTGATGAAAATGTTAGAGCCAGTTTTTCACGTGTTTCCAATCAGAGCTGGAATGACGAGCAGTAGTTTGTGCCTTTTTCGCTGCGTGATTACAAGCTCATTGTCCCTTGGCAGTGACCTTGGCTCATCAACCAATCAACAATCAGATAGTAGCACATAAGCAGCTGTCTTCTACCGAATGTAATCTTTTATACAGCTATCATAAACATGTGGACGATCTCTTAACACAGGTGACCGTATCTCTTCCATTGGCCAGTTCATTATTCCTGCTGGGTGTCTGGCAGGGCATAGCTGTTTATTGCCCAGCACTTATTCTTGACATTGAGCTGACTTCTTGGAACTTGCCACACTCATTGTAGGTACTTGGCTAGCCACGTTGTTGTTGCTCTTGGCTTGTCTGCCATTATTCCCCCTGGGAGTCAGACCTTTTTTGTATGGACTACTACACTTTGTCAGTGAGCTGATGTCCTGTTGGTGTACAGCTTGATGTCATCCGTGTAGAGGATTTCTGAATCGCTATCCAAATCCAAGGGGGTATAGACTGACACAGAACATGGCACCTGAGTGGATGGCTGCACACACTCACACGCTGAGTTTTAGAAACTTTTTTTTTTTCTTTTGTTTTGAGCTCAGTTTTGACATAATACCATGGGATTTTAACCAACTAAGAAGTGCAGCATGTGCAGTTCAAAAGACACAAGTAAGAGGCTGTTGGATAGGCTATATTCTCGCTTACGTCACAAACCAGGAAGACATTTGAAAACCTGCGACATGACAACTTCCGTTGTATTTACCGACACTGGGCTCACGGACTGACTGTGACAAATCCCACTGAACCATGAATTCAACAACCCTTAGCAGCGGTCTTCACAACCTGCCAAAGCTTTCCATGGGGGATGTGACTCTAATTGCATCTTCGATGTCACTTACAGGCAACTCAAAACTAGCAAAAGGCCACAAGTTCTTTGTAAAAAGTAATTGTTTGGCTACCAGGGTAAGTATTATTTGCCGGCAAATTGAGATGAAGGCATTATAAATTATTTATTATGTATTTATTTATTATTACAATTATGAAAACTGTTGTATGGTTGTAATTGTTTGATTAGTCAAACATACAGGATGCTACAATGACATCTAGATGAAGAAAACTGGGCCATTTTCTCATTTTATTACATGTGTCAGACCGTGAACAGAGCTCACCAGAAGTTATCACTGCGTGTTTCCAAATGTCTTCTTGGTTTGTGACATGAGCCTGAATAGAGCCTATTGTGTGAAACAGCTTCTTTTTTTTTTTCATGTATCCACTGAGACCGTGCAAGAGGCTAGCTAAGGAGCTAACTAAGGAGCTAACTATGCTGTAGCACCTTTGAGATGCTACAGCATCTTCCAGAGGAAATGCTTAGAGGAAATGGTCCATTTCATCACCAACTCCAACACCAGATTGGCCAAAGAGTGAGGCCTTTCCTGTTGTGTTTACCTGGCTCCTCCTGAACGCTGCTGCACTCACAGGAGGGACACTTTTAGCTTTTCCTCTCCTCAAACTGCCCTGATCCACATCTGCTGTCCCTACCTGACCAGTCACACAAAGGCGACTGAGAAGCACAGTGTAAATGTTCCTGTGGCAAAACTTGCTTTATTTCCTATTTTATTTCCCTCAGGAACAGTAAAGTATCCCTCTCTCTCTTTAATATTTTTCTGTTTTTGTTAACTGAACCAAAATAACTTCCCATGTATTTCACCTTCAAAGATGAACAACTTTTTTTATGCACCAGCCTGAAAAACAACTCATAAATGTATTTCATAGATGTTGCATCATTGTCATATTGAGCTCTGCATAAATAATATTACAAAATAGCTGACAGTCAGTGCTTGCATTCAATCCTATGTATCCAAAAGAAATGTCGGCATAATAAATATTTCAAAAAGTGCATGGTAAATCCTGTGAATGAACTTAAGCCTGAATGTGCAACTTTAAAGCTAAAGGCCATCTACTGCATCTTTTATGTTTATGGATGTAGGTCCTAGTTCATTCTAAAGCCAAGGGAACACCAGCTGGTCACCTTTCAAATATATATGTTTTTGTTGACAATTTTTGGTCCAGTTCAGTGAGAAAATCAGCTGCACTGAACAGAATACAGAACAACAGTACAGACATCATAGCCATGGTAATGAGATTTCTTGTGCCCGACGTGTCAGGCCTCGGTGGCACCATGTATAATTCACCAGGTGTACATCTTCATACATACCAGCGCTCCCTCTCCACAGTCATCCCCACCATAGATTTATTATTTATACCAGGCAGGCCCATACATTATTAATTATTTCAAGAACACCCATTGGGGATGTATAATTCAATGTTTTTCTCCAAAACCAAGCCTTTTTCAAGACATCTGTGAAACCAGTCTGGCTTTCACTGTTGTAATCCTTAGTGATATTATGTAACACAACATACACAACCAGCTGGATTTAGTTCAAACTATTGTTATGAGCTGTACATTGTGTTTCTTAGTGTGGATCTGTTCTGATCAAATATCTAAAGCCAATTATTTGTAGCAGGCCTCTAAAATGACAAAGAAAAGTAGGCTCTCTAAAGTTTTATTCATTATTAAATCTATTGCTTATCTCACATCATTAAGTAAATTGTTTAATCTGCTTCTACCATGTCAGCCTTTTAGATGTCCATGGATGTTTAAAGCATTAGTTATTTCTGTTTTAGTTGAAGCTAGTCCCTCCTAACAGTAGTTAATTTGTTTACCTGTTGCTATGGTGATTCTCACAGTGTAGTGATATAGAACAGTGAGTAACGGTTGCCGGAACTACCTGTGTGGTCTTTCATCATTGAGAATTGTCTATATATAATAACAGTGTTTCTGCTTCACCTGTTGATTTGGCAGAAGTCGACACTGTTTGTCAGGTCCCAGTGTTTATGTATAAGGGGCTATAAGGGAAGTTGACACTATGGTATCATTGGTCCCATTATATCTATATCATGCACTCATCGTTCAGAAACACCCCAAACAAGATTTATATATTGGCCACGTTTACAGGATGTTTCTTTTTTCCAATTTAATTATTCCGATATAAATTATTTTTAATCGGAATTAAAGCTCTCATGTGAACGGGTAAGTATGTGATGAAGTACTGTCAGAGATGGAACACACCAAGTTCTGTAGTGTCACAGAAGGCGGCAAGCAGCACTCTGAACTTCATTAAGAATTTGATGCACTGCCCTCCAGAGGCTGAGACCATCGCCTATAACACGCTCGTATGCAGTGCCCTCGAATACTGTGATACCATCTGGGAGAAGCAAAGGATAAGAGTACAGAGACGGGCAGCTCTTCTGACTATATGGTCCAAAGAGCAGTGTTACAGCCATGCTGCAAACTCCTGGATGAACACAGAGGAGTATCAAAAACATCAAAGCCTGATGTATACAATTATCAACCAGCTCATCATAGTGCCACTCACCTTCTACAAGTATTAAGTACCTTAACACCCAACACAACACAGTTTTTTTTAACCTATTTTTCTACATCATAAATCATTCTAATAGACCAATAAAACTGATTGAAAAAAAACAAAAACAAAGCATGGCCTCCTGATTTAGGGTAATTACTAATCACATAATTTGTGAAAACAGCGTATTCCAGGACTTAGGTCATATGCACCTTGTTGATGCGTCTGTGGGCTCGTGGCACTGATGATCAGAGGACTGGAGCTGCTGTCAGTGGAGCTGCAGGAGACGTGAGAGTGAGAATAGCTGATGGTTCATGAAAAAGCAGCTGAGCGCCTGCTGTGTGACCGGCTCCACAAACACCTCTGCTCTGGTCGTGTGTGGTTGATCTCCCCATGTGGCTGTTTACACTGTGCCCATTAACTGTTCCACGCTCTGGTTTGTTTTTATAATAGCAGAGGCCTTTAAGTGCCAATGTTTTTTCTTTTTGTTCTTGAAATGCATTTACAGCCCCAATTTTAAAAAGACCACAATCAATTGTACTTTTGTAATCTTTGGAAGCGTTGGTGTATCACCTGAGGTACAGCAGCATAACAGTGTTTTGATTTTCTACAATTAAGACTGGAATGTCAGCAGGTGAGATCATTCATACTTTGTGGGGGCTGTTATCCAAGGAGAGATTTCCTGATCAGCGGTTGGCTGGTACCAATTTAGTGACGCAAGAATGTGAACACATGTTAGGTGTTAGGATAAATAACTAGGCTTAACTATTTTATATAACCACTTCTATAGTTTATTATTGTACCGAGGTCATTTGAAGATAACGGCTCTGATCACAGGTGTGAGATTCAAAGACAGATGTCAAGACAAACACATGATATTACAATCTATCTAATAACAAACTAAATAAATAGGATAATAACTACTGATATGGGATATCATGACTTGTTACTCAGATAACACCTCAGATAGAGTCTGATTGGATTATGCAATGTGCCAAGAGACCTTGCTGGCCTGTGCAACAATGAAGAAGTACTAAGTCTAAACCATGGTAGCCTCCCAGTTTAGTTTGTGTATAAAAGTCATTGTATAGGCATAAACATTGAGTCTCTGCATGGGAATGTCAACGCAGACTCCTTGTACAAGTATGGCTTTCTAATGTTGGAATAAGTAAACTATCTGGACTTTATTTCTGTTTCAAGTGTATTTTTTTATCTAAGCAGAAACTAACGGACATGAGAGGAAAAGATTGTTTTCCTCAACATAGAGCAAAACAACAACTTTATGGATGCACTTAGATTATAGGTCTTAAATTAAAATCTATAGTGAGCTTTTTTCCAGCCCCCCCTTAAAGCATTGCTTAAAATGAACACTGGCTATGTTTTTGGTTGACTCAGTTATTCATTCTGCATTTGATTCAATTCAAGTTCAATTCAATTCAATTCAAGTTTATTTATATAGCACATTTAAAACAAGTTCAGCTGACCAAAGTGCGTCACATACAAGCCAACAAAATAGAAGAAACAGTTACAAATACATATATATACAGAAAACATGTGAAAACTACAATTAAAACACCAAGATAATCTGACTAGCTAGTACTAAATGCCAGGGAGAAGAGGTGAGTTTTCAGAGTTTTCATCATTTGGAAGTAAAAAGATTTTCCTTTTGTCAGGTAAAAAAGCCCCAGCACATATATATTCTGTCCTCTTAATTTCTATGTATGCCTAATATAGGCTTACCTTCAGCTAAGTTCATTTAAGACCACATTCCTGTTAATGGTTTATTACATCTTCCCACTTTGACTAATGTGGGAGGTGTCTCACAGTGTTGTCTTTTGTCAGCATTGTGCCTTTCTACTATGAGCTGCTGATCTTTGAACCTGTTACCTCGAGGAGCTTTTGGCTGGAGTTTCCTCTGGCTCACCTGCATCTGTGTTAAGTGTAACAGGACCATCATGAAGGGGACAACATCAGGCAATGAGGACCAATATTATGCCTAATATTAGACTATTTTTTAAGGTAAGATCACATTTATTTTTGTCCCTTATACAAAGTCTTTATTTATTTTATATAATATAGTTGGATTAAATAGTATCTCACTCAGTGTTATCCTATGGTGGACAGGGGAAAGGATTAAAAACTATTTCTCCCAAACTAAATACAAAGTCTCACATATGTTACATTAGGCTAAATCAATCATGCATACTAAGCTATCACTGCTGACCATTGGCTCAAACCCATTTCTGCAGTTTCACGTGATACTTTTATCTTACAATGGACCTTTTACCTAAAATTGTCTCACTAGTCCCTAAATACATGCTTACACCACATTCTCTCCTGTATGAAAAACAACTAGCGCAAGTTTCTACATGCTCCACTTTTCAGAATTTCAATCAGGGTTATACAGGGTTTCAATCATGAAAATCTTGACTCTATTCAAAATGAAAATGATTCAGCATTTGCTTATGTTGCTTATATCCCAACAACTGCTTCTTAGGACTTTGAACAAAAGCAATAAACAATGACAATGGTCTATGTTATAATGTTTCCTCATCAAAAACATACCTGGAGTTGTATGGAGATAAGTTAGGCTACGTTCAGACTGCAGAGCTTAATGCTCAATTCCGATTTTTTTGTGAAATCCGATGTTTTTGCGAGGTCGTTCACATTTCCAATTAAATGCAACTTGTCTGTGACTCCAGTGTGAACGGTAAACAGCCCGAAAGTGTCCCGCATGCGTACTGGAGGACACGGTGACGTCAACCCCATGCGTCAACCTCAGCGAGCGTGCTCTGTGTTTACGGAAGTTGTCCAAATATGACGCGAGCATTAAGCACCTGGCGATTTTACAGTTCCGGTTTCCGCTTGCTTCAGCGCAGAATAGTGACGTTTGTCGCTTGTTGATGACGTGAAGGTCGGATGGATGCGCTTTGGCCATTCAGACTGAAGTCGCATGTCAAAAGATCGGATATGTATCGGTTTCAGGACCACATATCCAAGTGGCCTGGGTCGCATTTGAAAAAATCTGATCTGTGCCGTTCAGACTGTCATTAAAAGATCGGATACAGGTCACATAGAAGCCAAAAAATCGGATTTGGGTCACTTCAGGCTGCAGTCTGAACGCAGCCTTAGTGTCTTTATTATCAAATAAATATCACGCCGTTCACAAATACATTGCTTGGTCCATAAGGAAATATCAAGACATTCACAAATGTAATTCATTCATTCAAAATGTTACGTGATTCACAAATGTCAGTGCAGCATTTATTTGCAAACCAAACCACCGTACATATTTGTGACAATCCCTGCATTTATTTGTGGATTTTTGATACCTTCCTAACAGCGTTCAATTATTTTTATTAATATTGTAACGGCAGTTACGAAATGAAAATTGTGAGAACAGGTTGGCTCGTATTTCAGCTTTATTAGAACCGGCAAAATAGCAACAGTGCAGGGTTAAGTTTCAAACACTTCTGCCTAACTCATGGTCTGAACGCCCCCCCCCCCGAAAATGACTGCCTGTCAATAACTAGCCCCAAATAAAAACAACCCTATAAAGCATTGCGACAGTTTGAAGGTCGCCACAATATTGTTTAACAGCCAATCACATCATCTGAAGTTTGAGGGTATGGTTTATGCTTGACAACAATTCTATATCATTGCATATAGTTAAATGCATACTGTAGGTTCCAGATCATTTTCAGATTGACTGATGGTAAAAGGGAAGGAGGTTCATCAACTGTAAGTATAACTTGTTAATCTAATCATTGAGTGCATATACATGCACATCAGTTTCCCGGTTATTTGCCATATCCCATATGTCAGTATTCGGGTTGCTGCGTATACATGCGCACAGAGAAACCGAATACTCATATTCGTGTATACATGATCAAATGGAGTATCCCGGTTTCTTGACATAATCTTACAAATGCGCAAGTGCAAAAATTAACTTAAATCAATTTAATAAACCAGGAAAAATACAAACCATGAGCTCCTGTAGCATAAGAAGCTCGGGAGGTTTAACCAGCAGTAAGGAGCTACGAGATATCCCACAATCCACTGTGCAGATCAAACTCAACAGATTCTTCATTAAAATCTTCTGCATAAATAAACTCAACTTTATCTAAACCATAACCACTATAGATCCACATCAGCCCGTTTGATAATATAATTCAGCTCTGATCACATTTGTTTACATTTTACAGAAACGAAACTTAAGACCGCTTGGCTAATTAGCATAAACTGTTAGCGGTGATCAAATCAGCTCGCTCCATGTTTCGCTGATGCGGTTCAGCTCCTTTTGGCCTAAAAGACACGACTCTGTGGATTATGTGTGCTCTTTTTGTGACAGAAGAGGCGGTAATGGTGATGGTGATGAGTCTGTTCTGTGCATATATCCTATAGGACAGTGGTGTCAAACTCATTTTGGTCCGGGGGCCGTATCCAACCTACTTTGATCCCAAAGGGGCCGGATCAGAAAACTCATGACATATAAACCCCAAAAATAACAATAAGTTCAAATGTTTGTGCAGAGAAACACAAATCTATTACAGAAATCTTTTTTAACTGATGAATTCTTTCTTTTACAAAATATTATAATATTATGAACAACCTGAAACTTTAAGAAAAATACAATTTCAACACGATGTTTTAACATGAACTTGTATGTAAATAGGAATAAGTAAATTTTTCTTGGAAAATCCTGCACTCGGCTCCACTTTTCTCATGTTGGACATTTTTCTGATGAGGGTGTCACGGTCAACAGTCAAAACGATCGTCCTTTAAGAGCGTTTGGAAAGAGACAAGTCTTCATTTGTGCTGCTCTGGTGGGAGGGGCCACGTACAGAGACGCTGGAGACGCTGCTGTGATAAACACCACAGAAAATTAACAAGATTTTAATAGAAAATATAATTAAAATATTTTAGTAGAAAATCAGCCGAGGGCCAGATTAAAGGTCTTGGAGGGCTGGATCTGGCCCCCGGGCCTTATGTTTGACACCCGTGCTATAGGAGATAGTTCATGTTTTAGCTTGTCAGCGATCACAGAGTGCAGGTCATACGAGTGCAGACTGTACGTGTGCAGGTTTAGCGCAGCTCTTTATTTTACAGTCAGTTTACTCGTGTGGTCACTTTATTTATGTTGGTCACTATATTTATGTCGCTACTGTTGTGGGGAAAAGACTGTAAAGTGTCTTTTGGATGCATGCACACTCAATTTTACGTTACAGTAACCGGGATACTGCGTATACATGCCACAGTATCTCGGTTACTATCGGAATAAACCAGCTACAGTAACCCGGTTTCTAATAACCGGGATACTGCCATAACCGGGTTACTGAAACCAGGGTACTGCGTATACATGCACCATGAAGAAACCGGGATACTCAAAAAACCCGATCATAACCGGGATACTGATGTGCATGTATATGCACTCATTATTTAACTTGTTTAAAGCAATGTAATGCAGATGAGCGAGTTAGTTTTCAACTGCTTCACAGTTCTATACATAAGACTGTGCTTGTAGTTTGGGTAAAAGGTTCTCTCTCTTTTTTTTTTTTTTTTGTTCTGGTTAAGCTGAAGAAAGTTTCCTGCCATCCAGGATTTGGTATCTCGAGTACATTTAAGAAAGAGCATCCATTGGCCTGGTGTCATCAGGAGACATGGAGATGTAAAGCTGCGTATCATCTGCAGAGCTGTGGAAGTTGATTCCATGTTTCCTGATGACACCACCAAGAGGGAGCATGTACAAGTTAAAAAGCCCAGGGCCTAAAATTGAGCCCTGGGGCACACCACATGAGATTTTATAGACCTTGGAGGGGTATGTGTCTGCATTCACCATAAATGTTCTGTATGTGAGGGGATGTGAGTGAGACACTGGTCGGTAGTTGTTAAAATCATCTAAATTGCTCTTCTTTAGCAGGGGCCTCACCACTGCCACACTGAAGGCAGTGGAAAGACCCCTGTCTGAAGAGAGCAATTCATCATGATTAAAAGCTCATCCCTAAAAGATCCATAAAATGACTTAAAAATGGAGGGGGAATTGGATCTGAAAGACATGTGGTGGGCCTCACTGAGGAGAAAACTTTGTTAAGCAGCTCAGCACTGACCAGGACAAAACTGTCCAGTGTTTCCTCTGGACCAGACAAATACTCAGATGTTTTACAAACAGAGCCTAGACAAGATAAAACATCACAACTGATAGTGTTTATTTTTCCCATGAAGTGGTCTGCAAACTGCTCACAGAGAGTCAGTGGGTGTAAAGTAAAACGTGCTAAAATCAGGGTTTAAAATGATGTCAGTGGTTGAATAATAGAATAAAGGATAAAGAATAAAGTAGAATAATAATAAAGGATTGCCCAAACATGTCTGAATGAAACAAAACACAACTCAGCGTATGTTTTTAAGGAGGCATCAACATTCTAACATGACTTAAAACTCTTAAAGAGTCAAACTTGCACATTATAGGACCATTAAGGCATTACACAATCAAGGAAAAATATATTATTTCTTTCCATTTTCAAGTCAGGCCAAACTATTTCCACCTATCTGTCCTGTACCTATGACCTCAGACAAATTACAAATAGAGTTTTTTTTGTGTTTTTTAAATTAATCTAAATCTATCTCTGCTTGCCACTTATAGAAACGCAAACATGGGCTCCTCATTGAAGAAGCAGGGAGAGAGGGGGGAGACGGCTCCAGGCCCTGCTGCAGAGACAACAGTACAGGGGGATCTTGATGGGGGCTATGCCTGGATCATCCTGCTTTCTGCCTTCACAATGTGTGGCCTCACTTTTGGGGTGATCAAGTCTTTTGGCGTGTTCTATGTGGAGATCCACCGGTACTTTGATACCACAGCCACCACAGTATCCTGGATCACGTCCATCACCCTTGCTACAATTCATGTTTCTGGTGAGAACACCAGTGTTTGTTGGAGTAGAACCAGCTAATGTTTTACCATTTGCATAGAGTAAAACCACTGAATGTATAAAGAAGTGGACTAAGGGAGTGTGAAGTCACCCATAACGGTCGGCTCCAGTCAGATGAAGGTCATTCGGCTAGCAGCTATAGGAACAAATTTGGAGCCAGCTCAATATTCGGAATAGGAATTTATTTATGGACAAAATTGTGAAATAAATACACCAGGATCATATAAAGCAGGTTAATAAGGACATTTTAAGACCAAAATGATGAGGCTCACGGCTGCAGTTACAGAAAGAGGGACAACAATTTTTCAATGTAAAGTCAATTGGAGCCAGAGTCATTGGAACCAAAAGTGCCCCTGTGAACACTTCTTATTTGGAACACAGTGGCTAAAGGGTTTGCTATGTCCATGTATATATACTGTCTATGACTATAACAATAACACATTCTGACACTACGTACAGTATATTTGATGCTCATCTTGCCTAGAACTTCTTGCCTTGAGAGCTTTTGTTCATTGTATATTCTCCTATTGTTGTATGGATAACTTCTGTTATTCTCTTGACTTATTCAACAGTACAAATCAATATATATGTTCACTCTCCTGTTTCTCTTTCTAAGCATTATATATATCTTCATGATATCATATTGCCTTAGAGAATGTGGTATGTATCTGTGTTAAAGGTCCGTTATCCTCTGCGTTGAGTGCTCGTTTTGGCCATCGCTCCATCGTCATGATCGGCGGACTCCTCTGCAGCATTGGAGTGATATCTGGGTCATTTGCCAGAAACCTTTTGGAACTCTACTTGACTACGGGCTTCCTCAATGGTATGTAGTTATATTGTTAGATTAGATTTAGCAATAAAGAACAAAGAAGGCTATTACAAATGTTTTTTCAGTCTTTATCGAGTCTCTGGGAGAAACTGATGAAGAAAGAAGAACAAATTCTGTAACAGTCATAGATAAAGCTAACCACATAGAGATGTCAACAGTGATAGAACTGGCGGTGTCCTTGTTAAAGGTACAGTCCACACTTTTGGACATAGGACCTCATTTCCTAGTTCACCAGAGTGTTGGAGATGTGTGGAGACACTTTTTAAAATATTCCATCCAGTCCTTGTATTTGCAGAGGTTGTTGGTGCTAGGCTAGTGCATGTCAATGGCCATAGTTAGCCTGCCACTAAAAACAAAAGCAAACAATTTTAATGCTAGACTATCGATGTGAATGTGTTGATAGAATAATTTTAGAAGCAAAACCAACCTTGCATCTGACAGATTTATGTCTGAGCAGCAGCAGCGAGTTGTATTTCCTGATAGAAAGCTTGACAGCGGCGGACTGATATCATCTAGCACCTATCGTACTGGCAAAGTAAAATTCCGCTGCTGCTGAGAAAATAGTCCTTCAACATGCTACGATGCGAGGTTAGTTTTATTTCAACCATCATTCTATCAACACAGACACTTATATTGAAAGTCTGCCGTAATAATATATTTGCTTCGAGTGCTTTGTGGAGTGGGTAAGACTGTTTTTAGCGGCAGGCTAACTATGGCCATTGACATGGGCTTGCCTAGCACCAGCGACCTCTGCAAATACAAGGACTGGATGGAATATTTTAAAAAGTGTCTCCAACACTCTGGATAACTAGGAAATGAGGTCCTGTGTCCAAAATTCCACACTGTCTCTTTAAGACTAGGCAGAGGATGGATGCTTCCAGCACATGTGTTCTTACTGTTAGTGGGCTCGCCTTTTCAGAAACCTCACCTGTAACTTTGACTAGTGATGAACAAAAAATGAACAAAAAAAGGCATACTGTGGAATATTCTAATTTCATCTGTATGACAACAAACAGGAGACAGACCCTCCACCACTAAAGTTACACAGTTCACCTTTATTAAGTAACTGTGGTCAGAGTTGTGATGCACTTACTGATAATTTGTTTTCTTTCTTCTAGGTTTGGGTTACTCTTTAGCTTGGACCCCCACAGTGACCATGGTGGGCCTGTACTTTGACCGTAAGCGCCCTATGGCCAATGCTCTGTCCAGCTCCGGAGAATGCGTTCTCATGTTTGTCATCTCGCCCTTGACCCAGTGGCTGATTGATAGCTACACTTGGAGGGGTGCTATGTTAATTGTGGGCGCTCTGCAGCTCAACCTGTGTATTTGTGGGGCTCTTCTCCGGCCTTTGGAAAACAGCCAACAATACAGTCACCCAAAAGAGGTCACAGCTAATGAAGAAGAAAAAATGCTACGAAACCAGTCACAAAGCTTGCATAAAGAGGACAAAAATACACTAAAATCCAAAATTCTTCATTACCTAGACTTTACTCTTATTGCTAATGCAAAATTCATGCTATACGCTATGTTTGGACTCTTTGCCGCTATGGGCTTATTTGCTCCCGCTTTGTTCCTTGTGCCATACGCCCGCAGTAGAGGCGTGGAAGAGTATCAGTCGGCTGCACTCATGTCCATCTCCTCTGCTCTGGACCTGATCGGAAGAGTGGGTTTTGGCTGGGTGGCAAACATGAGGATCATAAAAACGGTAAAAATCAAATGTATAGTTGCTTATACAAACAATCTTAATTTGGATTTGACATTCTAGTCGTGAGGTTCAACACTGAGTTCCAGGAACGCCACAATATCTAGTATTATAAACTGAATTACAAGGGCTTAATTTTGCTGACAGCTGACATCCTGAGCGAATACATGTACAAATTCCAAGTGTTAGGCCTACTTCAGTGCCAGAATGATTGATTTTTGTCTTATTATTTAATTATTTCAATGAAAGGCAATGGTTGAAAACTGAAAGGGTGAAATGTGAAAATATTTACTCCTGAACCACTAGATGGCACCAGAATTTTGCCTTTTGCTTTGCAGGCCACACGAGCCAGCAACAGCCTTTTACGATAAACTAACCAATTTAAGATGAGAGATTAAGAGGAGAGGTAGAGCGCTTCACTGGGTCATAAAATATGTCTTTAAAGTCACAGTACAGGTGCTCTTCCAGGATTAAGTTCAAATCTCAGCAGAATATGGCCCTCACTTAATAAGGTACCTCATGTAATAAAGAACTTTTAATATAATCAGCTGGTGTGCACAGGGTTTTTACCTCGCCCATTTTTACATGATTATGTAAGAGCCACATTCTGCTGAGATTTAAACTTTAATTGAACTTGCCTTATCTCGGTCAAAGTAACCTCCTCTCTCCCATACAGTTGTACCAGTTGATAGCTACAGTCATTGTCCTCGGTGTAGTCGTCCTCTTGTGCCCTTTGGCCTCAACTTTCAGTGAACTGGTCATCTTCAGCGCTGCTTTTGGCTTGGTGTATGGAGCGACGTTGACCGTACACATCACTGTACTGGCAGAAGTGGTTGGAGTGCATCGGCTGGGCAGCGCTCTGGGCTTCGCCATGCTCATTCGCAGCTGTGGAGGCCTGCTAGGACCACCCATAGCTGGTGAGAGGAACACATTTTGACTTAAAGGTCCTCTATTACGCTATTTTCTGATTTATGTTATAATGTCGTTTCCTCGTCAGTCCTCGAGTTGTGTTTTGTTTCATTCATGTTTAACACACAGACCTGGCATATTTAGGCTGAGTTCTTCTCGCAAATGAATAGCACTCTATTGCAACTAATGGTAATATAGGAAGTGCTCCACTGTGTTTTTAAACTCCACACACCTTCACTATTTAGATGATTTCAGCTCTGGAATGGCCAATCTCTACCAGCGGCAGACTGAACCAAAACACGCCTCTGGACTTTTGTGAATGTGTGAATTTAACAAAACACAAGTCCAGGTATGTTTTTGATGAGGTACTGACATTATAACTGTCTTAAATCTCACAAGAGTCAAGTCTTTGCAATAGAGAACCTTTAAAGCTGACCATGTATATACAGTATGTACTGTATGTATGTGCTGTAAAATTCCATGTGATCTCCTCAGGCGTTAAACCAATACAATTTTGTCAAGGGTACAATGTCAAATGTGTTGTAATCTAGTTCTCTGATGGGATTAGGTTTGCTGCATCATCACCATAGCCAAGTGAGTCTTTTTACCTTACAATGAGACTCTGCACCTTCTTGACATCCAGCTGTCTTAATCCTGGATTTTGTCATTCTGTTACATTGGGTTCTACGTAATGTATTCAGCAAGCAATTTATATCGTGATGCAGTTTGACTATATTAATTTCATGGGCTGATGCTTTGGAATGATGCGTAATTTTTACGTTTCTACCAGCAAAACAATACTGTGTAGGGAAATGCGCAGTGAATGATGCAGAAATCAAAATGACAGAAGATAATATAGAAAAAGAAGCAAATGTAATTGGTAAAGCAGACCACCTGCTTGTCCCATCTGTACCCAATGATGCAGTGGTATGCATTTTGTTTTGGTATAATATGGTTTATGCCAACTTCCTTTCCCTCATACAACTTTTGTTCCTACTTAAAATAAGACCAAGTTTGCATTTTAGTCATAGGAAAGCTACAAATTATGTGAGTTTGACAGGAACCTTATCAAACAGGATTTTCTAAAGGTCCTACATTACACAAAATTGACTCTTGTGAGCTTTAAGGCATGTTAAAATGTTGTCACCTCGTCAAAACATATCTAGAGATATGTTTTTTTTCATTCACACATTTGAGTAACCTGAACAGTAATAAAACACAACTCCAGGTATGTTTGTGATGAGGAAACTAACTAATTATAACATAAATCAGAAAACAGCATAAAATGGATGATTACTTTTGTACTACATCATAAAAATGTTACCCAAAGCAGAAGTTTAAGCCTCTACAAGCATGCTAATCCCCGTGTAAAATAGCAGTGTATCAAAAGTCTGTGATAAGAAACAGTATTTTCTTTTATGCTGTGAACCAAGCCACAAAACAAAGCACTCAATACAGGCCTCCCCTATTACTGAGGTTATGACCCATTTCCACACACCGCTCTGGTCCACAGAAGTATGTCAGCTGCTGTGTGACTTTTGCAGCATGGCATCGCTCCCTCTGCCAAAAAACACCCACAAATCAGCCAGGTTTGGGAGTCCTCCAGGAAATCTGAAAATAGGATGGAAATAGTGCATTGATCACTACTTATCAATCACTAACAAGCCGCATATAAAACTAGGGAAGGCGGGTGAAGTGTCTTGCCTAAAGACACAAATACCACATGTATTCTCCCATCCAAGTACTAATTAGGCCCAACCCTGCTTACTTAGTTTCCTAAATCGGTTTATATCAGGCATTGATAAGGTGATGTAGTCACTGTAGTTTTTATTGTTGGGTTATCGGGTTATCCATAATGTGTTAATTCATTTCAAAGTCAAAAAATACAATTGCAAATACATTTTAAAAGGTTTGTATTATTCATATTATTTTCTGATCTATGTTATAATGCTGTTTCCTTATCAAAAACATATCTGGTGTTGTGTTTTGTTCCATTCACACATGTTTAACAAACAAATCCTGCACATTTAGTTCTTCTCTCAAACACAAAACACTCCGCTTCACCTTCTGATGTCATGTGGTAATAGAGGAAATGCTCCACTGTGTTTTTAAACTCAGGTAAAAGGTAGTTGTTAGCTTGAAAGGTGTTTCTGATGCAATAACAATAAGCTCACAAGAGTCGATTTTGACTCATATACAGTACGACCTTCAAATATTATTCAGAAATATATAACTAGGAGAGACTATGTGGGTCATGATACAGTAAATATTTACCATATTTACTTTCATCTGTGTTCAAGTGTCTATAAATATTAGACATTAATAAACTGAAAAGCTAAGGGCTCAAAATGACCTCGAAAAAGTCAAGTGCAATTATGTAGAGATGCACTTCTTTGCAGTGGACTATTTTTAACTGAACACAGTCGATCTAACGCACAAACTTATGTACTGTAGTCTCCAGTGCTTTGAGCCCGTCCACACTTTGAAGACCAGAGACTTGACTGATGTAGACGATCCATCAAAGCGTGCTAATTATGTTTTCTTCCAGGGAGGCAGGCTTCATCTTTACAGCCTTTAGGTAAAATTAATCACTGCACAATCTTGTCTTCGGCAGTTTTTACTCTCAGACTGAATGAATCTAAAATAACTAATTGGAGCTGGATTGCTGGAACATGTATTAAAGGGCCCATGTTACACTATTTTCTAATCTATTTCATAATGCTGTTTCCACAAAAAAACACACAAATTCTGCATATTTAGGCTGCTTTCTCCTCTCAAATGGAAAACACTCTACTTTGTTCCACCTTGTGATGTCATGCGGTAATGCTCCAGTGTGTTTTTAAACTCCTTACACCTTCACTAGAAACATCTGGATCATTTCAGTCCTGGAGTTGCCAGTCTGTACTGTACAAAAGGTAAAAGGCAGTTGTTAACTTGAAAACTACATTTTCATGGCATCAGAAGGTGGAACAGAGCATTTTGAGCTTTAGAGATGTAGACAGACTAATAATGCAGGGTTAATAAAACAAAAACTCCAGGTATGTTTTTGATGAGGTAATAACTAGGAATGTAACAATAACCATAATATCATCATATCATATCGTCAAAAGTCTCACAATAATATCGTGGGCTGCCACAACATATCGAGTCACGTGTTTCTTTGCTTAAATGCATGGTTTTATATTAGCAACAGTTTATAAACATAGGGAACTACATATCCCAAGATTAATTTCAGTGCAGACAACATGAAGAAATATGTTTTTTACTGGAATTATTGGGAGTATGACTAATAATTCACACCAAAATCTTGTCAAGATATTTTAAAAGCAAAAAAATGTCTCATCTTTAATTATTAGCCTCTTCAAAACATCGCAATAAATATCGTGCCGTGAGATGCATATCGTGATAATATTGTACTGTGAGATTTGGATATTGTTACGTCCCTTGAGTATGACAATAAATGTTGTACTAAATGACTGGTCAAAGCATTTTATAATGTCAGTCTTGTTATTATGTGTAATATCATAAAATCGTGAGCCTCCCCATCATATTGTGAGCTGTACAGTGTCGAAATAAATATCATAGCGTGAGATTCATACCATGACAATATCATATTGTGAGACTTGGATATCGTTACACCCCTAGTAATAACACTGTAACATGACTTAAAGCTCACAAGAGTCAATTTTGCTGAACTGGTTCTGAGTCTGATCTGTTTCTTTTCAGGGTTCTTTATTGACCACATGGGAGACTACGGCGCAGGGTTTTTGATGGCGGGAGCAGCTTTCCTCATCTCTTCCCTCTTTTTAATTCTTCTGGCGCTGATTAACTACAAAGATCAAGGGTCAGGACTCAAAGCCAAACCAAGTCACAACGTTGAAGAAGAAGAAGCAGAAGTGGCATAAAGATAAATTATTTTGTGAATCATGTTTGAAGTGTGTGTAAAGTGTGTTGAAGGAGTCTGGTCAATGACTTCTCTGAAATTCTCTGTATTTTTTATTGAGAAAACATGTAATATAAATGCTGGTTTGAATAATCTTGGGTTTGAAATGAAAGCTAATAATCTGACACAAAAATACATGTTTTTTTGGTTAGCGTAAGATTACAACTTGCAAAGTATGACTTTAGCTCTCCCCAGTGGTTGAGCTTCATCATTGCATTACTAAGAATGTGAGTGGAGAGCAGACAAATCATTGGAAATATCAAAGGTAAAATGTATGAGTAATGTATATAGTCAGTGTACATTTTTTGTAAAGGTCGGTGTAATCCCTCAGTCGCCCATGTAGGGTGCAAAGTAAAATGTTTCACCACTCATCCAATAGTTAGACTTATTTTTTTCTTTTGCTATTGATCACAGGTGGACGACTGAGGGATTACACAGACATCTTAAACACGCTACTTACTACATACTAAAAGTGAAGTTCTATACACAACACTTTCACAATATGCAGCAAAAGAAAGATGAAAAAATGAACAAAAAAGAGAAAGATGGCCCCTGATCCCGCAGGGCTTTGATCTTGCTGACAGGGCCAAAGACCAAATCCATGAAAAGTCCCCCCTCAAACCCACTGCCAAGAAAAAGACGAGAGGCTGTATATCATGTGGGAGATGAGGCCTGCTGCTCGGATAGACAGTGTTCCCTCAGAGAACACAGAGCACACGTGAGCTTACTACAAACCACAGCCCGCTTTACTGACTTTACATGAGAAGGATCTGAACTTTTGAACGATTTAAAACTCTTATTTGCTTTTTACTTGTAAAAACCAGCCACTAATACTCATATTAATATTATATTTGTTTATAAATTATAATAGTGGCAGAACCAATGACTATTAGCACTGTTCAAAAACTGCAAACTCAAATTAATCTGCCTATATTATGTTATTTTCTGATTTATGTTATAAATAAGTTCAAAATAAGTTCATCAAAAACATACCATCCACCTTGAGATGCCATGTGGTAATACAGGAAGTTCTCCACTGTGCAGTTCTTAAGAATAATTTGGAGGCTTTCAGCTCCAAACTCTACTGAACTAAAGGTAGGTAACGGATAATTCGAAACCACTTCATGACATCACAAGGGGCATCAGAGCATTTTAAGCTTTGGAGATGTAAACGGACTAATAATAAACTAATGTGTGAATGTTTGAGGAGAAAACAATATTATAACATGACTTAAAGCTCACAAGAACCTATGTTGTGCAATAAAGGACCTCTAAACTTTCATAAGAACCTATAATTTCATGTTTTTATTTTTATTTTAGCGATTCTTCAGTTAATCATCAGTAAAATATGCGTCTATATGAAGTAAAACCATACTGCACCTATATACTGAATAACTGCAGACATACCTCCAGGTTGCACTGACCCCAGACTGGAAAAGGGTAGCTTAGGGTGGCCATAGAAACAGCTGAAATAGTATTTACATTTTTTTCTCTCCTCTGAAGTGACCCTGCACTTGAGAGGTCATGTTGTGGAATGCAGAGCGGCTACCTGGGTTCAGACTGGAGGGGAGAAATAAAAAAACATGGCCTACATAGATACATGCTGATAATACTACTACTGTAAGCTACTAAGAAGCATGGATACAATGATTACGCCACTACTGCTTCACACCATGCAGTTATTATGTGTACTGCAGCGAGGAGTGGACTTCTGCTGCTGCTGTTGTATTTACTACCAAAGAGTAACTAATGTTCGAGTTGCTTTTAATTCTACAGTAGCCTAAATGTTTACTACTACCACTACTACTACTACTGCTGCTGCTGCTGCTGATACTACTTTTTCTATTACTGCTACTACTTCTACTACTGCTATCTACTGCTAACATCAACTACAACAATTTTCTGCAGTGTGTTTTTGTTAGAGAGAAGAACTCAGAGAAGAACTCAGTCTAAATATGCTAGAAACAGTACATTGCAACCTTGTGTCAATCGTAATTCCAGTCAAAAAGAGAACTGTGGTGGTCAGTCTTTGTGTTGTATGGAATTATTAGCAAAAAGGAAGGATAATATTGACACTGGAGGGGAGGAAAGTGTGGTGTAGGCCCAGCTCAGACTTTCTCCATGACCAGAACAGTCGGACACATGCTGGTAATCGGGCATGATTGGGAGTGCAGCGGGGGGCCAGTCTAATGAGCAAAGCAGATCACCAGACCAGACCTGTCTACACATATGGCAACAGGTCACCGTCATAAAAACCTGCTTAGGACTTTAATTGGAAAAAACTCAATAAAAAGGGTTTGTGGATGAACTCTTTCACTCTTTTTAGTTTATTATTTCTTGTGAAGTAGTTTAAAGGTCCTATAGTATGCAAACTTGTGCGAGCTTTAAGACATGTTGTAATGCTGTTACTTCCTCAAAACATAGTCAGAGCTGTATTTTGTTTCATTCACACGTTTGAGTAATACTTTAATATTAGTGTCTCTACATCTTTAAAACTCAAAATACTCTGTACCACCTTGTAATGTAATGAAGCGATATTTTTCAAGTTAACGGTTACCTTTTACGTTTTGTTCTGTAGAGATGGGCAATTACAGGACAGAAATGATTCTAGTGAAAGTGTATACAGTAGAGTTTATATACACAGTGTTGCACTTCCTGACATCACAAGGTGAAGTGTTTTCTGATTGAGAGAAGAACTCAACCTAAAACACAGGGTTTGCATGTGAATGAAATAAAACACAATCTGGGTATGTTTTTGATATTATTATTTCTGCAATTGTAGGCAAACAAATCTTGATGTTTCTGTGATTTTGAGTTCTGAACTTTTGTAAGTTCTGAACATAATTAATACCATTTCAGAGGACCAATAATACGCCAAACGGATATTTTGTGTTTACTCTTCAACCACAAGGTGTCAGTAAAGGAACAGATAATTTGATTATGCCAAGATACCATAGATTACTAAAAATGTGCAGTCTAAAGCCAGAACTTCACGATCGAGTATGTAATCGTGTATTCGTATGTAATCGTATATCGTAAGTAATCGTGTATTTCTTTGATTTTAGCAGCATTTTACCTCTATTCTGAATACCACCGAATGAAACAAAGTAACAGAAGTACCAGAACACGGTTTTCTCAAAAGTAGTATACTGAACACCAACACATTTTCGGTGTATGTATACTGTTACTTACCAACATTGTATGCAGTTATGAACAGATCATAATTCCTTTTTGGGATGGAAGTGTAAAAAAAAAAAGTTTTTGCCTATAATTACTTCTTTGAATATACTTTACACCTCTTCATTCAACTCATTGCATAAACTTTATAACCATAATTCAGATAGAGGAATGCAGGCTCAGTCCTTGTTTAGTCTACTGTATGCTAGTCCATCATCTCTTGTATCAACACTTCCTCTGTCATCTGCTGGTTTGTTCCTCTAATCTCCAGCTTTCGCTCCCTGCAGCCCACACACAATATGGAGACTGTTCAAAGGCACTGGCAGCAACAATATGTCACTATGAACAGCTACTTGTAGATACAGAGGCACGGTGATAGTATTACAGGCTTCTGCTGATATCTAGAGGTAAAAGAATGGCGCCAGTCATGCCCACATTCTTACATTACAGTCAGGCAGAATGTATAGGAGCAGGCCAGAATAAAGTCCCCACTGTACATTAGCGGTGTGTTTGGGACTTTCAGTTACTTCAAACACAAACATGAGCTCCAGCTTCCATCCCACTGCTAGTAAAACAGTCATTAAAAAACTCCTCAGCTGCTCCAGGCCTAAACAGGCTCAAAGTGCTCTTTCACTGGGTTTTTGATGATGGCAATTCATGAATATTTTTATATTTTTAACATTTTAACGGTCCGTAGTCCCTAAACTTTTTTCTCGCAAGGACCAGTAATAAAGATATAAGCTTTTCAGAGACCAATGGAGGGGGCAGGGCTACAACAATAGCACAAAATGCTTATAACTCTTAACCATAGTTTGGAAAAATGGCCATTCATTTGTGTTATATTTTCAGAATAGATATGGTAAATATACCAGATGGCTTGCAGCCCGTTTTTAGGCCCCAGACTTGCGGCCGGGGACCCCTGCTCTATCTAAATCTTCTGGGGCGAGAGATGCTGCTTATAGTGCTTATCTCTATGGAAATGTTACTGTTATGCCACAATATGAGTTTAAACTTTCCTAATTTGCTTTTTTTTTTCTTTTTTTTTTTTTTCTGTTTTGTTGCTCAAAAATACTTGCATTATTACTGCAAGGAAGGTCGCCTCTACACAGATCTTACCCGTGACTTGGCCTGGGGCACCAACTTTACCTCCATCTCCCTAAAAGTTCTATGCCATACTGTGGAATATTCCAGGCACTGCAATCTCCATGGAGACAAGCAAGTGGCAGACCCCTGACCAGATAAGTAATATAGTTTACTTCTTAAATATTTGAATCCATGTATATCATAAATATTTTGTGATTTTCTTGTTCTGCTGCTAAACTATTCTTGTATTTTTCTGTGATAACACTAAAATTCCCCCATGTATGTAACTGTAGACACTTTATCCATGGGAATCACTTTTATGGTATGGGTTCCATTTACAGTTCACAAGTGCAAAGTAAAACCAGCAGCATTCCCTTAAATCCATAAATCACACTGACCTTTGACCCAAGCTGCTGCCCAAACTAATCTGAAGAAAACAGACTGACTTTAACAGGCATCTATTTACTGCAGTTAAAGCATTAAGTCAGTCAACGTGTTTTTTTGTGAACCAAACTTAAAGGGTCTATACTACCCTATTCTCTGATCTATGCTATAATGTTGTTTCCTCATCACAAACATACATTCACTTGTATTTTGTTTCATTCACACTTTAACACAAATTCTGTATATTTAGGCTGAGTTCTTCTCTCAAACTGAAAACACTCAGTTACGGGGATACCAAATATATTTTCCCTTGATCTCAAAACAGGGGCTGAGAAATACATAATTTTACCACCAGCTGCTATTGATTCCATATAACCCAGATGCCTAAGCAATATTTGTTATGTAAAATCATCCATCTATTATATTTATGCGTTTTTGAATGCACTGTCCAGTAACATATGCCATGTAATTTTGTATATTACACATCCACTAACTCCCGCCGTAAACTATTGATGGTTCTACACATGTTTAGTCCAGATGCCTCGGCTGGACTCCATTATCAAACTCACATGTGTTCTCATTTGGTTGGTGTAATTTATATTAACCATGCTTGTATAATTGTCACATGTGGTGTAATTCTGACCACAAATCTCCTGTGGTAGAATGGTGCCAATGCCAAGGCTGGGAAATACAACTGGTTGAATAATGTTTTGAACAATGTAAAGATCTAACCATAAACATTAAAGGTCCTATATTACAGAGGTCCCCAACCTTTTTTGCTCCACGGACTTGTTTTATCTCAGACAATATTTTGCGGACTGGGGGAGTGGAGGCAGCATGGTTTAGTCCTGGTTGAATCCTGTTTTAGTCCTGGTTTTAGATCTGGTTTACGTAGACCTGGTTTAGTCATAATTTAGTCCTGGTTTTAGTTGTGGTTTAGAGACATGGTCCACTCAGAGTATGCAAGAAGACACGAGAAGGGGGGTTCACAGTTTCGCAGCGCAGTACCAAATGACCCACGGCCCGGTACTGGTCCACAGCCCAGGGGTTGGGGTTTCCCTGCTATATGACACAAAACTGGCTACTGCGAGCTTTAAGCCTTGTCATAATGCTGTTACCTCCTCAAAACATACCTGGAGTTGTGTTTTGTTGCATTCACATGTTTGAGTAATCTTTTATTAGTCTGTGTAAAGCTCAGAATGCTTTGTGCCCCTTGTCACAAAAATGTCATGTAGTGGTAGTCTTCATATTTACCTCCTCCTCCTTTTACCTTTCGTTCAGTAGAGATTGGCAATTTCAGGTCTGAAATTATCCAAATGATTCTAGTGAAGGTGTACAGAGTTCAAAAACACATTATTACCATATGACATCACAAGGTGGAACAGCCTAAATATGCAGGATTTGTGCGTTAAAAATGTGTGAATGAAATGCTCTTTCCACCATTAACCGTCCTCTTGCCATTTCACCCCAGCATTCCAAATAGGAAGTGAGCAAGGGGACACTTCTGGCTCCATCGACTCTGGCTCCAATTGACTTTACATTGAAAAATTGTCACACCTCTCTCTATAACTACTGCAGTGAGCTTTATCTCAAAATTTGACCTTAAAATATTCGCATTAACCCACACAATCTTGGTGTTTTGATTTCCCTATTTTGTCCGTAAATAAATTCCTATTTCTAATATGAAAACTCCAATTTCGCTTCTATAAGTGCCAGCCTTGTGACCTTCATTTGACTGGAGCCAAACACTATGGGTGACGTCACACTCCTTTAATCCACTTCTTTATACAATCTATGGTTAAGACATTCAAAAAAGCTTAATAAACACGCGTCCATGTTTATTAAAGTAACTGAACCTTGAAGTGACCTTGTGAAGCTGGACTGGAAGGAGCCTTTTCATATCATGTGGTATGAAGCCCTCGAGACACTCCACCCAAAAGAAAAATCTTGCACATCAGTGTCTCCAGAGCGACCGGAAGATTAAAGGAATTTCAGTCTTTTGAGCTATGACATTGTGTCTCTGAGCACTCAAGCCCATTCCTTATCTCTGCGTTTTCCTTCCTCTTTCTCTTGTCAAGACTTTGTTTGTCTTTCGGAATACTGTTTATATGCAACTGTAAGGGCCACTCATTTGAACAGACCCTGAATCCACAGTGTTTGTCATTTCCTGTTTGGTTAGAGCAATACATTTAAACACTCAGATTTATAGTATGTGCCGCGTACTGTATCATTGTGTTTAGGTTTTCTCCTATTCATATATACGATCCATATTTAGCATAGGCCTCTACAAATGAAGTATGTGAGAAAGTCTGGAAATACTGTACCAGAGTCAGGACTGCACGGCGTCCAGCTGGACCTTTCACAGAGGGAAAATGAATAACATCACAGGCAGATAATAAAGTCCAGATATAAATATTATTCAAACTAGCTGCACTGTCGCATGTCACTGGAGCAAGAAACATCTTTTTATGTGTTCGGCTACACACATGTTTTGCTCTTGTTATACTTGAACTGGATTTTGTCATATCCATTCCAATGAAAACAAAAAGGTTATTTCTCATCCAGTACATGCAAAATGCTCACGTTATGGGTTTTGAGTTACTGAGAATCAAAAACTACAAATATGGCTGAAACGCAGGGATCAAAGCAAGTCAGGCGTAGATTTGGAAGGTAAGATGTGACTGGAATAGGCCATCTTAACCCAGAGACACCACAACAGTCGTACCAAAAAGAAAAGAGGCTGAGGAGGCTGTTTTTTTCTGCTGCTCACTAGAAAATGGCACAAAAGACGGTTGACAAAATATAGAAATCATACAGATTTTCAGGAATTAAGTTAATCTGGCTCTTAAGTGATGCATAGGCTATTTTGTAAAATTTACTTCTGGGCTTTTAAGATGGTGTTCCCTCATCATTAGTTTACTCAGAATTTAATTTCTATTGATAATGCAATCTGCTAGCCAAGCTGGCGCCACCCATTGTCTCCGCTCAGTTTCATTTCTCTTCTCTTTCGACTAGGTCAGGAATCAGAATACACTAGATGGTTTCCAAGAACCCCGGACGTGCGAGTCTGGGCACCAGTCAGTCAGCGAAGAGCCATACATTCTGTGTTGGCAACGACTCCCGAGATTGAGGATTTAAAGCTGGAACAAAGAGAATGTTTGGTGAATTTTATCAAGGGGAAAGACGTTATTGCCCTTCTTCCTTCAGGATTTGGGAAAAGCTTAATATATCAGTTAGCCCCTTTAGCAGCGCATTACATACGTCACGATCAAATAGCAGCGATTGGTTAAATTAAAAATAGCACCCACCTGCTAGCGAACAAATTCTAATGCTTTGAGGTCAGACGGTTTCCACAAAGTGAAAGTGAGAGTCAGGCTAACAAACTACTGCTTGTTATGATGAAATGCCAGTGAAGAGATGGAGCCTCTCAGTTCTGCAGTTTTGAACAGAAGGTCAATGGAGCTGTTTCCATTATGTGGTTTTAGTAATAACCGTTAGAAAACTGCATAAGTCTTCTTTTAAAGTGCACAGTGTAACTTTTCTGGTGGAGGGTCTGGAGATCTGGAGATGTTGCTGCTTTGTCCTGGTAAGGTGTTAAACATATCCATTTTGCATTTACTCAATAACAAGGGTTTTATTGACCTAATTCTTACTAGTGGCTCTGTAGATCTGACATGTAACGTGGCCCTATGGTGTCACCTGGAGAGGAGCTGATGACTGACTCTCCACCAGAAAAGTTACACAGTGCACCTTTAAGATCAATGGATTTACCAGTGGTTTTCGTAAAAGGCAGCTTAATGTGACTTGATACGGGCTCATTATTTGTGTTTTATTTTGTTTAGCTCGTGTCATAATGCACACGGCACTGTGCTAACACTACTATAATCTCCTTGGTGTCCCATTCATATAGGGCCAGCTCCACGTCCACCCTCTGCCTCTATCTCTCATGTATCTGCCCTCTTTTGTGCTTGCTCGTTTTTGGCCCATTCTTTGTGCACGCTGCGCCCTTTGTGTAAGCCAAGCTGGGGGCCTCTCTGTGACTTGAGCCCCGCTCCTGTAAAACTAATAATGACGGAGATTTGTGCCGGCTTAGCATTCTTTCACGGACTGGAGTGGAGAGAGAGGTCCAAATGGTAACACAGCGCTGGAGTAGGAGATTGGAGAGGGGGGTCAGTTATCATTTTGGGGGTTTTGTCTGAGTTTGTTGTGAGAGAGCCCAACATGGAAGATGGATATATGCAGTAGTGGAAGAAGTACTCGATTGTGCACTATGTAACGTTTTGGTTGGGGGTCCATCACCTGCTTGTCTCTAGGGATATGTCACTGCTCTGCCTGGAATGTTCCACAATATGACATTAAACAGCTCTACCTTACATTTATTCAATTACAAGTGCTTTTATAAATCAAGAATACCTACAAAAAAAAGCATTCTGACTGTGAGCGAGGTCACGTCTCCCGAGATCTGACCTGTAACTTAGCCTGGTTTGGTCTTCGTGAAGATAGAAAGGTTTAACGCCATACTGCGAAACATTCCAGAAAAAGCAACAACATCTCCATGAAAAAAAGCATTTGACGGACCTTCCACCAGAAAAATTACAAATTACACAACGCACCGTTAAGTACAGCACTTTCCTACTTTTACTTCGTTACATTTCTCGGCTGGATATACGGAAAGAGTAGTAGAAATCAGTGATGCAGTGAAGATGGGAGGCCCCTTCCTGGCACTCCACATGCTTTTTATGGGTCAGTGCCACCAAAATCACAACTCATCTTCTAAAAACATCCTGGGCAAACACAAGTTCATCGGCAGCAGACAATGCATTCCACTGTTTTATGCTGAGAAAGCTTGTGTTTTGGTCTCAATAACAAGTCCCCCACAACCCATACTTAGCTAAGTCATTTGTTTTAGCGTAATAACAGATTCAAGAGACAAGAGATTTGCACCAAAATGTTCTCAGTGTTGGGTTACATGTACAATGTGGTGAAGCAATGGTTGTTTTGTATACATTTTTTTATCCAGTTGGCTTAAACAAGTAAAAGACCGAGAGGCTGGTAGCCACAGTTTTATGTTTCAAGGCGTATTTGGCTCTTGGATTAACTATTGTTTGATGTTTCATTTCACGCAGTTCCCCCAGACAAGGAGAAACTTTCAACACAGACAGTCAGACCATAAACCCTATGAAGCTCAACAGTGACCTCGCTTTGATTCTTAAGTAAAATTTTCATTCATTTTTCCCATAGACTTTTGGAAAAAAAAATGTAATATTAAGAATTTTGAGGCATTGTGAGAGTTAAGCAGCTACATGCCAATTAATATCTGTTAGGCCTTAATGACTTAAAGGTCCTGTTGGTGCATCACTCATGGTCATACGTGGTCTCGTATCTATTTCTGTTCTGTGGTAAATGTTTGTGTGGTGCTTTGTGTTTTGTTGTCTTGTTTTTGATAAAGCATATGATCCCCTGTCACAAGACAAATTTCTCCCTCAGGAAACAATAAAAGACTATATTATCTTATGAGTTTGTTTTTTTTGTTTTTTTTTAAGTCCATAAAGTGCGCATATTACACTACTTTCCGATCTATGTTATAATGTTTTCTCATCATTAACATACCCGGTGCTGTGTTTTGTTTCAATCACACATGTTTAACACACAAACCCTGCATATTTAGGCTGAATTCATCTCCCAAACAGAAAATACTCATGTCATGTGGTAAATAAGTGCTCCACTTTTTAAACTTCACTTTCTCTAGAATCATTTGGATAATTTGCAATTTGGCAATCTCTCCTGGACTAAAGGTGTAGTTAACTGTTGACTTGAAAACTACTACTAGATGACATCACAAGGTGGAAGAGAATATTTTGAGAGGTACAGAGGCTAATAATAAAGGGTTACTCAAACATGTATGAAACAGAACACAACTCCAGGTATGTTTTTGATGAGGAAACAGCATTATAACATGGTTTAAAGCTTGCAAGAATCCGTTTTGTTTAATATGGAACCTTTACAGAGATGTACAAGCAACAATATATTAGAACAATAAAAATAATAGTGAGGCATTTGTCTCTGCCAAAAGGGCTAGTGGTGTAGTTAAACTTGAACTAACATAAATCTGGGAGCCATTGCAAGACAAGGTCAGTGCCTTGGTAGAAGTCTCTGGTCTGGTGAATGGTAGTGACACATTTTTGGATCTAATTCAGAACTATGAACCATTGCTCAGTCCATTAGGCACATGACCAAGTAAAATATAATGGTTACTTTTACAACAGATGTGAGGTGAAGTTTGTTCAAAGGGGAGGTCTCACTCTGTCTCTCTCTCGCTCTAACTCCCCCTTTTCCCATGTGAT
Organism: Boleophthalmus pectinirostris; assembly: GCF_026225935.1. NCBI lineage: Eukaryota > Metazoa > Chordata > Actinopteri > Gobiiformes > Gobiidae > Boleophthalmus > Boleophthalmus pectinirostris. Next base: position 28,781,110 of record NW_026571152.1, read on the forward strand.
CTTGTGTGTGCCAGTAGACTCTTCCAGTTTTTTCTCTGCTCCTGATGTTTCCGCGGCTCCACTTCCTCCTCTTTCCTTTCTAACTCTTTCATTCATTACATTCTCTCTGCACTCACTGTCACTCTTTGCCCTGTGTGCACCCCCCGACCCACAGAGGTCTGTTTGGAGGGAGAGAGAGAGAGAGAGGGGGAGAGAGGCAAGGCTTGTGTAATCTTCTCTGCTCCACACAAGCACATGAGAGCAGGCAGTGGAAGAAGTGGAGTTTTTTAAGCACTTTATTGGACTAACTTACCTCGGAAAGCAAAGAAAAGAAGAAGAGAGGAGATAGGACTTTGGACACGGGACTCACCATGGCACACTGTCTGGTGCTGCTGGTGTCCCTGTTAATGCTATCCACGGGAAGTGATGGTCGCAGGATCAGGAAAAGAGGACTGAACCATAAGGTGAGACTCCAGTGTAATCCCTTATGCATTAACAGTACAATGGGGTTTCTGTTGGAGAGGCTGGGAGCAGGCGGGAGTGTGGATGTTCGCACAGTGGGAGAACTTTTGTGGCTGAAGTGAGAGACAGCTGAAGTAACTTGAGACTGCAGTGTAAATCTGACAAAATGTTAATATGGGTCTGAAACAAGCTGTGGACAAATTCTGATTATCCTGTTACAGAAGGTTTTGTAATCTGCACACATGCTCAAGAATCTTCAACGTAGGTCTATATAATTAGAAACAAATGAAAGTATCACATTTAAGAGAGATTAAAGGTGCACTGCACAACTTTTCTGGTGGATGGCCCATGAAGATGTTATTGATATGCCTGGAACGCTCCATGGTATGACATTAAATATATCCATCTAGCATTTATTCATTACGGATATTTCTATTGCTCAAAAATACAACCATTCCTTCTGTGAGTAGGGACGAATCTCCACAGATCTGAATAGTAATGTAGTGCTGTAACCTACTAGGTTTAATCTTTACTGTGGTACATTCCCATGGAGACAAGCAGGTGACAGACCCTCCAGTAGAAATGTTAGGCAGTGCATCTTTTAAAGCCTGTATATTTAGTTGCATTGCCTACTGTATCATTTAATGTAATGATACAGTATCGATATCAGGGACTGCTGTATCAATATATCACCAAGAATATTTTTTGGTATATTTTACGGAATTATTTTGTTACGACGCTACAGTTTTGTTGCTTGTTTAGTGGAAAAAAACTCGTTTTTACAAAACATTTGACATAGTCACAGTTTTGATGATTAAAATGTTTGTGTTTCATATTCACTTTGCACAAGACATGGTTCAACAAAGACTTTTAGTATCACAGCCATAATTTAGCCATTATTTTTTATTGAACCAAATCAAATTGATTTGAAATAAATTGTATCGAATCGAAAGTGCACTGTATCGAAATAAGTATCGTATCGTGGCCTATGTATCGAGGTATGTATCGTATCGGCAACATCTTAATGATATCCAGCCGTAGTTTAAGTTACAATTTTAAGGACGGCTGACCATTAGAAATGTATAATATTTTGAATAAAATTGTAAATTGCTATGACAAGAGTGCTAACTTTTCTAAAAAGTTACCACTTTTTAAGTACATTTTTATTGGATTTTGGTCTTCCGTAGGACCTCTTCATATGTAGAAGGTTTTTTCTGTTATGTATTTACTGCAGCTCTTTTTTTTGTACATTTAGAATACTTTTTTTTTTAAGGCATAATTCAGCTTTATGGTTTCACTTCAACAATAAATCACACTTTAAAATATAAAACTGGTTATCATGACAGGCCTACATGGAAGAATGCCAGAAAACAATGCATATTCTGCTGCTAAACTCATGCATTCAGCCCAGCACAGATAACACTTTTCTTATGAAGCGTGAGTAATGTACATTGACAGGTGAACTTTTCCATTCCAGACATGTGAAGTTATAGAGTGCAGCTGGTTTGCATGAGCCACTGATTTCATGATTAATTGGCATGCGCAGCGAGATTTGGGTGAGAAATATGGGTTAGAGTTTGAACTTTGAGGCCCTGCTTGCTAATTCTGCTTAGATTGGTTGATTGAGCAAGTCTAAAAGCAATTGACTCAGTGAAGTGAAGTCCTTCTTAAAGGTCCACTGCACAACTTTTCTGGTGGTGGGTCCGCCACTTGCTTGTCTCCATGGAGATGTTATTGCTTTGCCTGTAATATTCCATGGTATGACTTTCAACATTTCCATATAGCATTTATTCATTGTAATTGTTTCTATTGCTCAAAAACACAATCATTCCTACCATAAAAAGGGGCAACTCCACAGATCTGACTTGTAATATAACGTAGTGCTGTAGCCTGTTTGTCTTCCTTATGATAGGTTTAATGATAGGATAAGTTTAATTTATACTGTGCAACATTCTAGACAAAGCAATAACATTTCCATGGATACATTAGGCGGTGGATCCTCCAGTAGAAATGTTAAGCCGTGCAAACCACCTCTTAGTCAGTCTGACGCCACCTAGTGCCTCCTCTCAATTTTATTTCTCTCCAGTGACTAGGTCAGGAATCAGAATACACTAGACATTTTGTAAGAACCCTGGAAGTTGTAGATCACACTCTGGTCAATCAGGGAAGAGCTGAACCAACCCTAGTTGCGGTAGCAGACTGCATACGCTATCCTCTTTTCGATTTCCTTTGTCAAATACGACATTCACATTTTTTATTGCACCTTTAATTTGCAAGTTCATCTCGCAGAAACAACAATGATCGTTGACAGACATGTTCACTCTCTGCTTTGTTTGCTGTTGTGCCGGCAATTACTTGGACACCACTGAGCGTTCTGGCACATTACATACGTTATGACCAAATAGCGGCGACTGGTTAAATAAAAAACATACCTGCCTACTGTCAAGCGAACAAATTCTAATACTGCGAGGTCAGACGGTTTCTATGAAGTGAAACCAGCTGATGAATCAGGCTGACCACCCTTAGGCCTGTCACAATAAATATATATCAACTTATTGTTGAATAACTGAATGCTGGAATAACATTTTTTGGGGTCAGTATTCGTCTGTGTAGTTTCTTTCCACTAGTGGGAAATTTATGGTTATTTTTTGGCAAATTTGAGCGTAAAAGGTTAAATTAATAGCTTCTATGACTTCTTACAGATGCAAACAAAGTATTAAGAGTTTCGTACTGTTATTTATTTACTGCAGCTCATGATTTTGCAGACTGGGAATAGTTTTTGTGGTTTAAATCTAATCCTGGGTTTTTGTGGCAGTGGCATAGATTAGTTTCAATATTATCATTTACTGTGTATATTTACTTCAGCAATATATCACACTTCAAAATGTGTTATTGTGACAGGTCTAAATGCACCCCTTTCCTCAAAGTTTTCCCATGAATTTCTGTGGTGTAGTTTCTTGTCCCAGGCCCAGGCACTCAAGCACTGTAGCATTCTTCAAAGCTTGTATAATTGGAACATGCTGAGACTGCTGCACACAGAACATTTGTCTCCTTTCCTCTTAAACTGTTTCATCTCTGCATCTTTTAATCTTTCAGTTTGGATCCTTCCGCCTCCTCATTCATACACACTCTATCCTGTACAGCCAGCTAGTGCAGAAAGACAAATTATAGTCACTGGGGACCTCATGAATGTACTGTACAATGGAAAATGAGACTTGAAAAGTAAATTGCTTACAGTATCAAGGCCACCAGCACTAGAAGCTTTCATCTGTGGTCCTGTTTTTTTGTAATGTATACAGGATTTCACCAGAATAATTATATATATTTTTTAAACAATTTATTTGGCTGGGAGAGGCCCACAATACATCTGGTTGGATGAACTATAATTACTGTCAAGATAAGGCCATATGGTATGAGGCTGAAATATTAAATGCTAAACAAATGGAAGAGTCAATAGTTCTTCCAAAATTCAGAACATGTTTGAGAAGATGCTATCTTAAAAGATCTTTAGCAGAAAGTAGAATATCAGCACAGATAAATGAAAATGAAATATTTAGCTGGATCAGGTATCAGTTCCATGATATAAGTTAAGCTTTTATTGTGACCGAGCCTTTAGCTGGATGTAATGAGACTATTAACAGGCTGATTTTGGCCTTAAACTTTGTTCATACAATGTTGTTACAGCAGTTACTTGAAGGATAAATAACTGTTACATAGCACAACTAGATCTCCTGTGTTATAAGTCAACTTATGTTAACTTATGCTCCTGTGTTTTAAGGAAATAAGTGCCATTTTCCCTACACTAGTATCGGTTAATATCAAGTATCCGTATATACTTAATGTCAAAGTATCAACATCAATACCAGAAGTGAAAAAGCTGTATCAGTGCATCAGGGAGACTGACCTGCCATGCTTATCTGTACTACTAGAGACCATCAGGCCAATGGTTTGATTCAGTAGTTGATTCAGTCAGTAATTGACCATGGACATTTAATTTAAGAGGAAACAGATAAAAGATGAAGAGTAAAGATTGCCAACATAAAAGTATAGGGTTACCATGCGACATATATTTGCAAGGAGAAGGCATTACTGGACTTTTACCTAAGCGACGCTGCCAAATCAAATGTGTATCACAGATTAAGAAAACAAAATTGGAAACTAAAGTAAGTGCAGGGTGTTTGATCAGCAAAATGGCATCTTGAAAATAAGAGATTAATGATTAATCAAACATGCACAAATCACTCCAAATAAAACTTTGGGTGAGTAAATGGTAAAGTAAAACGGGGGAATCAACTGAACTGTAACATGGTTAAAAGCTCTGAAAGGTTGATTTTGTTTAATAGATGTACTTTTCTAACTCCCTGCAGACAGGCAGGTGACGCCACAGGCCGGCTCAGAGGAAGAATACTTCTTTATTACTGTGATACTTCAGACCATTCTAGGCAAAGCTGTAACATCTTCATGGAGAAAAGCATTAGCAACAGCCACCCCAGAGGGCCACTGCAGTTTGTGATTTTTATCTGCTAATGACGCAGACTTGAACTACTAAAGGGTGAATAGATAATTACTGAATGGTTAGTGGTTTTGTATCACATCAGATCTCCTAATGTCCAGACAGAAGTTCAAGTGCAGAGGGCGTAAGCACAAAGGACTGCGTTAGCTTTAACATCTACTATTCTTGTTGAGTGACAGTTTGCGCATTTAAGCCTCTTGTTGTCTGCCTGGCCATTTCCTTTGATGCACTCTTGTTGTCTTTCTATATCACATTTCTCATTGGCAAGCAGTGGCATGATGTGAAAGTGATCTCCTCCTGCAGTTCAGCTCTTTTAAGTGTTCCTGCCCCGCGGTTCATGGGGAATTTCAGCAAAGAAGCCACAAGAGACTGAAGTCTGGCTGTCTGACTTGAGGCGCTTCACTCCAATCACAATTGCGCAGAGATCCTAGACAGATGCCTTCGTTTTCATTTACGTTACTCACTTATTTAATGCCTGCAGGTCAAGGATTTGTTAAATTAGATGTAAACAGCTAACACTGCTTTATCTCAAAGCTAGCAGAGCCATGAAGTAGCTAGTTGCACACATCTGGTTGGCTTTTGGTTTGTCAATGTTCATTTCCTGTTAATAGCAGACCTGGATGGACCGAAGAGACAGAACCTTGTGCGCAGCAGCTTTTGGACTCTGTACCAAAAAGTTTGAGTGAATGAAGGAATGCAGTCTGTGCAACACCATTATCTCTGGATGGAAGAAGCAGCAACATCAAAAGAGTCTGCAAAGGCATGAGAAAAAATCATGTAGAGCAGTTGGCACCTGACACAAACCACAGAGAAAGTAATTTGAGTTGAGGAATGGTTTAAAGCCTTACCTTGAACAGTAAGTATATTTGAAGGTTCACAAAGATCCCACAGATACATCTTTGAGTCTAATCCACTGCTGAATTGAACCAGTGACATGATGGCAGCGCCATTTTTTTGTTTTTACAGAAAATTTTGTTTTTGACCAAAAAAATAAAAAATAAAAATAGAGGGCAAGAAAGTGTAATGTTGGCAGTTGACATCTTGGTCTTGTAAATTATGATATTATTTTTAATGATTAGAGGATTATTGGAACTTCACTGTACTGCGTCAAACAATATAAATTTAAAGTAATAAAATTTAAGGCTGTGTTTTAGTGTGTACAAGATTATGTACAAGATTATTTGGATTACGTGACCAGGATTATTTCTTTTTACAGGCACATATCAACAAACCGAAAGTCTTAGACATAGAACTAACAGCATTCCCTATTTGTTTATTTCTGAGAATGGCCAATAAAGTGAATTCTTGGAAAGAATTCCTTGGAAGGAAATTTACTCCCAACCAAACTGCTATGTTCCTGCACTAATCTGATGGGAATTTGTATTTGAATTAAAGTTTAGTTTTTGTAACAAAAAGCTGATGTTAAAACTCTCTGTAACTTTAGGATATTACACTACATGTTTTTTTGGTTACAGACCACAACACTGCCTTGTGATTGGTCCAACAGCGTACTAAAAAAGAATTCATCTGACTGAAGTAACTGGGCAAGCACATCAGATTTATATTAGCTCCTCTTTTAAAGGCTTCACTTTGATGTGTGTTTGGCTTTGAAGCCCTAGGCCAAATCTAACACCAGCCCGGCCCAGGAAGTGTGTGCACTGGCCCTCATCCTCAGGTGCTGTCTGACACTCCCACATCCCACTGAAGAATCAAAAAGATTTATGATAAAGCTGCACAGGTCCGGGCAGGTCTCCACCAGGCACCATATTCAAGTGTATAGTGCTGGCCAATCACTTTATAAATCAGGGGCTCAATGGAATAGTTCGGACAATATCACAATGCAGGTTGTCTGTGTTTTCATTGAGAAAGGTCAGTGTGCACTGTTGTTATTATTAATGGATGTCAGCGGTATCAGTTCTTACTATCCAGACGACTATAAAAAGCAACTCACTAGTGTGATGTGCAGCTATCCATCAGAGGTGCTGACAACTTCATGGCTCGTTGTTATAATAACGTTCATGGCGATGGCAGCTCACATTGGGCACTACAGTTATGTAACACTGAAGTCACGAAGATTATAACATAATGATCCATGGGTGTCATAGATTATAGCGGACACAAGCACAATAGGTCTTCTTTAAAGGGACAGTTCGGAATTTTAAACACAGGACCTCATTTCCTAGTGAGCCAGAGTGTTGGAGACGTGTGGAGACACTTTTTTAAACAGTCCATCCAGTCCTTGTATTTGCAGAGGTCGCTGGTGCTAGGCTAGTGCATGTCAATGGCCATAGTTAGCCTGCAACTAAAAACAGTCTTACCCACTCCACAAAGCACCCAAAATAAATCTATTATCACGCCAGACTATCGATGGAAATGTCTGTGTTAATAGAATAATGTTGAAATAAAACTAACCTTGCATCACATGAATCATCGCATGTTGAGGAACTATTTTCTCAGCAGCAGCGGGATTTTACTTTGCAGGTAAGATATGTGTTAGGTGATATCAGTCCGCCGCTGCCAAGCTTTCTATCAAGAAGTACAACTCGCTGCTGCTGCTCAGACATAAAACCTTCAAATGCAAGGTTGGGTTTACTTCTAAAATTATTCTATTGACACAGATATTTACATCAACAGTCAGGTGTAATAACAGATTTGCTTTGGGTGTTTTGTGGAGTGGGTAAGACTGTTTTTAGTGGCCAGGATAACTATGGCCATTGACATGCACTAGTCTAGCACCAGCGACCTCTGCAAATACAAGGACTGGATGGAATTATTTTAAAAACTGTCTCTACACGTCTCCAACACTTGGAAATTAGGTCCTATTTCCAAAATTTAGGACTGTCCCTTTAATGCCAAACTATGGTACTTTCCAGGCAAAGGAATAACACCTCCATGGAACACAGTAATTATCATAGACTGTATACAATGAACATAGCTAACCCAGTAGCTGCCACGTTCCAAATAGGAAGTGTTCATGGGGGTGCTTCCAGCTCCATTGATTCTAGGTCCAGTTTACTTTACACTGAAAAAAATATCACCTCTCTCTCTGTAACTGCTGCAGTGAGCCTCGTCATTTTGGTCTTAAAATGTTCGTATTAGCCCGCTTAACATGATCCTTTTTTGTCCTATTTTGTCCATAAATAAATTCCTATTCCTAATATGAAACTCGACTCCAAAATCTCTCCTATGACCCCTGGCCACCACGTAAGCTTAATTTGACTGGAGCTGCACACGATGAGTGACGTCACACTCCCCTTCATTTTACAGTCCTTGGTAATTACGCTCTTTTCAATTAAAGTAGGCAACAGTCTTCATTAAAGTATATGGTTCATTCTGGGTTCCCAAACCCAGGCTCCCGCCCCTTTAATGACCCCCCACACTTGTAACTGCCCATGTGAATTAGTCCCTGTTTCAAGTGAGTTACAACACCCGCACTTTTGTTTTTCCAGTCGTGTGAGAGTGTGGTTAGGCTGCCAAATAAACAGAGCTGTTTAATGATTGAGTGCAGACCGCATGCTCATTATCTAATTACTAATTTGGTCTAAATCAAACCCACTCGTTGTAACACTGACTCTGAACAATGGATGTCACAAGGAGCTGGATCACACTGGAAATAAATTCACCTTTAAGACAGAATCAGTTCAGAAATATTAATCTTTTAAATATAAAGTTTTGTCGGTCTTGTGACTGACTGCGCATAAGGATGTAATAAAAATGTCTATTGTTGTTGTTTGAAATAACAGCTGAAACTATTTTTTCCATTTTTGTTGCCATGGCTGTGGTGATTTGGCAAATCACTCTATCAACAAATCAGTCTATAAATATTCTTTCTCTTATTTGCTTAAGAAGTAGTAATGTTAACCATAAGTCAATATCTGCAAAGAGTGAACATTGTGTAGCCCTGGTTCACTGTGTGGCGACTGACTGATTTGAGATATTTGATATGTTAAGACTAAAACTGACAAAAGATTACCGCACATAGTTTCTGTTTTTTCTTGGCGTGGCGGGTCACTGAAATCAGGGGTGGAAACAATACTCAGGTTACTGCAGTGGTGGATGAAGTACTCAATTTTGTTGCTTAAGTAAAAATACAGATACCAGACCAAAAAAATACTCAAGTAAAAGTAAAAGTATCACATGAAAAAAATTACTTAGCAGATCTTCAGCAGGTTCTAAATAACAATAAAAAATGAATGTAAAAATTTTGTGGAGTAAAAAGTACATTTACCTATTCCCAGATGTAGTGAAGTAAAAGTAAAAAGCATCTACTTGAAATGTACTTATACAGCACTACATTCACTATACATTACGTTCAACCACTGCGTTACTGTAAATGAGTAGATGTTTTGGGGTAATTGTATAGTGGATTTTTTTTTGGAGAATAATTCTAACCATGTGATTGTTATTCAATGCATTGCCAATCATACTGGGTTACTGAGTTCATCGTATTAAAATGACTGCAGAAAAGTAAACTGTACTTTGAGTAGTATTTTTCATCCACACTTCATACTTTTTTGGCAATTTGTATTTTCTATCCATGTAACTATTCTTTGACATGAGTACCAATTTTCAGCAATTTCCTCACCTGACTAAAACCTCATTATTTCTTATACAACATCGTCTCAGTGCAATTACATGTGCACTCTGCTTATTTTGTGCCTGGTTTTGGCTACAATAAGCATGACCTGCTCGTCCAAAAAGTCTAACCTCAAACATATGGCTTTTATAACGTTAAATCCAGACCAGCTGTGAGATTCTATGCCAAACTGAAATTCGGAACCAAACATTCTGTTGAGCAGCAAGTAACCAATAAAAAGTATAAACATGAACGCGTGATACACATAACATTGGTATTACCTTTCAAAGAGAGCTAGATCCACTGTGTATTGCGGTGTGTATATTTTGTGTACCTCCGAATAAGTGTGTGTGTCTTACTTTTGATGTTTCTGAGGCTTGTGTGAAGAGCTTGCCTCACAGTTCTTTGGCCTAGTTTCTTCTCTAAGACTCACCAGGGAAGTGTTTGCCCCCACTGTGTATACCCTTCTCAATTCAGGTCACGACATTTGCAGGCAGGAAAGCTCACAAAGTCTATAGTCGCCCTCTGCAGTTTTCATCCATATGTTTTACTGACCTCTCCTGGTAACGTGCTGCTATTGCGTGTGTGTGTTTCAGGATTATGAGTACCCAAGCCATCCCCAGTCCACACAGCACCAGAAGAATGACCGGTGCCCGCCTCCCCCTCAGAGTCTCCCGGAGCGGGCATGTGAGGTGCCAGGGTGCCGCTCAGACTCAGAGTGTGAGAGGCACAAGCGCTGCTGCTATAATGGCTGTATTTACGCCTGTCTGGAGTCAGTACAACCACCACCAGGCAAGAACATGTTTTTCTCCCTAAACCCGTAATAACAAACAAATCCTGTTCATAATGTCAGTTATTCTCACACTACAGTTTTGGACTGGCTAGTGCAGCCGAAGCCCAGGTGGTTGGGAGGTAATGGCTGGCTGCTGGATGGTCCAGAAGAGGTTCTACAAGGTTAGTGTATGTACTCATCATCATAATGAATAAAAACATGGTCATTTGTATTTTTCAGTGTTTTGTATTTCTTTTTAATGGCAAAATCTAAATCCAACAGATATAAAACCAGTTCTATTTATATAATTTGTCATATAATGTATTATGTAGCAAATTTTTTAATCAACTAGATAAATGTCATGATAATTATTTTACTGACTTGTATGACTAAGATGACAGGGTAGTTCAGTCAATAATAGCAGATTCTTCTTACTATAAAAAATAAGGTTGTGTTACTTGCAATGATATTCCAACCAGTCTGCATCAGAACTGAAGAAGCCTAAACTTAAACCATAATTATATATATATATTTTTTTTTTAAACTATTGTAAATCTACAATATCTTTTTCGGCTGCAATAAATAAATAGCTGAACAAAACAGTTAAAGGGCCCATATTACACTTTTTTTCTGATCTATGTTATAATGTTGTTTCCTCATACCTGGAATTTTGTTTTGTTTCATTCACACATTATTGAAAAACAGGTCGATATGATAATTGGCCATGGTCCCATTTAGTGCTTTTCCACCTTCAAGGCACTCAAAATGCTTTATATCAAGGAATCACTCAACCATTCACACACTCCTTCATACACCAGTGTATGCAGACACTGGGGGCGAGGTGGGTTAATCGCCCAAGGACACAACAACAGCATTCATCTGTGGGAGCTGGAATCGCATCACCAATGCTTAACCAATTATGTTTATGTTGACAGCAAGATTTGAACCGCCAACTTTCGGATCAGTGGACAAACGCTCTACCGACTGAACTACTGTCACCTAACAGGCCTTCATACCAATGCAGATAAATACCCTCAGATAATCAGTTCTTGTGTTTGTGTGTTGTACCTTCTGTAGCCGAGGCGTGCAGTACAACAGAGGATGGAGACGAGCCCCTCCACTGTCCCACAGGCTACGAATGTCACATCATTAACCCAGGAAACCCCGCGGCCGGCATCCCCAACCGCGGACAGTGCATCAAGCAGCGCAGCAACTCTGGTGAGGCAGTAAGGCAGTCATTTATACAGTCATTGGCTTGAAACAGGGCCACAGATCATCTCCTATTTATTGTTGCAAATGAGCTAGCGTTTATTTGATCCAATTAAAGGCATCTCAGTAACGTGTCTTATTATATGCACTATTGACAGATATGGGGGGTAGAGCCAAGTCCAGAGCAGCTGTGTGAAGCCTGGCCGGGCATCTCCTGGCTCAGTGGACTCAATATGGCGCCAAGTTCCTCCCTATGAAATGAAACCATATAATTAGCACTGCTGATAGCTTGTATTATAAATTAAACACCTCTAATAACGGACCAAAAGCCCCAAATGAAACTGCTGATTGTTTTTAATTTTGGTAAACTGTTTTATGTGATTGCAGATGGACGTGGTCTGAGGCACAAATACTACAAGGACTACAAGGATTACTTAGGCAAGACATTTTAATATATTGTAATTATTAACAGGGATGCACTGATACTGGTATCGAATATCTTCGCTGATATTGAACATTTTCGTGGATCAGATATCGCTTCCAAGATATCAGTTCAGTCGATATCACATTTTGGTCTATAAACTAATAGTATAATAAAGCTATTTACTGGGCAAAACAGGCTCAAAACGTCTCATGATATTAACCCTGTATTTTTTCAAAGCTGTTTTGTAGTTACTTTAAATGATAAATAACTAAATAACAGTCATAACACATTGGATTTTTTTTTTTTTTCTTACTGTACGTCGTTTGTGTTTATAGGAAATAAAATATTTGTTGTCAGTCTCTGCAATAGCATCAGTTGATATCGGTATTGTCAGATACTTAAAGCCAAAGTATCGGTATTGGAACAGAAAAACCTGGATCGATGCATCCCTAATTATCATTGAGAAATTCTGCACAATGGAGCTAATCTTTTTTTTTTTTTTTCAGGAAGCAATAACAACAATGCAGTAGGCTACGAGAAACATCACCACAAGCACCTGGGATGAAGTGAATTCAATACAATGTTCTATGTGACCTCTTCAGTCTGGACACCAATATTAACGCCATGGTCTGCAAATAACTGTGCCGACAAGTACAGCTGCTACCTCCTCATCAAACATTCACATCCATAAACCAAAGACTATTTTCTTGTTGGGGATAATAATTTAATGTAATCTACACTCTACACTCTTTTAAATTCACAAATGGTTTCTCATGAAATGCTCTGAAAGGCTTGGTTGGCTTATATAACCTCTCCTGTACTTTTTTTCTGGTTCAAATGGTGCTCATACATATTTTTGCTTCTGTGATAATGTTAGAATAAGCTGGTCAATTATACGAAGACTCATAAGCTAAAAGCGGCTAGAACAGATCTGGGTAAACTCATTGTACTGACTGCTGCTTTTCTGGTGCTAATAATCACAAATAAACTAAACTATTTTATGTCTGCTTTGAAATTCCTCACATATTCAAAATAAAAGTTTGAAAAAGTCTTAAGTTATAGTTCATTATTGGAGAATCATTGATGAATTGGAAGATTGTTTTGTTTTCTTCATTTAGAACTTCATTGACTCCATGTCCAGCTAAAACTCACCTGTAAAGCAGACCGATGTGAGCGGGCTGTTGAGCTGTTGAGCTCGGGGCAGTGTGTGGAACTGTATAGCCCCGCGGGTGCGCGTCTTTGTACAGTCACGGGCCTCTCTTTCTCCATCTCTCATAGGCCCACACTGACGCGCGCCCGTGCACGTGCCTATTGTGGCACCTACCTAAAAGCTGCGTCAGAAAGCTTGTTGGAGAGAACTTGCAGTGATGGCTGTAACAGCTATTGTGTCATGGATAAGCCGACGGTCACGGTGCAGCAACAGATAAACCGTGAGCGGACACCGCGCGGACTCAAGCCTGTTCACCTGTAGATCTGTTTGGTATGGCGCGCCTGGCCGCTTTATAACTGCCATCTTGTTCATTTGTCACCATGAGCGCGCCAAACAAAGCTTCAGAAAGAAGGTTAGTGCTGCTGTTTAACTCAGGTTTAACTCAGCTGACATTTCTTGTAGAATATATGGCTAATTAAAATGTCATTCAATGCCTGTCTGGTATTGTCTTTAATGTGTAGGCTACAACCTCCAACTTCTATACGCTCTCCTATTACTGCACTTTGTTATACGTGCAGTACTTTTTCAGTTACAATTATTTCCAGAAGGTGTCACTATAGATCACACAGTGAAATAAAATAATACCATTAAAGGTGCTTTTCTTTAAACAGATTTCCCCCCAAGACTAAACTTGAGAGACTACTTAAGGATAGAAAAAGTACATTCCCTCTTCTACTCAAGGTAAGCCAACTGTACTATCATTATTATTATTCTATTATTAGTGTATATTATATTTTAGTCATTCATACAGGTAAAGGATAGTTTGGCTGCTCTACACAGTCTAGGGGCCAGTGTTTTGGTTACGTAAGCTTCCAAGTACTGGTAGGATCGGCTACACCATGTGTTGAGATGTATGACATTTAATAAATGTTATTTTGGTGATTTAGTACACTCAGCAGACATGATTTATTGGGAACACTCTGCTCTGTGTTACAATCTGTCCCACTCAACCTTTACTGCAGGTGGACTTGGGTGTGAATGTGACAGACAGTCTTCTAATACAACCAATAAAAATATAAGAACCTGACTGAACCCTGGTGCTGATGTTTGTCCACGTCCCTAAAGGTAGTTTTACTGCCGCCGAGGACTGACTCCATGATATAAAGTCACTAATAATGATAGTAATAATGCATTAGTTTCCAGACGCTCACAGTCGATTTACAGTTTGGTGCTTTATTAACTCACTCCACACTCGGTGGTTAGAAATTATAATATGGACTTTATTGCCTTTTATTGAAATAATTAAGAATGACATAAAAAAAAAGGCTGATTAAGTATGGAAAGAATGAAATGCACTGGTCATTAATCTTTATAGCCCATTCACATTTTGTACGATACTTGAACCTCAACCAAGCATTTTACAGGCACATTTCCTGATCCACTGTTAAAATGCTGTTTGGATATTGTTATCAAGATTATGCAAAAACATATATCAACATTTTTATTTTTGTCAACATCCCCCACCCCTATTCTGGACAGTTACTAAACATGACACTTTTTGGGGTGTTATTTTCAAGGATTCTTTTACACAATCAAAAGCCTGTTATTGTAATGCACCTTACTGAAAGAGTACAATTGATTTTTTTTAAAGGAATAATGCGCTGAATCTAGGCTGGCCTGTCTTTGGTTTCCTTACAGCTTCCTTGTCGTTAAGAGACTTTCTCGTCACTATATCAATAGCATCTGCGTCATGGCAAAGTGCAGACGAAAGCAGGTGCTCTCATCAGCAGCTGCAGCCTGAGATCAAGGAGGCTTCAGAGTGTAGGTCTCTCTGTGCATGTCAATTCTTCCTGTCTATTAATTATATTTGATGTTTGATTATTAGAGACATGATATACTACCATATATACAGTAGAAATAGACCGATATATGTTAGCTAATATATCGGACTTTTTGCAATGCTGTGGGTCTTAAATCTCCAGTACAGGCTGATTTTTTTTTTGATTGACTTGTTGTCTAAAGAGTATACACAAAGCTTTATTTGAACACTTTAATCCAAATATATAACTGCTTAAAATGTAACAACTTAGCCATCTTGAAGGCTTGTGGTAAAAGGGGGCTGTAGGTGAGTATGTTGTAAATTAAACCGACAGCATTTGGTGAAAATAATCTAAATCAATCCTACATAGTGACCCTAAAATATTGGCAGATAGTGACTATCAGTTGCTCTGGATTTTAAACAATCAGTATCGACATCAGCCATGAAAAAAAGCATGTCACTTGATCTCTAATCTACAGATTGCTTTAAAGGGGAGCAGCATTTTATACATTAAAATACACTGCTAACCCTATTCAAGGCTTTTAATGACATTTTGATGACATTTAATCAAATGATAGAATATTTTGTTTTGTTTTTTCTATGGAGATATTCCAATCTCCAGCTAATTTATATATGTTACTATAGTATTTATAGTATATACTGCAACACAATATACTGGTATCATCTTTTAGTACTGTATGTGGGGGACCAGCAGGAACAGTTAATCGTGCTGTAATATAATTGTAATAGGTTAGGCAATTTTTTTTTTTCATTATTTTGTAGATATATTTAATTTTTTATATTATTGTGCACAAAAAGCAAATAAGTAAGACTCGCAGGTCCTAATTGTGAAGTGTGCGCTGCTGTGGTCATAGTTGTGTCTCTTGTATTCCATTGCATATGGTAAATAGAAAATATACGCCCTCTGAAGCCGTTTATCCAACCACAAGTGCTACATATGCAGGACTTTGCAATGGGCCTAACTAAAATTGCCCTGGCTTCAGATGAACAGTGTTGTCATTTATGTGGGCAAACCTTTCACATGTGCCCATTGACCTCTGTGGAAAGTGTGTGCTCCATTCTTGTGATGAACCCTGTCCCTGATAGAGTTTCTCATCACAGCTTTGTGCCTCGTTGACACCAGAGCCCTGAATTAAAGCCGACTGTTTAGAAGAAGGCTCTCGTCCAGTGAATTACCCAGTGATATCATTGTTACGGGCCCAGAGGTCACTGTGCCAAAACCGTTCAACCACTCCCATATAACAGGCTAGTAATAAGGATGTTGTTTATAAGTTAGGCCAGTCACGATAATTAGTGTATCACCTTATCGTTCAATACATGACAGATGGAACAATAATTTCCATGGTCAATAATTATTATGGGGACTTTTTTTTTGCGTGTGATAATATTTGAGCTGTTGAAGCTTGAATTATGAACTTCTATGACTAATTATAGACACAAACAAATTACTTACAGTAAATGTGCATTGCATAACTATTTTGGTCCGCCATCTGCTGGACTACTATCTTCATGGAAACCAGCAGACTACATCAGACACACACTGAGTGTGGAGTGACTGAATAATGAACTGTAAAGCGCTTTGGGTGTCTTGAAAGGCGCTATATAAATGCTATCAATCAATCAATCAATCAGCAGGCCAAATTATAGGTCAGATCTGGGGAGAAGTGGGCTCGCTCATATTAATTAAAAGTGCAAGTTTTTGTAGTAATTTTGAGAAATAAAATATATTTGTTTAAAGCCATACTGTGGAATATCCTAGGCAAAGCAATAATAACATCACCATGGAGACAAGCAGTTGGCAGCACCACCTCTATCAGAGTTACACACTACTTCTTTTAGTGTTTCATTCTACTATTTATCAGAGGTGGGACTAAGTCATTGTTTTGCAAGTCTCAAGTAAGTCTCAAGTCTTTGTCAAGTCTCGTGTCACTGGCCCATAAGTCCAAGTCAAGACCAAGTCATTTTCTTTGAGCTTCAAGTCATTTCAAGTCTTTAAACCAAAATACCAAATACAGCTTAGATTTTTGCAATTAATATGATTTTTTATTTAAAATGTACTTAAAAAATCATAGTATATTTATATATGAGTATTTATAGAGTATATGAGAGTTGTAGAAATGTAAAGTTTTCCTTTTTAAATGTCTTGACAAGACCTTAGTGTGAATTATTACGGTCAGAATAGAAAGAATTCAGATTTTAAAGTGCTTCTCAAGTCTTCTCAAGTCACAGGCCTCAAGTCCAAGTCAAGTCCCAAGTCACTGACCATCAAGTCCAAATCGAGTTCCAAGTCTTAGTCCATTTTACCAAGTCAAGTCTCAAGTCCTAAAAATAGTGACTCAAGTCTGACCCGAGTCCAAGTCCCAAGTCCCACCTCTGCTATTTATTTTTGCAGCTCATGTTTTTTAACAATATTGTAGATTTAGAATACTTTTTCTGTGATAATTCTGCTTTGTGGTTTGGTTGCAATATTAGTGTTTATCGTCTATACTTATTTTAGTGATATATCACACTTCATTTAGTCAGTTAATTGGTCAATGGGGCCCGGTCAAGCAGAAGTATTCAGCAAGGCCAAAAATTCAAGTTAATGCATCTGATATAAAACTGTATTCAACAGATACATATGTACTCTAGTTTATGAAACTGTTGACCTTTTTTCTGGACCATTTTTGGTTTTAAAGTTACATACGTTTTAAACAGACCATGTATGAAACATGGAACAAAAATTATTTCCCAAATTTCAAAGACCTGGAAATCATGTAAATAAATTGATGTAATTCATCATATCTTGTGTTATTCGATCTTTGAACTGTTGAAGAAGGTACATGATTTTTCAAAAAAATTTATTTAAAATGATAAAAATTTGCTTGGAAGGACTGACATATTTTATAGAAATAGTTACCTTTCATTTTGAAGTAATATTAAAGTATTCAGAAGAAAAAAAGCTGACAAATTATGCAAAATCATGCACCTTCTACTTGCTTGCACAATTTTCCATCCGTTACTTTTCCCTCCGTTACCATGACCTTTCTTAATAAAGAAAGTAAGAGTAAGAGGTTTTTCAACCTAATCTTGTACCATATGGTAGAAAACTAGATTAAGCAAATATTCAAACCAGTTTGTTAAGGATATGTAAGTGAGAACCGCTAGTTATTGCTGTTTGTATTTATTGCCCAAAAAGTGCTGCATATTTCATTCCCTCCGTTACCGACATGAGTTTTTTAATTTTTTGTCAACAAATTGAAAGAATATCGCAGGGCTAACTTTACCCTGTTGGAGTGTAACTCTTTCCTACATTCTGATACTTTACTTATTTCAATAGTTCCTCTAGTTTCTGAATAAGAGCTATTTGAATGTAAAAAATCTGCCCGTTTCCCTCCGTTACTGCTTACTACTACAACTACTACTACTGCCCAATGGTGTCTTGGTCAACCAATTTTTTGTCAATTATTATTCTATTAGTGTCAATTTTCAGTTTACTTTTGGGACTTACTGGACAGTTTAATCTGCCTTTTCACTGAGGATGCTGTTTTATTAGTACTTCTCTGTATAGATAGTAGTTTTTACACAAGAGCCTAATCATTGTGAGAGCTTTTACAAATGGTTCACCTTACCTGACCAGAAAGAATGAGAAACTTTGACAAAACCTTACAAAGACAAGAGGATCTGGAACCATATCCTGTCTCCCCACTTTCAGAGGGCGTGATTGGTGATTGACAGATGGATCAACCAATCAGAAGGACACATGATCCGTTCTCATCAAAATTATGGCTGCTTAAATGACTAAATAACTAAATAAATGACTAAGAAACTGTCCAGACAGTTTATCCACTTTAAGTTGATAACTTTATTCACAGGGCATGTCTGTACTTGACTTTAGTACTTTCTTTAGTCTGCTACAGCCCTACAGTGGATCATATACACCTTCTATTTAAGTGCATTATTGACGCATGTGTGCATACTCTGTCACGCATATGTATTATTGGAGTGTTCATGTGTGTTAAAGTCAGTGCATGTGACTGTGGCCATGAGTACGACTGTAACGCCCAAGCACATTTGGACCCCATTGACTTTGTTTTTAATAGTATGTCAGAGAGAGCTGTTTTAGGTATTAAGCATAAAAATCATAATCAAACACAATCAGTTTCAATTATATTTTCAGTTAACAAAATAAAATCAAATTGACTTTTGACATTTAACACAAAAAAATAGTCAAATTTCTTTCCTTTTACTGACAGAAGATTGAGTCCAGACGCCTCAAATAACCCAACTACATCATTGTCGATTACTGTTTTTTTTTTTACTGTTTTTTTGTCCTGAGATCAGCTGGACAAAAACACTCCTAAAAATCACGGCTAAAAATAGTGAAGAATGTGATGTAAACAGCCACCCAGGGAGTTTGGTTAATGAGTGCGTGGCTTGTTCGCATGAAGTGTCTGTTTTTCTCTGCCAGTGAGTCATGCAAAACAGAGCTACTAAGTAGAGGCAGCAGCGTCCACCCCCATCACACCCTCTGTCCATAGGCCCAGCGGCATTGTTGTGTAATAATGTGTCAGGTCCTATCTATGTGGAAGATATTCTTATACAAATGTGTATGCCGTTTGTTTATTTATTTATTTGGATACTGAAATAGAAAAGGCTGAGATGGTAAATCACAGCCATAAATAATGTTAACAAGAAATAACTCCAAAACAAAAACAACAGGGAAGAACATGCGCCAATCGCTTTCATTTGATCTTGTGTGTTGTTATCAGTCTAAAAGGGGCACTATGTAACTTTTTTTAGCGGAGCGTTTGTCAAGATGCAAGCAGTTGAAATGAGTTTCCTCCTCAGGGTGGCTTGGCACTCCCTTAGTGATAGGGTGAGGAGCTTGGAGTAGTTGTTCCAGACGTCTGCCTCCCTAGAGAGGAGTTCTGGGCATGTCCCACCAGGAGGAGGCCCCGGGGAAGACCCAGAACACATAAGAGTAACTATGTCTCTCAGCTGGCCTGGGGACACCTTGAGGTCCCACCGGAGGAGCTGGGGAAGAGTCTGGTGTGATGGAAGTCTGGGAGTCCCTGCTTGGAATGCTGTTCCTGTGACCTGGCTCTGGATAAGTGGAAGAAAATGGATGGATGGGAGGATGTTCTTCACCTTTGCCTGCAATACGCCACAGTAGAACTTCTTTATCTCCATGGAGACAAAAAGATAATGCTGCCAGGCCCAGTTACAGGTCAGATCTGTGGAAAGGCCTTTCACTCAATGTAAGAATAAATGTTTTTTTTTTTTTTTTTTTTTTATTATTGTTTTAACAATGAACACACCTGTAACTGAAACAATTTAAGATAGATTAGATTGATGCCATACTATGGAACATTCCAAGCAAACTAAAAACATCTACACAGAGACAAGCAGGTAGTGGATCCCCCAGTAGATAAGTTACATTTAAGGGATTTACTACATGTGTTCAGCCTTCACATACAAAACTGAACCAGGATATCAGTGTCAAGAACACCAAGCCCACAGTTACCTAACAAAACCAATGGTCTGTTTGAATCCTCTTATTTCTTGCCACAAAAGCGGCCAGTGTTTCATTTCCTTTTGTCTGCATGTTCCCAACAAATCACCTGCTTAAACACAGTCATTTACTGTAATCGGTGCAGGTTAAATGCTTTGTATTGCCAGTGTCAGTCAAGCTTAGACACAGGGTCCCTTGTATCTGTGTGTGACAAAAGCATATCACCTTTCAGATGCTGGTGATAGGAGTTTAAACTTAAAGGTGAACTGTGTGACATTTCGAGTAGACGTTCTGACACCTGCTTGTCTCCATTGAGATGCTATTGTTTTGTCTGGAATGTCCCAGTATGGCATTAAATGTATCCAACTTGTATTTACTCATTAAGGGCTTGTTTACATGAGAACGCTTGCGGGTAAAAACGACAAAATATTTTATGGGAAGTGCCTTTTGTTTAGACGGTGACAGCGTTCTTGGGGCTTAAAAATGCAAAAATCTGTAACCACCCTCCAGAGTGGAAAAGTTGTCATAGCGTTTCCGTCTACACTGCCCAAGATGCAAAACTCTGGTCAGATCTGCTCAGGTTGCGTACGCATTTACGTCACATCTATCACCTACTAGTGTCACCACCTAGCCGTTAGGCATGCATACCCAATCAAATTCCACACACTTTTGCGTCACCGTATTTACGCAGATTTCCTCCTATAAATGTCCGACTAAACGTGGAATAAAAAGTGAAGATGCAACACCACTTATGGGATTTTATTAACCTAAAAACTTGTATTTTTACTGTGAGTTGGCTCGCCTCTCCACAGACCTTACATATAACTTATCCCTGTGGCATCACCTGCTGTCTCTGTAGAAATAAATACATGTAATGCCATATTTTGGAACACTCCTGGCAATATCACAATTGAGAGAAGCAGGTGATGGCCCCTTGACCAGAAATGTTACGCAGTGAACATTTAAGACGAGTGAGCGATACTGTTTACATTAGTGTGGTTAAGATAAACAGGAGTCATTTTTGGCCATATGAGGGGCAGTTTGTGGTTGCTAAGGTGCATGGCCCTTGGGTGCCTGAGATGCCGGGCCATCATCACTCAGCAGAGGCCTGGGAAGGTCCATCCTCGGCCTGTCAGAGCTGGCAGGGCCTTGGTCTGGGGCATTCAGGTCAGAGGCGCTCACATGACACCAGCTCTCCCTGTGCAGTAAGCATATTCACACCAGCACCATCATACATGCTATTTGTCAGGGGCATAATACTGGGTCACATGGAGCTTACTGTAGCCACAGTAGCTTAAGTGCTTGCGAGGTGGAGTGAGTTTTGTATTAGAAGTTTGGAGACAGCATGGGGCCATGGGTCAGGTCTCATTCCAGGGAAGTGAAGGAGCCACAGATCCACACTGAAAGAATGATTAATGAGGTAAGACTGTCATGCTTATTTGGACACAGCCAAGCTCAGCCGAAACACTTTAGATCCTTGAAAAATACATATGTGTGTGTGGCGTGGTGTATGTCTGTTGGATGTAAAATTTGCAAGAAAAATATTAGGCCTGTCATGATAATTACTATATCGTGCGTACATTTTCTTTTAATTAGAGGGAAACTTTTTGACGTTTTTCTGTATTATAATAAAACATGAGCTGTAGAGGGTGGAATAAATAACTTTTTACTGAGGTGTCTCATTCTGCTATTTATTTATTGCAGCTCATGATGGACAAAAGTTTTTGGGGATAATTCTGCTTTAGGTTTATCAGTAGCATAGATTCGTTTCAATATGTTGTTTATTGCATTTCAAATTTCGTATCGTGACAGGCCTAAAAAATATATATCACTAGTTCTTTGAGCATTATTGTTTTTTACTTTTTTAAATGATTAGAGAATAAGATGACAGAGTAAATACAGAGGCCAGTCAAGTTTCATAACATATAAATATGCATAAAATATTTCATACATGCCATACTACTTTATTAGTTATAATATAATTCCTTAAAATTCTGACACCAGTATTTGAATACTGCTGACCATTGAGCATTGTGCTACTATGAAATAAAGACACAATGACATGAAAGATAATAGCACTGTTAAATGGATCTCGCAAATTAGACTGATATATTGATCCTCTGTGATTATTTATTTTGTCGTACTTAAACTATAACATGTTTATATAGTAGTACAGCAGATGTAATATGTTTTGAATGATGAGAGCTTACACATGTAATTTTATTTATTGGCCCCAATATTAAGAGCTAACTCGATGAAAATATCGGTAATAATATACATGCAATAATACCAAATCATTTTCATAGCTCTGGGTCAGATTCTAATCAGCCTGAAAAAGTTGGATGAGTTCAGATTTTAGTTTTTGTTCAGTAGCATCTTTCTTCTCTTAGATTTATTCTTGTATAGTTAGTTAGTTCAACTTTGTATTTTTTTTTATTTAGTTTCTTATTTAAGAGATGCTACTTGACATTGTAGTCTCAAGGATGTAATTTATATGCTCTTACTTGGTGCTCATTGCAAACTGTTATGATGTCTGACATTTTGATTAGTTGTAATGGGTCCATTATCACCTTAGTAAGCCTTGTAAACTTGTGAACTTGACCCATATCTAACCGGCTGTCACTGAGCTCTCTTCCTGAGCACGTGTAAAGGTGCAGATGCTTGAGTCCACCTGCCAACCACGGTCAAGCTTCCCAGAGTGCTCTTTGGCAAACCACTGTTGACATAGATACGGTCTGTTATGGCTGGCAGCACCTCTCCGGCCACTTCTTCTGGCTCACGGCAGTGTTGGAGCTGTGGCCCATCTCAGTGCTCTGATGGATTATAGTTGTCTTGTGAGCAGGTCATTCAGCCCTTGTTGGAATGAATGTGCGACCGGCTGCTGCGGTCTCTTATCCACCTGCTGTTCACTCACTCCACAGCTGTCTCTATGGCTCTGCACTGTGGAAAACGTTTAACCCCAACCCCAACTTGTGTAAAATAAAACTGTGTAGACAAACTGTGCATATACCTCAGATATTTTCTGTAAAACCTTGTTGGCTGTTGTGGGAATAACAGTCAGCACGTGCCAGCCGAATCCCCAAATGCTGGAGGCATGAAGGCGAGCTGAGTGTGCAGTAATAAAATACAGTAGCACAGCAGCCATGTTACAAAAATAGGCACATTTTTTCTGTCACCGAAACGCGGTGATTTAGTGATTTTATTTTTGGTGAAAAGAACTTGGGCAAGCAAGATCTTCCTTGAGATTACATTTACCACTTTTTTGTTAGATTTTTTTTTTTCTTTTGGCATAACAATTAAAAAATTTTTATCTTAGTGTTTTTAGACTTCAAAAACTGAGGCGCTTTTTTTACAATAACTATGCACAAGACATGTATTAGTGATTCTTTAAAACATTTATAAAAGATTCATGCTATTTTGCTGTTGCTGCACCACCATTCTAAATGCCCTACTGTATGTATTCTTGTGTACTGTGCACAGTTAGAACTAGGTTGGAAGTATCCATGTGACAGGAGCCGCAAAATGATATGTTTTTCTCTGTAGGGTGTCGGCAAGATACCAAAAGTTTAAAGACTTGCGTGCCTCGCAAATAGCTTAACTCTAGTTAGAATATCTTCTCAATGTAAAGCGAGATTGGGCATGTGTCATCAAACAGTAAAGCTTTCAGGGATAGAATATAAGGCTTCACCTTTCACCTTTGACAAATATCAATAATAAGCAGTGAAGGGAAGAATATTGAAAAGGCATTTAGTTACAGAACACTAAATACCTGCATTAAAATGTATTTTGAAATGTATTCTGATATATGGTCAAACAGAGTACTGTATTCTGAATACTGAAAATACTTTTATATCGAGTTGCATTATGTTACAGTGAGAAAACAGTTTTAATTTTTGTTGTTATGCATTAATGTATGCCAAATTAGACACAGAAAATCACACATGCACCCACTGTGAGAGCTGTGTTTTCTCTTTTTCTCAATAATTTTGTGCAGTTTGAAGCCTCAGTTGTGTAATCAAATACCATCATGTATTCCTTTTAATTTAGGAAAGTAACTGTATTCTTACCACCACCAAATGAAAAAGTAACTGTACTTTCAGTACATGTATTCAGTTACTTCCCAACATGGATAATAATTTACTTTGTGTAAATGACAATGATTAAACCTTTTTTCTATAGTCTGTTCTGCTTGTTCAAGTCCACTTGTTCGTAGGCTACTGCATGAAGCTGGCACAGGGCCAGGGCTGCGGTCTGTGAGGATAAGCTTTCACCTATGCACTATTTGTCAGCAACACTGTAGCATCCCACAGGGCGTAGTGCAGCAGCGGAGCAGGTGGAGAGCAGCGATGGAGGAGGTGATGAGGAGAAGTGAGGGACAGTGGACTGTGACGGCCCCAAAGGCTTTGTCTCCAGGATACAGTGGCAGCTCTGAACCTCCAGGGAGGCCCATTAGAACTGCACTTGTCCCAGTCTGACTTCCTCCCAGTGTCTGTACCCTCTGGCTCAACTCTTCCTCAGCTCGTGCTCCCGGAGGCCCCAGTAAGCACTGCTGATGTGTCCCCAGCTCCGGATGGGTCCCTTGTTGTGTCTGTGCGTCACTAACACCAGTCAAGACGAGCTCTGCCTCACTGCCTGTAACCACCGCATCAGCAGCTTCACTGGCAGCCTGCATCCTGGAGGAGAGCTGAGGGGGAGATAAAACAAGACACGACGAATACGGAATATAAGAACATGATATGAGAAAACTGAAGCAACAATATCGTGGATCCATTGACTTACTTTTCCAAAGATGTTACATGATTTCAGATGCAAATGTACCTGTGTGAGTTAAAGTGGTGCTTTGTCTGATGAGTGGAGGCTGAGGGGCCCGTGCAGAGCTGGTGGGAGTATGGAGCAACTGTACCATGTGGACAGACAGGAGCTTGTTGGTTTGCTGTGGCCTTAGACTCCAGGGCTGCTGCTGCTGCTGGGGCAGAAACAGGGTTCAACCAGAGGTAAGTTTAAACGTGACACTTGGACTGTCATGATAATTACTGCATCAATTTATCGTTCAATATGAAATATGGGGATAAATATGTATCATGTGTACAATTTCTTTGTAAAATTTGGGAACTTTGGGGTATTTTTGTTGTAATGCAATAACATTTGAGCTGTTAAAGGCTGAATAAGTGAGTGACGTCTGGTTAATTACTGGTTCATTCTGTTATTTAGCTGTTGCTACTCTTGCTAGGCCTTTTAATGATACTGTACATTTGAAAAAAGTTTTTATAAGGATTACCTTGCTTTATTGTTATTCTAACAACGGCATAAATTTGTTTCAATATATTGTGCTTCAAAATTGGTTTTCATTCATGACAGGCCTATGTGATGCTATGAACTTAATTAGGTAATTGATTCCTGTCTATAAGTCAATATAATACTGTATATGTTATGATATACGCCTAAGAAGCTGTGGAATATCATATAACATATCACTGTGGCATAGATTCATAATAGGCTATTTACATCTCCTCATGCTTTGTTTCCTGGGAAACTTACTCCACACAGAGTAACTCTCTCAATGTGGCAGGCTTGGCAGGGTACATTAAATGAATTCACAATGGGCATTGTGTAGGCTATTTATCTATTAATGTTTCCATTGTTTTAGATGTTGCTTTTTATGGAGTCTCTGATAAAGTAACATTGTTCAACATTTGTCAAAATTCTCTGCATCTATGAATGGAACCTGTACTTTTTATGAAGTAGGAAAGATAATGGCATAATGGTAGATTTGACTTTACTGAATCAGTGTTAGAACTTAAAAGGAACTTGAAGTTGTTAATGCTATTGATGGTCATTTGAGTCAGACACTTGTGTTTGAACGGAAGTGACAATCCCTCCACAGCCTCAATAGGCTGAACTGTGAAGCATATTGAGTTCTGGTCATCTCAGGGTAATCTCATGTTGTATAAGATACAAGCCTCCTCGGCCGCCCTTGTGATTATTAATCACATTGGATTTAAAGGGGCCTTCACTTCCTGCAGCTTTGCTTGAGTCAAATGCCTCTTCACCCTGATGGGCTCCTCCAGCAGCAGGGGCCACAGTCCACTAATCAGTACACACTTGAGTTCATTGCATTTAATTTAATTGTCTATTAAAATTATTTCTATTTCTTGAGCTGGTTTTAAAGGACAAGGCAGCATCCTCAAGGCTCTGATTGCTAAAGTGACCAACAAGCTTACATAACAGTCGTTAATCATATTAATATCTTTTACTGCCCATGAGCAAACGAGTTGTTTGACCCCTGCGGTGAGGACCAGGGTTAGCTGAAGACTAATGTCATCTTATTACATTTGGCCATAATGGCGTTGGTATCGTTACCAGCCAGTGGGTAGGGTACACACTTTATTGTCAGATTAGGCTCAAATGGAACTGTGACTAAATGCACCCTGAATTAACACATGTAGTCTATCATGGTGTCAACGCTGTTCGAGGTCACCCAGATGAAATCCGTATGCTCCTGCCTATCGCAGGAAGTTTTATTTTATGCACTTTATTTTTTTCACTAGTAAACCGAGTAGACTACGTCAGTATCGAAAAACTGTCGGCCCCACCTTCACTCAAGTAGCTTTTTCATACATAAGCACTGCTTCTGCCATTTCCGACGTGAGTGGAGTGCTGTGCGCGCTGCGTGCGTCGGTGTTCGGCGTCGGTGAGGGAGCATCAGCTCAGCTCAGTGCGCCGCGGAGGAGGACGACCGCAAATGATTAAAAAAAACAGATCTATATCGGGAAAGCCCCAGCTGTCAGCAGCAGAAACCTGAACAGGTGGCTGCCGTGTCTTAGCGGTGCGCGTCAAGGCGCAGAGACCCTCAACAGCTTGTGGCGCTCACTAATCTTCCCTCTGACGACAGCGCATTTATTCTGCCCGTGTAAAACCAGCGGCTCGGCAGGTTTGGGTCTCCGGAGCTCTGCTCATCGGAATTTACTCATCCTTATAATTTAGCCTACACCTGCAAGTTCACCTCATCAGAACTGTTGGACCTTAGAGGGACTTTTAAGACTTGGATACTATGCTTCTCATTTGGATTGTATAATTATAATCTCTCTGGTGTCCAGCGGTTTCACAGACTCAAAACTCAACATGTTGCCAGAAATAAACAACAAGGTGAGACGTTTTTTATTGGGTTATTTATCGACTCCGTGTCTGTTGTGTTGGTTTCATGCGAAAGGAACTGCCTTGTGTTTAAAAGAATGCACCTTTGTTAAGGATTCAGTCTTTGCCGAGAAACAAGTTTTATTCCACACAATAGTCCGATCTGATAACATTAGATAACAACCTCATAAAACTTTTTTCCCTATATCTGTTTCCTTTGACTGTGAACCAGGTGCTAAGGAAAAATATGATCCACTTCTATTTCAGTCGTTGTAGCCCACTTACTTGAGTGTTTGTGCGCTGACAGATTCTGTAAGTCTATATGTTTTCAGCCTTTTTTTCACACTTTACTCAGGAATTGAATTATAGCCTCTGCGTAATGGAATTGCACATTTTACTGTCAGCACATGACATTTAAATATTTTAGAGTGTGCTTTATGAAAGAGAGACTAGATGCATAAAAAAATACTCATTCTGCCTAACAGCTGTGATCTGAGTGAACACTCTTTAACTGTATCTGTGTTTGTTTACGTTTACGTTTATCCTATGGCAGCTTTATTGCTTTGACCAAGTGACCCTGAACTTCCTTAAAGAGCTCATATTTTTCTCACTCTGTCACTGAGAGGATTCCACTGAAACCTCAAAGGTCTTCTCCACTCTCACCACAAGGATGTTAAAAATAAAATAAAATAAATAAATAGCAGAGGTAAATCTGTGCTGTCTGTGCAATTGTTAGCTGTTGTGATGTTTGAAGTGCGCAGTGGCTCAGGGCTCATTAGCCAGGCTTACAGTAACTGATGTTTTGGGAAACCAAGCTGCACCGCTGACCTACATGGCTTGTTCTCACACCCCGATACTGAACCATGACTACATTATTACTGCTCCTCTCCTTAGTATATTGTTGTTGTGTTACTGAGGCCCAAAGTCAACATAAAGGCCAAACAGGGAGTGGTGTTTTTATCCACAGCCCGAGGGAGACAACTGTTTCTTATAAGCACAAAGGGATGAGTCTTTTTTCGGAGATCGGTGCTGTATTCCCGTAAATGTGGTAAATAATAGCCATCTACTGTAAATCACAACGTCACTCATTAATATACTACACATGTATCTGATTTCTCAATATTATAATAACTGTAGGACAAGTGTGTAGTTCAATAGATAGATAGAATCATCATCACACAACAGATACATGTAGGTTGTGTTGTTGATGCCTCGTGACCAGGGGTTAGGATTAGGACTCCTTCAGGTTAAATAAAACTTTAAAAATCCAGTTACAGTTTATAAAGCCTTTGTAATGGCCGAGTGCCATCTCCATACGCAGCTTAGCTTTGTTTGTCCCATATGTTCTTGCCCTCTGATTAAACGGCACGTGTCTGGCTCTGTGCACAATCATCCCAAATGTCACTGTGTGTTTTTTTAGATTAGCCTCTGAGGCTTTGTATAGTTTCCCTTCTAACCTGTTCAGTCAAGTGTTAAAGAGAGTCATCTGCACGTGTGAATCCACTCCACTACAATGTGCACATGTGCAGACCCCCGCATTCACTCACAGGAATAGACACAACAATGGAGACATGACCAGTGGAGGGACTTAGACTTATACAAACTTTATTGATCCACAAGGGAAATGATTTGGACACAGGACAGTTGTCATAAATATTGAACATCAAAGTCATTTGTAGGTGTAACTAATGAACAGCTCTTGTTCTTGTCCAGGCGTCTAGACCAGAGGCGTTCCCTCATCCCCACAGAATTCTATCAGATGGATCACGCCTCGGATCAAACCGGTCATGCACACAGGTCAGTACTATTTTAAACGTTTGTGTACATGCCTGTGTGTCCCTGTCCGCATATCTTTGTTTAGAATCTTCCCTTTTGGTCCAAAACAAACATAGTTGCAACTGTCCACATCTGTCAGTGCCTTGTGAGGGGTATTGTGGTCTCACACATCAGACTTCTCCATAGTGCCAGATGACTGATACAAGCGTGTCTAATTCAAGCAGCGTGCGCCCAATCTTGTAGCGGCACGGAGCTGTGTTTACTTCCTTTGCCTGTTGTGGCAGGTGCTCATGACTATATTTAGCCCTATCTCTATGCATCTTAACCACATCCCAAGCAGCGCTTAACATGTGAATGAAATTATACACAACCAATTCTATTTTGAAATATCAATGCTTTATTGCATAGATCTGTTATATAGATGGTTTAGTACTTTGTCACCCACTTTGTCCTATAAGGCTCAACTCTTAGTTTTTTCTTAGTCCAGTTGGCCACGAAGTGAAGTCTATATTTGCCCTCATTGCTGGGTCATAGCCTTGCAAGGCTGTGACACATGTAATCTTGCTTCAGAAGCACGTAGGATGGCAGCTAGAGAAAGGCGGCTGCTGCTCATCACCTCTCCCACAGAGAGGCCGCAGACAGGCTTTGTCTCTCTCTCGCTCACTATGGTCCGTAATTCCAGCGGCTGCCTGTGGGGGGTCCTGGTCACCTGAGCCTTTGCTGTGAATGCCAATTGGCTGCAGCCCATGCCAGATGCTAACTTAGCAAAATAAAGATAATTTAGCTAAATCAAATATAATCTACATGACTGTCTTAATGGAATGTCTAATTTAATTAAAATAACTGTTTGTTGCAGAAGTTTGGCCCTGGCATAGGAACCTTACCACAGCTTGAGCCTCCCGTGGTCCAAGTTGTGGTCAGTAATGCCAAAAACCAGCACCAGCAGACAGACAGCATCCTGCCCCAAATCTCCTCCAAAGGGACTCTCAACAACTTCCAGACTCACATGGTTGGTTGCCATCAGTGTATTACTTTGATTACTTCTTTATTAGACTTAGACATTAGACCTAGACAAACTTTTTATTTATTTGTTCAAGAGGCCATAACGAGGAACAGTGCAAAAATGAAATAGAGATTGACATGACATTATTCCTCTATTTATACTTTTGACTGAATGTTTCAAAAGGAGGAAAGACCGAAACCAGCTCAGCAGTTTGCCATGCGATTTGGAGCAACACTGGATAAAGTGCCTGTGTCACGCAACAACAAGATTTTCAGCAACAAACTAGAGAAAGAAAAAGCATATGAAGGACTGAGGCTACCAATGACTCCTGCTGGTATGGGCGCATGTAGAATTAGATCATGTTAGCATTAAACTAAAAATATTCCACTGATTCTGATTCACAGTCCTTGGCTTTCGGCACGTGTGTTATCTGTATGAATTCGATGTAAGTGACTCATGCTGTCCACCTCTTCTTCCACCCCGTTGCAGAGGCACTGAAGAACTTCCAAGAGCGTTTGACGGAGTTTGAACAAGAGGAGATAATGGACTACTCAGAGATCTGGTTCCTGGGTCTGGGAGCACAGAAGATTGAAGGGTCACAAGGTGCACCTCAGAACTCGGGATATGATGATGAACACGGGAGCTATATAAGGGTATGCTATTCTTACTAAAGCTTTCTTACATAGTGCTGAGTATGTTCAGTTCTTACATCACTTGGAACAATGAAATATACATGACCAGATGCTTTACTTTGACCCTAATCCTTCTAGAGTCCATCCAGTAACACACTTATTGTACTTCGTGGTACAATATGTGATCTTAGTTCATGATCGGTTGTTTTAGTTTTGTCAAGAACAATTTATGCAGTGGTGTCTTATATCATTATGTAAAGGACATCCTGTTGGGGTTGAATAATAGAGCATGGAGGCTTTATATGTCTAAGCCACTGTCAGGGCTGTGACTGGTGATTACAGCAGTGCTATGGGGTATCTAAGAGAGCAGCTGTTACAACATCCGCATGCAAACAGAAAGATAAAATCAGTGCAAATTACTGCTACTAATTATACAAGCACTGCATGTGAGTAAGAAAAAGAAAAAATGGTTAATTTGTTAAATTTATAATACAAAATATCAGCCTTCTTCATTAAGTTTCCTTGGATCTTTTCTGTTAAAAGTTGATGTTTAATTTCCTGATGCTTTTTCAGGTGCTTCATGACCACATCGGATACAGATTTGAGGTGCTTGAAGTCATTGGGAAAGGCTCTTTTGGGCAGGTCCTAAAATGTCTCGACCACAAGAACAATGAGCTGGTAGCCATCAAGATGATCCGCAATAAGAAAAGGTATAAAAATTACTCAATATGTGTGATAATATCCCCTGTAAATCCTTAATCAGAGAGGACTGGTTTTACACGTTTCAAGGTCAAGTACTTGTGAGATTCAAGGCAGAATGTGTTATTTGTCACATTCGCATTCACTCAACTCCTCCCCTCATCTGAGATATTGTATCTTGTTACATTTCAGTCTGCCAAATATTTCAGATCCCTTTTTAGCGTGATAAAAGTCGGCACCCTGGGGTGTTACATTACCTGTCTGCCCTTAGTTTGTCTCACGGTGAATTCCTGCTTGTTAAATGCAGCAGCCACTCGGTTTTACCACGACTTGAATTATGCAGCAAACAAAATGAGTGCAAACTACCACAGGCCTGCCCCCATGCTCTCCACCTTGTTAGCCTTGTTCAGATCTAGTTTCCTTGAACAGATTGTATATGGTCTAGTATTTATAGAGCACATATACTGCTCTATTTAATGTACACGGAAGGGCTTTTGCGTATGTCAGTCAACACCTCTTAGTAAACCAGTACAGATATTTTTAATCCTCACCAGAGCTGTGTTATAATTTATGTCTATCTTGTGACTGCAGGTTTCATCACCAGGCGTTGGTCGAGCTGAAGATCCTGGATGTGCTCAAGAAGAAAGACAAAGACAATCTCCACAACGTCATTCACATGAAGGAGTACTTCTACTTCAGAAATCACCTCTGCATCTCCTTTGAGCTCCTGGGGTCAGTACATACCATAGTGAAACTCCAGATTAAACTCTGCGACCATCTTTCCCACTACTTAATTGCTTCGTGGTAGCCTCATAGATCACCGTGAATTCCCAGTTATACCCATCTATTTGAAGCAGATAGTTTTATGTCTCACTTTGGCTGAATGACCTTTAGAGGACGACTTGGACTGCTACCTTGTCTAACATTACAGTCACTGAACCCTTAAGTTAAAGCCTTGATTAGGGCCCTATCTTTTACTCCTTCTTGCTTCATGGTGTGAAGGCTCATATTACACAGGCTAAAGACGTTTATGCTTATCACAAGCAGCAAGAAATAGCAGGAGCAAACGGTCTGTCTCTGTCTTCCTCTGGAGATGAGTACTATAATGGGTGCATGTATATGGAGACAGTGAGAGTATAAATAGGAGAGTTCTTCTATAGTCTGCAGCTATTCACATGCCTATGAAGACTCACAACAACTATATCTGTTTATTTGTTTTGCAAATTTAAAACAGAAATTCCTTTGTAGTCTCAGTCTCAGGTATAAACAACAAATTAAAAAGAATAAATTAGAAATAAAAAATATGGAGTATGCATTTATACCGTTTCAATACACAGAAGGAAAGACTTTAAAAATATCCTAAATATCTTGAAAAGTATTAATCCAGAAAGGATTCCCATAGAAAGATATTGATTTGAAAGTATCTCCTGTAAATAATTTCCCTTGTGGATGAATGAAGTTTGTCTAAACATTGGTACAAGAGTAAAAGTTATTTTACAAAATTTTATTCTCATGGCATTCTTATTATCAAATACTTAGCTATCTATTATTCTAACTATTCATGATGAGGATGAAATTATAAAAAGTGCTTTTGAAATCCCATTTTTGTTTTTTATATTTATGTAATTTTTTTTTTCTCAACAGAGTGAACTTATATGAGCTCATCAAAAAGAACAACTTCCAGGGCTTCAGCCTGGCTCTGATTCGTCGCTTCACTCACGCACTGCTCAGGTGTCTGCAAATGCTGCACAAGGAGAAAATCATCCACTGTGACCTCAAGCCGGTACTGAGCCTGTCTCCTGTTAACATTCATGGACCACATTTTATCACAGAAATAAGTGGCAATAAGGGTCAATAAGAGGCTGCAGACTTTTGTAACACCTATGGACATTAAACCAGAGGCAGAAAACCTCTTGATCTCTTCTTTTAATTTCGTGTAATCCTGAATTGTATTGGTTTATTTATTTGATAGTGACACTGCATATTAATGAACAATGCAAATGCAATTCAAAATACAAAACAGTTACAAAGAGATATAACGGAACAGTAAAAGGTCAGATTAAAAGTGTAAGACAAGCTGTATGTATAACTGATTTATACTTAAATTTATAACTAGGGGTTGCATTGGAATGTGATTTAAAATTTCAAGTTTTTGTATCTGATTTGTTTGTTTTTTCATTTCAGGAGAACATTCTTTTGTCACAGCGAGGGCCTGGGAACATCAAAGTGGTCGACTTTGGATCGAGTTGTTACGAGCAGCAAAGAGGTGGGTCAGTCCGCACTGTCTCTGGAACACATCTGTAGTCAAAAAACACATGTGCTCAGTTTCAGTGTAGTGAAAGATTGTTTTGTACTGTGGTGGAAGAAGTACTGAATTTTGTTACTTAAGTGAAAGTACAGATACTGAAGAGAAAAAATGCTCTAGTAAAAGTAAAAGTATCACATGGAAAAATCTACTTGAGTAAAAGTATTGAAGTACCCGTTTAAAAAAGTAAAAGTATTTTTTTCATATTTTAAGGTCTTATGAGGTTGCAGATGTAGTGATTTGTGCAGAAACAATTGAATTTTTTCTAGCTGTTTTTCTTTGTATCTTTCTGTTTGCTCAAATTATGAACATGTCAAAAATAAACCCTTAGCCTTTTCTGCAGGCCTCACACAATAATAAAAAATATTTTTACTTTTCAGTGCAGTTCAAAAATGTAGTGGAGTAGAAAGTACTCTCAGATGCAGTGAAGTAAAAAGAATCCACTTTAAAATGTACTTTAAAGTACGGATAGTATCTAATACTTTTTACCTAAAGGTGCATTGTTTAACTTTTCTGGCGGAGGGCCTATCAGACACTTTTCTCCATGGAGATGTTGTTGCTTTGTCTAGAATGTTTCACAGTACGGTATTAAACCTTTCTATCATCATGGAGACCAAACCAGACCAAGTTACAGGTCAGATCTGTGGAGAGGGAACCCCACTTACAGTCAGAATGCCTGTTTTTGTAGGTATTTTTCAGCTATAAAACCATCTGTACTTGAATATGTCTAAGGTAGAGCTGTTTAACATCATACTGTGGAACATTTCAGGCAGAGCAGTGACACATCCATAGAAACAAATGCATCATTAAGTTGAGTACTTTACAACTTTTACTTTCCACCACTGTTTTTGTTACGGATGTCATGTGTATGATTATTTGTCTTGAGTGAAACATTTCTCGCTAATATATAATTCATCTTCTGTACAGTTTACACGTACATCCAAAGTCGCTTCTATCGCTCCCCGGAGGTCATCCTGGGTCACCCCTACAGCATGGCTATCGACATGTGGAGCCTGGGCTGCATCCTGGCTGAGCTGTACACAGGCTACCCTCTGTTCCCCGGAGAGAGTGAGGTGGAACAAATTGCCTGCATAATGGAGGTACCCAGGCTCTTTTCCCCTCATAAACAAAAGTTGGTGACTGAGGTGTGTGCTGAAGATGTCCTGATGTTTGCAGGTTTTGGGAATGCCTCCTAATGATTTTGTTCAATCTGCATCAAGGAGGAGGCTATTTTTTGGTAAGTTTGTCAGGTTTTTTTTGGTGCATTGTGTAACTTTTCTGGTGGAGGGTCCATCAAATGCTTTTCTCCATGGATGTTGTTGCTTCATCTGGAATGTTTCACAGTATAATATTAAACTTCACTTCTTCATGGAGACCAAACCAGAACAAGTTATAGGTCAGATCTGTGGAGAGGCAACCCCGCTCACAGTCAGAATGCCTGTTTTTCTGTATTTCTCTGCCATAAAACAACCTGTAATTTAATAATTGTAAGTTAGAGGTTATTAATGTCATATTGTGGAACATTCTACGCATATCAATGACATAATTCTAAAAACAAACAGGTGACGGACTCCCAACCAAAATGTTACATAGTGCACCTTCAAGATAGTCTTTATGCCCAATTAACTAACTTCATCTAAATTATTTTAATGTCAGATTCAAAGGGAAATCCAAGGAACATCACCAACAGCAAAGGAAAGAAACGAAGACCTGGTTCAAAAGAGATGTCAGAGGCACTGAAGACAAATGATGCTTTGTTCTTGGATTTTATTCAACGCTGCCTCACGTAAGTTAATTTTCCATTTCTATTTCTGTTTGTATGTTGTTGTTTTTTTGTGGATTATTGTAGCGTGACGAAATGTTGTTGTTTTTTTTGTTTTTTTCAGTTGGGATCCCACCAAGCGGATGACTCCAGATGAGGGGCTGCAGCATCAGTGGATCCTCGAGGGTAATTTCAACAAAGTTCGACCCAGAACCAGGCCAACTGTGAAGAAAACAAATGACGGTTCAACCAACACAGACAGCATCATTGACAACAAAAAGCAGAACAGCAGCAAGCCAGGTAAAAATATATATATTTATAATGACCACAAATATGAAATTAAAGGTCCACTGTTTAACTTTTCCACCACAAACTTGTTTTGCTTTGCCTGAAAGTTTTCACAGTATGGAATTAAACTCATCTATGCTGCATTTATTCAATAACAGGTGTTTTACTGTCTAAAAATACTATCGAAAACATGCACTGTGAGTGAGTGAGCTTCTCCGCAGATCTGCTTGTAACTTAGCCCTGGAAATAGATAAATTAAATGCCATACTGTGGGACATTCTAGCCAAAGCAATAACATTTCCATGTATCTTTACATATATACAGTCTAATGACCACAAATGGGAAATGATTTAATCTAATCATACTTGTTTTTTATTATAGTTTTAAAGGTCCCTTCAGACTCAACTGCTAATGACAAACTCAACCAAAGTTCAGTTGAGCGTCTGCGACCAATCGGGGCTTCGGCGGAGGAGGAGGTTTGTGAGCACACACAACAAGAAGGAGAGCGTCCCGTCCATATCATAATCAAGCCTCAAGAGGAATTGGGCACTGACAGAAACAGCAGTGAAGAACCAGCCGAGTGTTTACCCCCAATCATGTAACCACAGGAGAATCTGTGAGTGGCTACCGTGTATCTTAAAAAGTTATTTTTGTTGGAATGGTCAAACAAACCTCTTATTTGACAGTGTACTTGAATGGTGCATGAAAAGGGCACAATCTACCAAAAACATACTTTATGAATCAAGTATGTTAAGATTCAAACAATGACATCTCAAAGTCCCTGGTGTTGTTAGCTTTAAATGAAACTGATGTTTACAGCAGAAAATTAAAGCGATGATATATCCATATTTATATAGATATCCATATTTATGATTAAGACCAGCTTCCTTACAAAATATTGAAGGTCAGACACAATAGAAGCACAAGGCTCGGAAGTTATATTGTACACATAGACTGTATATATAAATGGACATAGCTAATCAGCAAGCCACCTTGTTCCACATAGGAAGTGAGCATGGGGGTGCTTCCGGCTCCATCGACTCTGTTTCCATTTCACTTTGAACTGAAAGAAAGTCACCCCTATCTCTGTAACTGTTGCTGTCAGGCTGCTCATTTTGGTCTTAAAATCTTTGTATTAACCCAGTCTACATGATTCTGGTGTTTTTATTTTGCTTATTTTGTCTTATATAAATCTTGGCTCCATATTTGCCCCTAAAATGTCTAGCCTCTGTGAGCTTCATTGGACTAGAGCTGAACACTCCCACAATCCCTTTGTCCACTTGTTTATACAGTCTATGATTGTACATGGCTTTGTAATACTGTAACTCTGAACCCAGTCTTTGCAGAGCATTGAACTATTTTATAAATAGGTTCAACTTTCATTGTATTTTTGTATCCTCATAATGCAGTAGATACAAACAAAAGTGCATGTATAAGTCATTGTATTGCTTCTAAATGCTTTATTTATATGTGCAATAACGGCTGAGCCAAATACTTTTTTTCTGTGTTTTTTACAACATAAATATAGCTGTAACACATCTGTATAGCCTGATGGTTTTGAATGTCTTTAGTTTTTCCCTCATTATTGGTGAATTATTGGTATGTTTCTAAGTTCATTATTTGTATATGTTTTTGTACAATTGTAAATAGTTTATCCATAATTTTCTGTGTATGTGAAAGGCAGAAGATGTTATAGGATCAACATTTTCAGAATATCATTAAGGACATTAGACAAGGTTTTACTTGTTGTTAATGATGTATGGACTTTGGACACATTTTGTAAGTCTATGAGACCTACAATTTTTATATACAGGTGTACTAGACAAACAACAGATCTGATATCAATAGTTTGTGCCTTGCAGTATTAGAAATTTTGCACTTTACTCTAGCGTGTAGACAATGAAATTAGAAAATCTAAGAAAACAAAAAATGGTTGTGCATTGTGTTCAGCACCACTGAAGTGATCTTCTAATTCTACATTTACTCACAATCCTTCCTAGAATTCAGTGTCCCAAAACCCCAAACAGAGGATGCAAAGTAGCTATTTTAAATATTATTTGTATTTCCATTATAAAATAAAAAATAAAATAAAATATGTTTTAAACATACATTTCACATGATTTCATTCATTTGACAAGTTCAAGTACATTTCAATTAGCATCTACTATATTTCTCATGAAATAAATGTGTGTAATAGTAGTGTATAATGCCTAATGTACCAAAATAACATTGTGAGGCAATTTGGCAAATGTCACAGAGACAATGGACAATGAACCTAAAGCAATGAGATACGGTCTCTGAAGATCTTACAATCTTGAAGGATCCTAATTGAGACTAAATTGTAGTGTGGTTAACATGAGCGGCTTTTTACATTTGAGTAGCAATTAAATTCCGCCACCTTCTGTTCGAGTAGAGAATTGCATGCTCTTGTAGAATTTTACTGTAAAAAAATGTTTAAAAAAAGATATTGATGCATTAACACTAATTACTGGGAAGCTTTTGAATTCCTAAGTAAGCTTTTTTTTTTTTTTTTTTTTTTTTTTTTTTTTTTTGCAAATCATCAAATACAAACAAATAGAGCACGCTACGGTACCGATAGGACCAATAAATACAAAAAGAGACATACAACATGACAGCATAACAACACAACAGCCTATCAACAACATCAATTTTATTCAAGATTTGTGTGTGTGTTTCTTTTTCTTTGAAAGAGACTGGAAAGTAAATATTTAGTTCTAATCTTTTTTATTGTCCTCTTTTTGGATTTTTAAAGAATGTAATCCTTTTTCACTGAATTGGGAATAATTTAAGGAACATCTCAAAGCAATTGTTATTACGCATTAACATCACAAAATTCAACGCCTTACACCCATACCCTAACCCATACGGTCTATGCTTACAACCAGTGTTGGGAAGGTTACTTTTAAAATATATTCCCTTATAGATTACAGATTACATACCCCAAAATGTAGTTTGTAATGTAATCCATTAAATTACTTAAAGTGAGTAACGTAATCTGAATACTTTGCATTACTTGGTTTGCTGTAGAGAAGCAAAGACGAGGAAATCTTCACATAAGATATTTTGTCTGCTAAAAGAAAATTAAAAAGCCCAGACTTTACTTAACCAGATTAAAAATATTATTGATAGTTTAGGTTTAAACCTGGTTTGGACCTGGTTTAGTCCTGGTTTAGTCCTGGTTTAGACTTAGTTTAGACCTGGTTTTAGACCTGGTTTAGTCTTGGTTTAGACTTAGTTTAGACCTGGTTTTAGACCTGGTTTAGTCCTGGTTTAGTCTTGGTTTAGACTTAGTTTAGAACTGGTTTTAGACCTGGTTCAGTCCTGATTTAGGCCTGGTTTAGTCTTGGTTTAGACCTAGTTTAGACCTGGTTTAGACTTAGTTTAGACCTGGTTTTAGACCTGGTTTAGTCCTGGTTTAGTCTTGGTTTAGTCTTGGTTTAGACTTAGTTTAGACCTGGTTTTAGTCCTGGTTTAGTCCTGGTTTTGACCTGGTTTGGACCTGGTTTAGTGTCCGGCAATGAGTGGAATTACCGGGAAAAACAAAAAAAAGGGATATAGCCGAAATGTGAAAACAGGAAAATACCGCCATGTAATCAATTTATTTCAACAAAGTAACTGTAATCCAATTACCACTCATGGAAACAGTAACTGTAACTGAATACAGTTACTCATAATAAGTACTCTGATTATGTAACTCCGGTACATGTAATCTGTTACTCCCCAACACTGCTTACAACTTATTTGGAGGCATCGCATTTCGCAAACGACAAAATACGGTTTGTCCCAAGCTGTATGCCGTAGCAGGAAAGATGGCGGCTGTATCGCTCATAAGCCGTCCTGCGAGTGTCCTTTCAAAGATTTCAGGTGAGTACATCTAAATAGAGATAATTGTTGGCTTTAAAAAATAATATGTAAATGTTAAGTAGTACCGCAGATGTTTACAGACGTGTTTAGACGCTGATTGCATTAGCACAAGATACTACGCTGAAGTGACCTTGCTAACAGCTCTGCTAACAGACTGTGCTTACATTAGACTGTATAAAAAATATTAACAGTCTGTGCTTTCATTAGCTCCCAAAAAAAATATGCATTATTGTAGTGATCACTTAGTGTTTATGTTACTGTTTGTTTATCTATTTGCTATTGCATTATCGTGAACGGCTAATTGCTTTGGCAGCTTTAGATACGGTGTAAGCAAATATTATGTCTTTTCTACACGCATGTTAACTTCAATGTGTAACCAAAGTAGACCTAACATTTGTGGATAACCTTAAAAATACTGTTGCTTTTGATGTTCAAGTACTGTATGTATTTCCACTGCGCACTTGAAGCAGGCAGCAGCAGCCCTGTTTGGACTCTTGCCTGTGTCAGCTCGGGTCAGCGGAGGGAGCTGCATCATGCAGTCATCCCCAAAGGCAAAGGGGGACGCTCTTCCTCCAGTGGGATCGCAGCCACTGTCTTTGGGGCTACCGGGTTCTTGGGCCGTTATGTGGTCAACAGACTCGGTAAGTTGAAAAGGTAGCACTTAACAGGACAAATTATACTATCTGAGCCCTTTGTTTTAACTTAAACAACAATGCACTAATTATTCTTCTTAATCCACTTCTGTTTTCTATTTGTATTATATTTTTTCTAACTTGCAGGTCGAATTGGTTCTCAGATTGTCATCCCTCACCGCTGTGATCAGTATGACATCATGCACTTGAGACCCATGGGGGACCTTGGCCAAATTATATTCATGGTTTGTAGACCAGCCTCTTGTGTTTACGAATTCTACTTGACCCCATAATAACATGTCACATCTAACCCAATAGTTACAAATCCTCAACCAGCTATGGTCATAAATGTGATATTTTTATTTAATTTGTCAAAGGAGTGGGATGCCCGAGACAAAGACTCCATCAAACGTGCTCTAGAGCATTCTAACGTTGTCATTAATCTGGTGGGCGAAGAATGGGAGACAAGGTATTTTATTATAATTAGTTGTATTGTTTATTGCTGTTATTTAATCATGTAAAATGATTTTGTTATTGTCATTTACAGGAACTATAGCTTCCATGATGTCTTCGTTACCATTCCCCAGCATATAGCTCGAGCAGCTAGACAGGCTGGCATTACCAAGTTTGTGCACATGTCCCACCTCAATGCTGATATACGCAGTCCATCGAAGTACCTGAGAAACAAGGTAAAGTGCTTAGTCTTAATACAACACACTATGGTAATACTGCTGCTCATAAATCTGACATTGAAATTACTTAGGCTGTTGGAGAGACTGCTGTGAGAGACGAGTTTCCTGAAGCCATCATCATGAAGCCTGCTGAGATGTTTGGGAGGGAGGACAGATTCTTCAATTATTACGCAAGTAAGATGAAGCAATTTATACCAGTTTTGTTTGTTTACAGCATAGCATTGCATTTTAGATGTGCTTTTTATGGTCAATAGGTTTGCTTCAATACATTTTCTTATGCCTATTAATTGTTGTGAATAAAAATATCAAACCAAAGATTTACCTCAAGTTAGAGCTGGGCAAAAAAAAAGATTATTTGAAAAAAAATAGCTAAATTGTCAAATTGAGGTCACCTGTGCACAAAGGCACCATCTTCAGTGGCTTTGCACACCTCTTTAAAAAAGGATTAAATATAATCTTGAGCCTAAATTAGCAAGTCCCAGTTGCTGTCTTCTGTCCATCTCTGAGGAGAGATAATGCTCTACCCCTGAGTATCCATAGCAACACTGTCACTTAGGCTACGTTCAGACTGCAGGGCTTAATGCTCAATTCCGATTTTTTTGTGAAATCCGATGTTTTTGTGAGGTCGTTCACATTTCCAATTAAATGCGACTTGTCTGTGACTCCAGTGTGAACGGTAAACGGCCCGAAAGTGTCCCGCATGCGCACTGGAGGACACGATGACGTCAACCCCATGCGTCAACCGCAGCGAGCGTGCTCTGTGTTTACGGAAGTTGTCCAAATATGGTTGCGAGCATTGAGCACCTGGCGATTTTACAGTTCCGGTTTCCGCCTGCTTCAGCGCAGAATAATGACGTTTGTCGCTTGTTAATGACGTGTAGGTTGGATGGATGCGCTTTGGCCGTTCAGACTGAAGTCGCATGTCAAAAGATCGGATATGTATCGGATTCAGGACCACATATCCAAGTGGCCTGGGTCGCATTTGAAAACTGACTGTCATTAAAAGATCGGATACAGGTCACATAGAAGCCAAAAAATCAGATTTGGGTCACTTCAGGCTGCAGTCTGAACGCAGCCTTAGTTGCACATGGTATGATGCATGCAAACTTTTTAATGTGAAATGAGCTTACTCTGTCTCTCAGAAACCAAGCTTACTTGTTATGCAGAAAACTGGAGTGTGAATTCAGCATGACAAGCACTGAGATAATAGTTTGGCCTGTTTATTGAAGGACAACAGCTATGTTATTGTAATAAGATTAAAATAATGGAAACAAATGCAGAATTGAATACAGTGACCCTTGTGTCATTAAAAAGAGGGTATTTTACTTCTGTGGAGTATTCATGCGACTTTCGCCAAAAACAACATATTAACATGTTTTACAAGTTTCACTTTAGTTTTTTGGTGCTCTGAGTTTCCCCTCCCTTTGCCCCGCACATTAAGTCACTCCCCCTTCAGAGCGCTATCACAATACAATCAGTGTGCATTCTGCTAATTAAACTACTACACATCCCCTAAGGTTTGTCAAGTTGTTGTACAGTTATCATGTTTTTGTTTATGAAGAATTGTCATGTGGGGGTGACGTAGGC
Source organism: Boleophthalmus pectinirostris (assembly GCF_026225935.1). Lineage (NCBI taxonomy): Eukaryota > Metazoa > Chordata > Actinopteri > Gobiiformes > Gobiidae > Boleophthalmus > Boleophthalmus pectinirostris. The sequence continues at coordinate 28,823,924 of NW_026571152.1, forward strand.
CTGTGGGCTGAGCATTGCACATAATCTGCAGATAGTTGTAAGGGGATTTCGAATAGGGTCTGGGAGAGATTCCTAAAATACTGAAACATGCATGGATGACATCTTAAACCTCTTCAGATTTTTGATGAGGAAACAACTTCCAATAATATGGAAGAAAGTAAGAAAGCTTTTCTTTCTACCCCTTCTTTAATCCATTTATCCAAAGGTGTCTTTTCTGAGCACTGAAAAATACATTTTGCCCACATTGTTGTCAGTTAAAAATGTGTAGCGTTCACAATTTCTTAATGAATTCATGTATATTCTCATAATTCTCATAACATTGCTGTTGCTGACAGTAGAGGGAGCTTCAACATTTAAATGCCTCATTGGAAATGGGTGTAGTTAATAATAAAGTGTGTTTTTTTTTTTTTTTTTTTTTTTCCAAATGTAAGCATTATTTTAAGTTAGATGTGAAATGGTAATCCTAAAGTGACCAAAGGGAATTAAAACCTTAAGTTTACTTTTTGGCCATATCATCTATTTTTATTATTGTTAATATGTATTACAATGACAAGTACAAGATAATAATATAAACATAACATAATATTATTGACCTTGTTTCATGGAATATTTCAGATATGCGCTGGTTTGGCAATGCTGTTCCCTTGATGGCTCTGGGAAAGAAGACTGTGAAGCAGCCTGTTCATGTGAGTTTGTTTACCGCATGGCAGTTTAAGGTTTATTATGTCTGAAGGGTTTAAGTGAACCTTGGAGTGACTGGCCTAGTAGTCTGAAACAATCTTTTTTTTTTTTTTATTGTGCCTGTATCTGCTTTATGGCAAATCATTTCTTTTAAGATAAGTAGCATTTCCTTTTGCAGGTGGTGGATGTGGCAAAGGCCATTATAAATGCTGTCAGGGATCCTGACGCTAATGGCAAGACCTACGCACTTGTTGGGTAAGATTTGTTACAATGTTATACGTTAATGTAATTAAATAATTTTTATTCATGCAAAATGTTCTTGTTTTCAGTCCCAATCGCTACCTGCTCCATGATTTGGTGGAGTATATTTATGCTGTGGCACACAGGCCCTTTGTACCTTATCCAGTCCCTCGTCCTCTTTATCAGTAAGATGATATTTAGTTGCCATTAAATGCTGACTTGATATGAGCAACCCAATGTGATGAGTTTCTAACAGTCCTATAGCTAATCTTTATTTTTATTATTTTAGCCTTGCAGCTAAAGTTTTCTCCATGAACCCATTTGAACCCTGGACATCCCCAGACAAAGTTGACAGAGTAAGAAAATACTGTGTGTGCAAAGTGTGTTCTTTTTAGATGTATCAAACAATATTTAATTGTGCTTTTGTTTCAGTTTCACATAACTGACATGAAGTACCCAGGTCTTCCAGGTTTAGAGGATCTGGGCATTACTCCCTCCTCAGTAGAACAAAAGGCAATTGAGATCCTGCGCCGCCATCGCCGCTTCCGTTACCTTGAAGCTGAACTGGATGAGACAAAGCCAGCCAAGACGGTCAACTTTTAAAGAAAAGATCATGGTTGTTCATGGTTACATTTCTCAACATTAACTGAGCTGCAGGAGGATTTGACCTTTATCAATGCTTTGTCTTTAAATGTATTGTGTACATAAATAAAGTTTTATCACCAGTATGGTTGATTCATCTTGTTTCTCTGGTATTAGTTGTGGTTGCATTAAATATGAGTTTACCAAATATTTTATGAGATAAAGCTGGTGATCGTCTAAATATGTTTTAAACTTTTCAGCCCACGCTTACAAATCGGCATGAGAAATTTGAGCGAAAAAACAAGGCTGTCACAGGACTTTTGTGTTTAACTCAAGTTTGCAATTGATCAACTTTAGTTAATCTTGTTACTGTTTCTTCAGAGATAAGCAGAAATTTACTACGCTGTAAAACAATAGGGAGTGACGGTTCAGGGGCAAAGACGCTAAGAATTACAGATCAGGAACTAAAATGAGGGCACACTTGAAGAAAGCTGGACTTGTTGGAATATTATTTTTTCTTACATATTTGTTTTACTTTTATGCATCCTTTATCCATTCTCCTGCTGCTCATCGGAAGGCTATAGATTACAATGATGGCCTGAAGAGTCAACTGGACAAAATTCAAAATACACTCCAGAAACTAGGTATGGATGTCCATTATTTTGCTTATGAACAAGTGCACTCTACTGAATTTCTGTTTCAAAGTATTGTAAACTAGCACAGTGTGATGATAAATACTATTTTTCCATGTCTTCTCATTAAGCACAATTAATTGAGGCTCAAGAAATCACTCACAAGAAAGCTGAACCACCTCTAACTAAAGCCAAACCACAGATAAAAACAAAGAAATTGTATCCAAATTCTTTGCTTTTTGCAAAATGGGGCGATGGTCTGTCATTGGAGGAGCAAAGAGAGGCTCAAGGACTGTACGAAATCTACGGTTACAATGCTTTTTTGAGCAACAGGCTGCCACTGAACAGAGAGCTGCCAGATACGAGACCAGTCAAGTACAATTCTTACTCCCATATTCTCCCTTATTATTTGAATGTTTCTAAACTATGACACAAATGTCTTTTTCTTCACTACAGATGCCTCACCAAAGATTATCCCGAAGACTTGCCTTCTCTTGCTGTGATTGTCATTTACCTGAATGAGGCTCTTTCAATAATCAAAAGAGCAATCCGAAGCATCATTGACCGCACTCCGAGGCACCTGCTGAAGGAAATAATTTTAGTGGATGACTATAGCACTAACAGTAGGCCAAAATAAGCACAATGCAGGCTTTACATTTGGTTTCTTAGTCACTAACATGTAGTTCTTTTTAGATGACCTTGGGGGTATGCTGCAAGAGTATATTAATGAAATACACAAAGAAAGGCCTGGTCTCATCAAGAAGGTGCGACATCAAAAGCAAATGGGACTGTCCCAGGCAAGAATCTCAGGCTGGAAACATGCGACCGCTGATGCAGTGGCTGTATTGGATGCCCACATTGAAGCCACTGAAGGATGGTAGGTTAAAGCAATAACTCCCAACCCTATTTGTCTCAAGTATCACCTAGGTCAGACATGTCCAGACTATGGCCCAGGTGCCAAATGTGCCCCTCAGACTATTTTTTCTTGGCCCACAGGCTTCCAGGTGAATTGATCCATTTTATATTAAGTTTTTTTGAGAATCTTCCTTGATAAAGCCAATAATGTCCCATTGAAGGTCTAAGCACAAATACATTTTAATTATTCACTGTACTGAACATCAATCTATGACCCTCGATTGGCTCTCCTCTTCATTTTTCCCTTGATGAAAAAAGTTTGGCCCTAGGCTTAGTCTCACACTCAGAGTACCTTCTAACATAAGTACAGAAATATATGTGTTTAATAGTACACCATATATTCAGTTATTACCATTATAATTTCTTGTTTATTGTATATTTAATACAAAAAATACTTTTATCTTCAATTTCACCTTTTTTAAACCATTCCAAGTACCATCTGGTTGGGAATCACTGGATTAAACTATGTTTTATCTTAACATCTGAATTGGCGCATCCTTAATAGTTCTGTTTTGCATAGGGCAGAGCCTTTGCTGGCCAGAATCAAAGAGGACAGGACAGTGGTGGTGTCCCCTGTGTTTGATAAAGTCCATTTTGACGATTTGCATGTGGAAAGGTATTACTCTTTTGCCCAAGGATTTGACTGGGCACTGTGGTGCATCTATGAGGCATTTAGTCCGGAGTGGTACAATATGTTGGACGAGTCGCAGCCTGGGAAGTATGTAGTGCAGTTATGTTTATGCTCTCAGAAAGTGTATATCTGATTTTGTTTTGTTTCTCAAAACCACAGGAGTCCCTCTCTTATGGGAATCTTTGTAGCTGACAGAGTTTTCCTTGGGGAGATTGGAGCACTTGATGGAGGAATGACTGTCTATGGTGGAGAGAATGTGGAACTTGGGGTTCATGTGAGTGTTTTTTTTAAATGTGGATCTGAGGATCTGGCACTGTAACTCATGACACACTTTTTTTTTTTTTTTTTTTTACATTAAAGCAGGTATGTACAAACTATGGCCCGGCAGCCAAATGCGGCCCTCAGACAAATTTTTCTTAGCCCTCAGGCGTCCAGGTGAATTGGCCCATATTACGATATTAAGAAGTACTTTTTAACCACACATTTCTGAAAATCGATCTTAATAAAGCAAATATATCAAATATGTGTCCTTCTGAGAAATGTAAATGGGAATGCAGGTGCTTCCATAGAACTTCCAACTCTGATATAGATTATGTTTAGTACTTCTTAATGAGATATTATTATTATTATTATTATTATTATTATTATTTTATTTATTTATTTTTTTGCCCAGGTATGGCTGTGTGGCGGCAGTATAGAGGTGGTGCCCTGTTCCAGAATTGCTCATATTGAACGCTCTCATAAACCGTATGCCTTAGATCTCACTGTTCACATGAAAAGAAACGCCTTGAGGGTGGCAGAAACCTGGTTTGACCAATACAAAAATAATGTGCTCATTGCATGGAACCTCCCTTTGCAGGTAGGAAAGTGAAACACAACATTTTACAAATGTATAAACTATTTAAAAGCTAAACAAATAGATTAAAAACAAATACATTATAAAGTCCAGAAAGTAGGTCTAAACAAAAACTGTTCTACTAATTTTAACCACTGGTGGGAGTACTGAGCAATGTCAAAGTCCTGAAAACACATTCTGCATTTGGATTAATAAAACACAAGTGAATGAAGTAAAATACAACTTCAGATATGACAACATAGCATAGTTAAAGACTAAAAAACACAAATTTGCATAATATGTGCCCTAGGAGATTATGACACTTTTTAATGAAAACCCTTTACAAACTCTGCTGTCAATAACAGCAAAGTTCATAACCACCATGGATGTTCTGTTCTGTTCTTTCTGGAACTCAGAACATGCAGATGTCAATTTTTTTCTTCTTATGCAACACTCTAGTCAATAGGCTAAAATGACATTGGGTGAAAGAGCTCAAATTATTGCAAATTGATTATTATACATAATTGCAACAGAATTTGTAATAAAACTGCAAACTGGATAACTTGTGATATTTTCCTCCCCCACATGACTGAGAATCTGTCAGGTGAAGATTATTTTAGGATATTACCAGGGTATTTAGTCAATTTAGTTTCTGTTTTGAATCAGTGTCGTGAATAGTATGCATTGTTCAGGTAAATAAACAATCAATGCATGCAGAGTATTTAATTCAGAGCGATATGCGGACTAGTACATATATTTGTAGAATCTAATATGACACTCGTACACAGGATCATGGCATAGACGTTGGTGACATAAGTGAGAGAGAGCAGCTCAAAAAGAAGCTGAAGTGTAAGCCTTTCAAGTGGTACCTGGAAAGTGTGTACCCAAGCCTGGAAATGTGGGATAACATCCTAGCATATGGCACTGTAAGTCAAAATATGTTCTTCAGAAATTTACAGAAATATCTAAAGGGCATTTTAATTTAAAGGTCGTTTTAAGCCATGTTATAATGTTACCTCCTCTTAAACATACTTGTAATATTCCAGCTTGTGATCATGTAGTGGTAGTTTTCAAGTTAACAGCTACCTTGTGCCTTTAGTTCAGTGGAGATGGGCAATTCCAGGGCTGAAATCATCCAAATGATTATAGTGAAAGTGTATGGAGCTTTAAAAATTTCTGCATTACCACATGACATCACAAGGTAGAGTGTTGTCTGTTTGAGAGAAAAAAAAAAGCAAGATTTCTGTGTTAAACATGTGGGAATGAAACAAAACACAACTCCAGGTATGTTTGTGATGAGGAAACCTTATAACATAGATCAAAAAATAGCGTAATATGGGACCTTTAATTTATTCCACAGCTCAAAAACAGTCTTTCTGTGAAGTTCTGTCTGGATCAAGGACCTGTTCCAGGAACCATTCCTGTGTTGTATGAATGCAACTATCAACAGCCACAGGTTTGACAAGCAACATTTCAATTTTTGCTTAACATAACAGTTTAACAGCCCGTTTGTTTTGTTTTAGCATTGCTATTATAACACTGAGGGACAAATTATCATTGGAGGAATTAGATCACACACTTACAACAACAATTGGTGTCTGGTCGATCCAGGAAGTAGCAGCACACCATTACTGCAAGACTGCAAACTAGCAAGGTCCCAAAACCTGCACATGCTCTGGGATTTTAAACAAGTAAGAACCTCTATGCATTGTCCCTCATGTCTATTATATTTGTTATAGGCGACTAAAAAGGTAGCTTGATGTTCAAAGTGCTTTACAGAATAAGAAAGACATTAAAATCACAATACAAACAAATCAAAATATAAAGAATTATCATAAAATTAACATTAAAGAGAAGAGAGAATAGTGCAGAATCTAAAAATTTCAGTCATATGCACAGCTAGGTGAACAGACTAGTGTGTCCAGCCACATTAGTTTAAAAAAAAACTTTTATCAGGTTGGGTTCTAATGGATGCAAATTAAACTCAGACTCTTACAGGAAGTAAACGGGGCTATTGTATGATACCGGTAGATAAATGTTTCAAAACCACAGGTAAAGACTTAGTCCTAGACTTAGACACACATTTTTGATCCACAAGGGAAATTATTTGGACACAGTAGCTCACACATCACACATTATAATAACTATGAGCAAAAACATAAATAGTAATGATAAATACAAAACAAGTAGGAAAAATAGCAAGAGACTGGTGTCAAATAAGACATAATTATATAAATGTATGTGTACAAGTAAAAATAAAATATAGAAATATATTATGTCATAAAGAAAATATAAACAGTCAAATATAAAATTTAATATAATATAGTAATAAAAATATATCTCAGCTATATACAAGAGGTCTTAAGGAGAAACACTGGAAGGATGATATGATGACTGACAGGACATAGTGTTATGTATTACATAAAGGTGAGTTGTTATACATCTGTATGGATTATGGTATGAATGTAGTCCTGTATCTCTCATTGTTTGAGCAAAGCTGTAGGAGCCTGTTGGAGAATGAGCTCCTCTGTACCTCTATGGTCTGGTGCAGTGGGTGAGCAGGAGTGTCTATGCTTTAGAGCAGTTTGCCCAGTGCCCTCCTGTCCCTGAGTGTGACAAATGTCTCCAGCTCACTGCCAATCATCTGCCGATGACCAGCTTTACAGATCAGTTTCTCAATCTGCACAATGTCCCTTTAACTGGTGCTGCCCCCTCCCAGCAGATCCCAGCGAAGTACAGGGCGCTGGCCACTACAGACTGGTAGAAGATCTCCAGTAACTTGCTGTACACGTTGAAAAGCCTGAGCTTTACCAAGAAGTAGAATCTACTCATGCCCTTCTTATACACAACATACAAAACATATAAAACATACACAGAGTTGTGTTTTATTTCATGCACGCACAAGTCCTGCAAATTCTTCTCTCAAACAGAGAACACTCCACCTTGTGATGTCATGTGGTAAAATAGGAAGTGCTCCACTTGTTTTTAAGTTTCATACACTTTCACTAGAATAATTTCAGTCATTTCAGCCCTGGAACTGCCAATCTTTACTAAACAAACAATAAAAGGTAAGTGGTAAGTTCACAACTACCACTTCATGACATTACAAGGTGGAACAGAACATTTTGAGTTTAGGGGTAGACAGCAAGGGTATAGGGTTACTCAAACGTGTGAATGAAACAAAACACAGTTCCTATTTTTGAGCAGGTAACAACTTTCTAACATGGATGGAAAATCACAAGAGTCAACTTTGTGTATTAGGTATGCGTTTCATAATGATTGGAATCCAAACAAGCAGTAAACGACAACAAACACAAGGAAATAGACTTTGTAACATGGGGAAGTATTAGTTGTTAGTTGTTAGACCTGTAACTGAGCCATAATTTCCTTCACCTTCACTTGGCTATTAATAAAGATGACATTCCAATACTTAATTTTAACAATAACAACATTTCTTTGTCTTTCAGGGTGGAGTGATAAAAAACAGAAGCACAAAAAGATGTCTGGAAATAGCTCGGGGGCGGACTCTCTTCTATCAGCTTATCCTTCAGCATTGTAGTGGGCAGAGCTGGAGTTTTGAACATGTCATCTAACATCTATAGACTCACAAAGCCACACCTGTTTGAAAAAATAAGTTGTGATGATGGCCTATTGTTTATCATCTGATCAGACTAGTTTATCAGCATTCACTAACACAGCATTTGTGATACACAATCATAGCTGTGGTTTTAGTGTTGGGCGACTCAAGCCTGGACACACCCGGTTTGAGATGGTTGCTATAAATAAAATTGTGAAAAGTGTGTGTTACATTCTCATAATGTGCATTCTCAACTCACTTATGGGTTAGTTTGCTTAAGAAAACAAGTCTTAAAGGTGCATTGTGTAACTTTTCTAGTGGAGTGTGCATTAAATGCTTTTCTTCATATTATTACTGAACAGTAAAAACACTTGTAATTAAATAAATGCCTGGTAGAGCTGTTTATTGTCACACTATGGAACATTACAGGTAGAACAGTGACATATCCATTGAAAAAAGCATGTGACAGTCCCAACCATTTATTTTATTTTATCATTATTATTATTATTATTATTTATTTTTTTTTTATAAAAGAGCCTACTTAAAGGAGCACTGTGATTTTTCTGGTGGGGGACCGTCATTTTTCTGGCTTCCGTCCAGATGTTATTGCTTGCTTTAAACCTATTTGAAATTGTCCCCAGTGTAGCATTAAACCTGATCTGTCTTACATTTATTCAGCTACTCAAGTTCAGAGGTGTCGCCAAATTGTCATTGGACCTTCTGCGTCTTTCTGACCCAGATGCAGCATGATGATCTTTATATTTTCAGTCCATGTTCCAGACTATCTTAGGTTCGCCTAAAGCAACATGTGGGTCATGAAAAGGTAAGGTGCTGGTTTAAGTAGCTAGAAATGTTCATCTGGAGTGAACTGCTCTTGTTTCAACGCAGGCTATTGTGGACTTATTATTTGCAATGTTGCGGACTTAAGATGAAAAGAGGCTGTGTAAACCGAGTAAGGACGAAGCCGGGAGTATCCTGAGCAGCGCTCCGGTCCGAACAAAGCCAAGTTGTCCGTCTCGTCTGCTTTTTCGAAGAAGTGAAATAATGAAGGGCGGTTTCCAGGGTGCAAAAAGGGCTAAAAGTCAAAGTTGAAAATAGTTTTAGGTTTAAACGTAGCCTACTCTGCAGATCAATCCTCGTCTGCCACCCACAGGTGTTCTGATTTGCATCATGTGAGGCGCTGGCAAACTTGTTTGACGAGTTGCAGTGGCAGCGCATTTCTGATCACGGTCTCGTCCGGTGAACCACTTGCTGATGGGCACCTTGCGCTGAACATGAGAGCCGCGTGGGTCAAGAAGATCTCCCTGCTCTTGGGAGGAATAGTGATTTTTTTATACATTGGCGTGCAGCTGAGCTCGAGGTCAGAGAGTGACAGTGTCCAGAATCTGGACGCACCTCGACTTTTAAAAAGTTTTTCTGACCTGGAAGTAAGCATCAATAATCTGAGTAAGTCTATGCATTTATTGTATATTTATTAGTATTCTTTTATTTATCAGTATGTATTTGTTTACTTGTATAGACTGTACTAACAGAAGGCTGATAGTAGGTTATACCCGGGAGACATTACCCGGGAGACATTACCCGGGAGACAGGCTTGGTATCTAATAAACAAGTTAAAGTCACGGATAACAAAATAATCCATGTGTTGTTCTATATCTTATTCTGTTAAAAAAAAATTATTGCTCATTAGCCTACATTTTTCACTTCTAAGGGAAAGAAAAATTCATTCGTTAAGTTTTGTTTCACATTTATGAAATATAAATATGTATTTAGTGATCAGTAACTTTTGAAGAATAAGATACACAGAAGTAAAGTGATTATTTTTAGACTTCGTGCTTTTTACTTGCAGCAAAATGGAAAATTTGAAAGGCAATATTTTTGAGAAAGTCCAGTGTATAAAAGTGTGACAACCAGTTCTGCTCTCACTTAGTGGTGAAACATTGTATTATGCTACAACCAGATTTTGCTCAGGCAAAATCTGGAATTACATTTTACAACCTAGTTAAGAAAAAAATGCCCCAGCTGTAGCTATAACTTTCCCTTTTTATAATGGCACACATTCATATCCTTTTTGGAAAATTTTAATATATATATATATATATAAGTCTGGAAAGCCTTTTTGATAGAAAAACTTTTGATGTTCTCTCAACACAAGACTGAACAACTATATATTACATTATATTATAACAAGTGAAATTCCATCTTCAATTTCTTCTTCTTTTTGTGCAGACAGTGCCATTCAGTCATTTGGGAAAAAGCAGGATGACATGCACAAATTACTGGAAGAAGACAGAGCTGTGCATAAAAACATGGCACAGAATCAGCCACCCCCAGAAAAGAAGGAATTGGAACAGGCCAAGGTAGAAGAGGAAAATAAGCCAGAGGGGAAGAAATCAAAACTGTTCCCCAACTCGCCTCTGTTTAAGGAGTGGGGCGCTAATCTGTCAGAAGATGAGCAGAAAGAAGCTCAGGCCTTATTTGAACTCTATGGATATAATGTGTTCCTCAGTGACCGGCTTCCTCTGGATCGAGTTCTTCCAGACACAAGAGAAAAAGGGTAAAGTCTCATTTGTCAAGTCTTAAAGTTCCTATATTATGCAAAATTGACTCTTGTGGGCTTTAAGCCATGTTAGAACGTTGTTACCTCATCAAACAATACCTGAGTTGTGTTATGTATCATTCACAAATGTTTGAGTAATCCTACATTATTTCTCTAATCTCCAAAGCTTAAAATGCTGTGTTCCACCTTGTGATGTAATGAAGCGGTAGATTTCAAGTTAACAGCTACCTTTTACCTAGCTCAATACAGACTGGCAATCTCAGATCTGAAATTACAGTAAAGCACATCCTCTAATGCAGTATAATACCAGAAGGTGGAACAGAGTGTGAGAAGAACTATCAGTATGCAAATAAGCAGGGTGTGAAGGTGTGTTTTTGAATATTATAATGGAGATCTAAATTTTGTCCAACATTTCCACTTTGTGTGACAGTGTGGTCCAACTTGATTTTCAACATTAAACAGTAACGGAAATGTTATCAAAATATAACCCCACCTGTTTCCATTGTGCCAGGTAGACACGCCTTCCCTTTTGTATTTGATTGAGCATTTGGTTGTGTTCAGTTATATTCTCTATTGTGTTTGAGTGTGTTGTGATGGCTATATAGGCTAATTAAATCACATTTTGTAGGTGTTTGACAAAGACATACCCTAAAGATCTGCCGAGTATTGGCGTGGTTCTGATTTACCTGAACGAAGCTCTGTCTGTCCTTAAGAGGGCCATCCGCAGTATTGTGAACCGAACACCAAAGCATCTTCTAAAGGAGATTATTATGGTGGATGACAACAGCTCCAATGGTGGGTTCATTACAAAACACATTTAAATGCCTATGACTTGTAAAAAATTTTCTTTTCTTTTTTTTTTTACATGAATTAAAAACAGTTTGAGGAAAGAAAGTTGAGAAGAAAAGTACAAAAGTAGCCTACAATAAACAATAATAAAATACCTAAAATATGTTAATATGCAACTTTTTCCTAAGAACTAAGACTTAAACGTGTTTAGAACTGTTTTTTCTTCATGTAGACTACACTGAAACGGAGCAAAGGATCATGGTCTTTGTAGTTCTCTCTGTCTTTTTTAGCTATTGCTTCACCATAACTCTTAATTAAAGCAAAGAGACTTGTAATTCTATATACTGTGATGGTCCACGATATTATTCTGAGAACTTTGACGATACGGTAGCACAGTGTTTTGGTTATTGTTAAATCCCTACTATGAATATTATCAACATCAGCAGTTTAAACACTAGGAGGTTAATTTAACAAAAATAAGGGTGCTAACAGCTAACATTTATCAGGCTAACCATAACTTTATCTTATCTTTTGGCCCATATTTACCTAGGTAGGTAGGGATTTACCTTTATGTATGTCATATCTGCCACTTGTGTCCAATCAGAAATAACTGAAATAAATAAAATCTAATGTATAGTGTAACCTCATACACCTTTTTACAGTATTTTTCCAACAACTTGAAAAACCAGTTCATTGTGCCAATGTTCTCTAAATCGCATTGCCACATTTTTTTGATTTTTTTTTTTTGTCATGCCTCATTCTTTCAGAAAACTTAAAGGAGCCACTTGACGCTTATATAAAAAGCATCGAAGAAGAAAACCCCTCTCTTCGATTTATAAGAGTCCGGCACACTGAACAGCGTGGCCTTGCCTTTGCCAGGGCATCCGGCTGGAGGGCTGCTACTGCTGACGTGGTGGCAATTTTGGATGCACACATAGAAGTTCATGAGCTGTGGTAGGACAAGTTTGTGTGCTTTATGCTTTTTCTACAAGTACAGATTCACAAAGTATTATTATATTAGTAAAAGTCTTATATTGCACAAAACTCCTGTGAGCTTTTAGCCATTTTAAAATGTTACTGCCTCAAAAACATACCCGAAGTTGTGTTTTGTTTCATTCATACATTTTTTCATTATCCTTTATTTTTATTCTTCCACATCGCCAAAGCTGTTCCACCTTGTGATGTCATTACATTTTCCTTTTACTCCTTTTACATTTAGTTCAGTAGAGACGGGCTATTTCAGAGCTGAAATTATTCAAATGAGTCAAGGTGTATGTAGTTTAAAACTACTTCCTGTATTAGCACATCACTTTACAAGGTGGAACAGGGTGTTCTCTGTTTGCAAGAAGAACTCTCAGGGTTTGAGTGTGATACATGTGTGAATGAAACAAAACTCAATGCCAGGTATGTTTGTGATGAGGCACCAATATTATATCATATCAAAAAATAGCTTAATATGGGCCCTTTAAAGGTGCATTGTGTAACTTTTCTGGAGGAGGGGCCATCTTTGTCTGGAATGTCTCACAGCATGGTATTAAAACTTTTTATCCTCATGGTAACCAAACCAGACCAAACTTCAGGCCAGATCTGTGGTGCGGCAACCCCACTCACAGTCAGAACATCTGCTTTTCTAGGTATTAAAAAAAAATAAAATAGCTGTTTAATGCTATACTGTGGAACATTCTAGGCAGAACATTGACATATCCAAAAAGTTGCATAGTGTACTTTTTTAAAATCAACATTATTTCATTAATAATTACAAAATTGCATCCTAGTAAGAAATGTTAAACTCCAGTGGTGTGTTGAGTTGCTCATAAGGATGATTTTAGTTTGCTTATTCAAATATCCGTTATTATCAGTTACTGTTTGCTCAGTTAAGGAAACAGGACACTTTTCAGAAAGCACCGTCTTCCATCTGTGACCAATAACCATCAATCAGCCGTGTAGAAGCAGCTGGCAGTCAGCAGATGCTTTATTTACTATTGCTTTAGAAATGACTATAAGCCTCACCTCTTTTACACACAGGGCTGAACCTTTGTTAACTCAGATCAAGAAGGACCGTACTGTCATAACATCCCCTGTATTTGATCGGGTGAATTTTGATGACCTTCAAGTGATCCAGTATTTGCCAGCCTCCCATGCATTTGACTGGGCCCTGTGGTGTATGTATGAGAGCTTCACACCTGAATATTATGAACAAAAAGACAGCTCATTGCCCGGAAAGTAAGATCAGACATTTCAAAACTGTCAAAATTGAGTAAAAGTTTTGTCTTAAAACATACATGTATGGTTTGTTATTTTTCAGGAGTCCCTCTGTCATGGGAATCCTAGTTGCAGAACGAAAATTTCTTGGGGAAATTGGAGTTCTTGATGAAGGCATGAAGGTTTATGGTGGAGAAAACGTTGAGCTTGGGATACGTGTAAGTAACATAATATATAAAATATCCATGAACTTTTAATTCCTGCTACAAATTTTGTATATAATACTGCCCACTGTCACTGGGCAATAGTAGTGGACTTCCCTCTTCCTATGTGTGTCTCTATAGCTGTTTGTGGTTAGATAAGTACATTTCCCATACATTTTGTCTTAGACTGTACAATAAAATGCTATAGAAAAGATATTAATTTGTCCTATAGAATCAAAATATGTCAAATAAAATGATAAGTCTGGCCACAAGATCATTATTTAGCTCCTTAGGCCTGATGAAACCTCTGTCATTAAATGGAAAATCTATCTTTCTAACTTTCTTTCTTTTCTTTCTTTTCAGTGTTGAGTACAAAATGAGTAGTTAGATATATTGCCACTGGATTATATACAGAATATGAAGTCAAAATCAGATTTTTTTCCCAGGTATGGACATGCGGTGGAAGTATTGAAGTTGTCCCATGTTCGAAGATTGCCCACATTGAGAGGAATCACAAGCCCTACATGCCAGATCTCTCCATGGCCATGAAGAGGAATGCTCTGAGAGTGGCTGAAGTTTGGATGGATGAATACAAGCACAATGTTAACCTTGTATGGAACTTGCCATTTGAGGTAAGTCCAAATACTGTTCTCAGAACTGTCCATAACTCTTATGCAGGTTATAAGGGCTCGGATTATGTTGTTACATTGAAGGTGCATTGTGTAACTTTTTGGTGGGGGTCTGTCACCCTCTTGTTTCTATGGATCTGCAGAATATGACACAGTATGACATTAAACAGCTCTACTTTACATTTATTCAATTACAGGTGGTTTTATAGCTAAGAAATACCTAGAAAAAAAAAACATTCATTCTGACTGTGAGCAGGATTGCCTCTCCACAGATCTGACCTGTAACTTGGTCTGCTTTGGTCTCCATGAAGACAGTTTAGTCTTCATTTAAAGGGACAATGTACAGAGATGTTAAGATCATAAAAACAGGGATTTTTAATAGAAAGGTTTAATGCCATACTTTGAAACATTGCAAACGTTGCACAATGCACCTTTAATATCTGTAGTTAGGCCTGTCACAATAACAAATTCTGCAGTGTGAGATTTTGCTACAGAGAAATATTGCGATAAACGACAATATTGAAACTACTTTATGCCACTGTCACAAAGCAGGATAGTCCCAATCAATTAAATAGACAGTATCATTAAAAAGCCTGAGCTGCAACAAATAAGTGGCAGAAATAACTGATAGTAGTTATTTATTCTACTCGCTACAGCTCAGATCTTACATTATTAGATAAAAATGGCAAATATCTCTCCACTATCGGAAAGAAAAAGTACACGTGATAAATACTGAGTCTCAAAATAAATAGTTCTAGCTTTCATATATTGAACAATAAATCAATACAGTAATTATTGTGACCAGTATATCTGTAGTTGCACCTTTCTTTAGTCATTGTACAGTCCAGTGCTTTGAAAAACATTCCACTAGAGATGCTGTTTGCGATGTAAACAGAGTTATCATGCCTAAAATATTTGACTTGGAAATTCTTATTTGAACAGACATCATAATACCAGACTCTGCAAAAGATAATACTATGTCTGCATGATATTGTCTCGGCAGAATCACGGGATAGACATCGGTGACGTCAGTGAACGTAAAAAGCTGAGGGAGAAGCTGAAGTGCAAACCCTTCAAGTGGTATCTGGAAAATGTGTATCCTAAATTGGACCCCTGGGAGAACCTGGTGGCATATGGAGGAGTAAGTAGACTTTTCCATCACCATCTTTATTAAACAAAATTGACTCGTGTGAGTTTAAATGTTAGAATATTGTTACCTCATTGTGTTTTGGTAATTATTATAAGTCTGTATATGTCTCCAAAGCTCAAAATGCTGTGTTCCAACTTGCAATGTCATATAGTGATAGTTTTTAAATTAGCAACTACATTTTACTTTTCGTTCAGTAGAGATTCCAGTGCTGAAACAATCCCAATGAACCAAAGTGAAACTGTATGGAATTTGAAAACAATGGAGTCCCTGTATTACCACATGACATTACAACGTGCAACAGCGTGTTTTCTGTTTGAGAGAAGACAAGCTGAGGAAACAATATTAAAACAAACAAGAAAACAGTACAATATGGGCCTCTTTAAAGATGCATCATGTAACTTTTCTCGTGCAGAGTTTGGCATCTGTTTGCCACCTTGGAGATGTTATTGCTTTGGTTGGAATATCAAGTTAGAATTTATCTCATTGCTTGTCTCGATGGAGATAAATACTGTAGGTTTAATATCATATAGTGGAACGTTCCAAGCAAAGTAATAGTATCTTCATGGAGACAACAAGGATAATAAAAGCTATATTAGATTTAGCTATAAAATATAAATTCTGTATTTCAGATGAAGAATCTCGATGCTAACATGTGCATAGACCAAGGCCCTGTACCCGGTCACACGCCCATTGCTTTTGCTTGCTACTACTATGGACCCCAGGTAATTTACAGAGATGTGTGTGCTTGATTTTATTATAAAGGAATTCTAGTTCACTGTATATTTTATCCTCTTCAAGCATGTATTTTACCGTACAAATGGTGAGTTCTACATTGGCGGCATCAAGTCTCATAAGTACAATGACAATCGCTGCTTAACCGACCAGGGCAACAAGGAGACTGAGCCAGGTCTCTTCAACTGTAGGGAGGCTCTGCAAAAGAAAATGAGCATTTACTGGGATTTTTCACAGGTATGGGCAAAAATCCTGAATTAAATCTGATTTATTTGTATTATATTTTATTAAAATTTTTGTTGTTTTTGTTAATTTTTCTCAGGGTAAAGAACTGAAGAATAGAGAAACAAAAAGATGCCTAGAAATTCACAATTCTAAACTTGTAATACAGGAATGCACTGGCCAAAGGTGGGAGGTGCAGAATATCATAAAAGACTTTTGAACAACGTGTATGTTTTGTTGAAAATGTAACAAAAGAAAGTTATTTTGAATGCATTTTTCATAAGGTATCAAGTGCATTTTGTTTCATTATTTTTCTTTCAGTAATCTTATCCAAAAGAAACATAGATTTTGCTCAATCTATACATTTCAGACCAATCTGATAAGTTTAACTGTGACTAAAAGAGCATAGTTTATTGAGAAATGGCAAAGGAGAAATTACATTTTTCAGCTGAAGTCAATAAATTTTTGTCCCATTGGATTCTACCTGGACAGCTGAGGGATTTTACACACTTTATTGAAAGATACCTACAGTGACTTTTTACCCACTGCCGTGATTGTCTTGAAATGGAAGGACAAATTTTTATATCTATTTGTGGCATTTTTAAAGGTATTAATTTAACCTGTTTCACAAAACAGCTGTGCTGTGCTTGGTGAGTGAAAAGTGAAAGTATAAAGTGTAAAGTGATTGTATAAAAAAAAACTATGTTCAACAAAGGACTTTTTTGTTTACATAAAGTTGGGCGTATTATTTATGCACACTGGTACTATAAAGTCACATGCATTGATATGTCAATGGGCTTTAGTTTTCTCTTAATAAAGATTAAGAATATGATCACATTTTAAGGACAGAGAAAGCACATATGGTCCATAGATAAGAAATACACAATATAAATCTGTATGACCATTAAAAGAAACAACAGTTATAAGGCTTCTGCTTTAAGGCTTTGTGCTTTCAGGGTGCTGGTATGTTTTGTGAAAAAATATTTCTACATGCTTGCATCCTACAGGCTACAAGGTATTCAGTAAGCCTGTAGCCTACAAAAAAATAGGCTTCTTTTTAAATTACAACTGGGTAAAATTAATGACGACATGTATATCAATATCACTGACCTTTAGACTAAAAGCTCGGTTTGACTAACACAATGGCTCTCATACTTGCATGACTAAAAACACACACAAGTGCTAAAGAAGCTGCCAACTCTGCTCCCATGACTATACCAGGTTCAGTAGCCAACCTGCAGGCCCTTTATGCCACCTACTGGAAAGCTGCAGCACTGCAAGTTTAGGGGTGGTGCGCCATCGTCATAACCGTGATTACATTAAAAAGATAGTAGCCATGTCCAACAGCAGATTACATATATGTAACCTATGTCTGATTTTGGGGCCCTAGTAGGAGTAGGTTTGGGCCTATTTAAACGGGAACTTGTAATAAGGAAGTTGGAGACAATTGTTCAAATTGGACTATGTTCAGATTTGCTCACGTTCAATGATGCAAGACAGCTGAGCAAAAGGGAACAAATAAAAAGTGAGCGAATTATTTATGAAGGCCTATCCTGCAGTAGGCTATAATACTGTAGTCTTTGTGTTGGTAATGAATGGACGAGAGTAGTTCACAACATGCCGCTTTATTGTGAGAACTGAAGGTTACTGCCGACCATAAACACAATACAAGAACAATCCCGTTTATTATTTAACACAGTCCTGTACTGTACCCTCCTCTCCCAACTTTTATCCAGTCACGTAGGGTCATGACCGTAACATAAAACATAAAATAACAATGCGTTTATAGCAGTTATAAAGAGGTAAAAAGGTTTTAACATTTTCATCATTGCAGGTTGCTACAATACAGAATAATACAAAATCCATCCGTCCGTAATGTCCGTAAATCATCCGTCACCATGGCAACCAGTATGTTTGAACTGTCGTCTCGTCTTCTCTCTCACAGCCGCCCTCCCGAGAGAGAGAGAGACAGTAGCCCTTTAAGCTTTTATTCAGGAACTTATAAAGTAAAAAAAAAAAAAATGTTTGGAGAACTGCTGCTGGATCGCGCGTCTGCGGCTAAACTGCAAAATCGCAGAACCAAAGAAGCTGAAAGGCGAGAAAGAATTTTTAACTACAAAGAGCGGACCATACGGGTGAGCGTGGCCTGTTTATCAGACAGCACAGTGGGAATATGTGCCTGGGAGAGAGTTATAATTGACAATAAATGACTCTTATTTCTGACTGTGCACACAGGTTGACAAGGAAACGTTGGACATGCAGCTGAAGGAAAAGAAACTAAAATATGCAATGGAAAAGGAGAAGCAAAAGGCCAGCGGTGAGGCTGCTTTGTTATGTCCCATCACTATGGTCATTATGTGGTATAACTTAGAAGTGCAACTACGGTAACTGTCCTCAAATCGACAAATAGCCTCAATAAACAAACACGTGTCATGTAAAGTCAAAGTAAATTTTAAGTTTTTAGTATGAAAAAATAGCTGGCTCAGAGGACCATAACCACAGCACTTTGCCAAAGTAAATAATGGATCATTTATTGTCTACTCGTTTAATTAAGACCAAGATTGAACAAAGTTCACAAGGGCCCAATGTTACACTATTTTAATTATGATGTTTTTTCCTCATCAAAAACATGCAAGAGTTGTGTTTGGTTTCATTCACACATGTTTAACACAGTTATTTTCTCAAGCAGAAAACACTCTCTCTTCCACCTTGTGATGTCATGTGGTAAAACAGGAATAACCATACCATACATTACAATCATTTGGATTATTTCAGCCCTGGAATTGCCCATCATTGTTTAACTAAATGTAAAAGGTAGCTGTTAATTTAAAGTAACACATAACATCACAAAGTGGAACAGAATATTTTGAGCTTTGGAGATGTAGTCAAATTATTAACTAAGGATTACTCAAACATGTGTGAATGAAATAAAACATAACTCCAGGTATGTTTTTTGATGAGGAAACAACATCATAACATACATCATAAGACATTTTTCCCCACAGATGCAGAGATGCTCCATTACCAAAAGGTAGCCAGCATTCTGACCCATCGTCAACAAAAGCAACAACAGCAAATAGCCAAGGACATGGTGATCTTCAGGCAGACGTACCAGCAGCCGTCCAGTCGGAGGGAGTTTGACCTGAATGACCCAGACTTGCTCAAAAACATGAGTCCTGAGGAGGCACAGATGATGATCCCCGGGCTGCCCGGTGAAGACCCCAACTGTAAAGACCGCCAGCAGAGACAAAGGGAGCAGCTCAGCCACTGGCTCATACAACAGCAGGCAGAACGCCAAGGACTAAGACACAAACAGGAGATGGAAGGTAGGTGTTGTTTTTTTATCAAAGAGTCAAATATCAAATAAGGATCTGGTGTAACACTATTAAAGGGCATGGGTGCTATTTTATGAATTACAATTCATAAAAATAATTACAGGGCTCATTAAGCTATTTTCTGATCTGCTGTTGTTGTATACTCATCAAAAACACACTTGGAGTTGTGTTTTGTTTCATTCACACAAATCTTGCACATTTTGGCTGAATTCCTCTCTCAAATTAAAAGCAATCCAGCTTGTGATGTCATGTGGTAATACAGGAAGTGCTCCACTGTGTTTTCAAACTCCATTCACTTTCACTAGAGTCATTTGGATCATTTCAGAATGGCTGATCTCTCAACAAACGGTAAAAGGAGCTGTTAACTTGAAAACTACCACTTTTTTTGCATTTTGAGCTTTGGAGATGTAGACTCAAACACGTGTGAATAAAACAAACACACAACTCAGGGTATGTTTTGGATGACGTGATAACATTATAACATTGCTTAAAGCGCCCTATAATGTTCTATATCTATGAAAGTGCACAAGAAATCCATGTTGTGTATTATAGGACCTTTAATGTCTTTGTTATAAAACTATAGAGCTTGTGAACTGGTTAGATGCTGTAGATTTCTGTTTTCAGATAAGAACTATGACCAGTTCATGGTGGAGGTCAACAATATGGCTCTAGAGCTGCAAAACCTTGAGATGGAGAACCGAAAAGCCGAAGTCATGGCAACTAAAGATTTCAATCTTGCAATGGTAAGTCAACTTTCTAACAATTTGCCATATACCAAAATGTGAGTAACTAAGCACACTCTGAAATGAACCACTTCTCCCGATAAGATCTGCAAATATGAGATGGTGTGACCCAGACATGTAAACAGTCACAGTTCTGGACAAGTCTGTCAAAGCTTGATCCTGTCAGGTCTCTGAAGCTAAGCAAAGCCAGGCCTGGTACTTGGTTGGGAGACAGTGGGGGCAGTATTTTACCACCAGGAGTAATGAAGTGAATGAATAATGTCCAAAATTGTAAAGTGCCTTTGTGCGTCTGGAAAAGCACTATATAAGACTAATGTTTCTTGTTCTGATTCAATTCAATCAATTTGGAAGCATGAAAATGGAAAATGCACACACAAAAACTCAGTTTGTCTTCGAGAAGAGCTTTTATTTATGCCGGTGGAATGGGTTAGTGGTTGTGTTAGATAAAAAATAAGATGTGTAAATAACTACCACTGTTTTTCCATGCCAGTCAGAAGAAAAAAGGCGTCAGCAATCTAAGGATAAGGACACCGGAGTTTGGGATTTCATGGATGGAGAGATCAATGCAGACTCCCCCCAAAGCATAGTGGAAAAAGAGAGGAAAGAGATCTTAAAGCTTAAAGAATTTCAGCAACAACAAATGGAAGAAAAAAAGCACATGACAGACCCTCCACCAGAAAAGTTACACAATACACATTTAAGCTACTGCTGTGTGCGTATTTGCAGAGACAAAAACTGAGTGAGGAAAATGAGCAGCGTTACTATGACAGCATCCGCATTGATTCAGCTCGGACGGCCACACTCATTGAGAGACAACAGGCAAAACTCAACAAACAAATGAGGAAACACCTGGACAGCACCAACCACATGTTAGCAGAGACCAGGAAACAAATGTAAATAGCAACAAAGTATTCAACAAAATAAAGTATTCAACAAAACATGCATGCACTTTTTAACAATATGTTCTATTTGTTTTTTGCCTTTAAAGAAAACCGGCGATTTCAAAGGGCGCTGTCACTGAGAGTTTCTTCACCCAGTTCAACACTTGCAGTCGATGATGAAAGTCGTATTGGACTGCAATTAAATAAGCTATGCAAAAAATAACAACAAAACACATAATAAATCATGATAAGCAATCAACATTCATTTGTCATTGAACGGAGTTGTTTGGGCAGCTTTAAAGGCAGATAATAACGGTAAGTATAAAATTCATTCACACAGTGGATCTCAACAGTGACTGCCCAAGTCCCAGACCTAGTGCTGTCATGTGATTAAAAAAATTGAGAGATTAATTAATTATGATCTGTAATTAATTAATCTAATTAATCTCATTTTAATCTCACCTAAAAATTGCTGAGAAAAGCCTTCAATTTGAGGTATTTTCATTTAAATTCATTATTACATTATTGTGGCAGATCAAAAGACTAATATAGATTTAAAAAAGTGACTTGATAAAGTCATTTATTGTTTAACAAATCTCTTCAATTTGGCTGTTGAGCCCAAGTCTCCATGAATAATAAACTGTTTGCTGTAAAGTAGCAAAGACGAGGAAATCTGAACATAATAACTTTTGTCTACTTAAAGACAATAAAAAGTCCAGTCTTTCCTTAACCATATTAAAAATATTATTGATAGAGAAATATATATGAGATCACTGGTTTTAGTCCTGGTTTAGACCTGGTTTAGACCTACTTTAGTCCTAGTTTAGTCCTGGAATGGGTTAATCCTGGTTTTAGTCCTGGTGTTAGTTCTGGTTTAGTCCTGGTTTAGACCTGGTTTAGTCCTGGTTTAGTCCTGGTGTTAGTCCTGGTGTTAGTCCTGGTTTAGTCCTGGTTTAGACCTGGTTTAGACCTGGTTTAGACCTTGTTTAGTCCTGGTTTAGTCCTGGTTTAGTCCTGGTTTAGACCTGGTTTTAGTTCTGGTTTTTAGTTCTGGTTTAGTCCTGGTTTAGACCTGGTTTTAGACCTGGTTTTAGTTCTGGTTTTAGTTTTGGGTTAGACCTGGTTTAGTCCCGGTTTTAGTCTTGGTGTTAGTTCTGGTTTAGAGGCGCACAGGAGGAAGCGCAGTTTACGCCGCGTACGCGAGAAAACACGATCCACACGCGGCTCACGGGAGCACGTCGGTGTCCGCGCAGTGTCTACGGAAGGAAACGTGGTCCGCGCGTTCTCAGGTTAATGACGATGATGAAGGTGTGTGTTTGTTTGTGTGTGTTTGTGTGCGTGTCCCCTCATGTGGCAGGTCACTATAGGACAGTAGTGCAGACATCATGAGCCTATGCAGGTTGTTTTCAGGCGATATTATATTTGTTATTTTCTTTTATATTTCACGTCGGGAGAATAATTTCCAAGACACAAATGTGTTTTTACCTGTGCACTGCTGCCTCTGTTCTACTGGCTCTACGACCTCGTCCATTGTGCGACTGACGCCGCCAGCGTTAACATGACGTTTACATCGCTCTTACTGCGCGCGTTTTGTGTGGGTTTCCGACAATGAGTGGAATTACCGAAATAAAAAATTTATAAATGTGTTTTGTGTGTGTGTGTGTGTTGTTGTCCCAACAACACATAAAAACAGGTTTTATAATAAATAAACTCACATACAGAAACACTAAAGTTAGAGATTAAAAATGAGATTAACGCGATTAAAAAACATAACGCGCTAAATATGACTGTAATTAATTAATCGCAATTAACGCGATAATTTGACACCCCTACCCAGACCTATCATTTTATTTAAAATCTGTTTCTGAAACCACTCAGTTATTAAAGCATTTTGCATAATCTTGTGTTTTAAATGTGCTTTCTGAATATTAGTTAGCAGATAGGTGTTTAGTCTCCACAATGTCTTTAATATCTATTGGAAAAATGAATGAAAATTTTACTTCCGGGACCGGAGCGAGCTGTCACTGTTGAGCTCCATTCATTTCACCTGAAAAAATATGTTTTAAAAATTGTCTCCAAAGATTTGAAAGCACTCATCACATTAAAAATCCAGTGTTCATACTCTTAAAAAAACATAAAAGTCTAAAGTGCAATTGTAAAACGATAATTTCTTGTCACAGTTTTAAAGGCTGAATTTAAATTATGTGTCTCCAACACTGCTACAAATCACTATTTAAATGATTACAATAAGCAAATCACAAAATGTCTTGTCTTGTTATGTAAATACAGCCTGTATTTTTTTTCCTGTTAAAAATATGAACTTTGGATAGAACCCTGATATTAAAGTATTTTCAGATATAAACTTGTCCCATCTTTTCTGCCACATAGCCAAAGCTTTATCTCGTTGCTGGGCGGGTAATGAACTGTACCTGGAAGATAACACAGGCATTATGACAGTAATTAAGATATTCACATTAGCTCATTGAAAAACACCCTATAAACTCAGTCTTACTTTATGGAGTTCATAGCCAGTGCTTTGAGGGTGCCTAAGTTGGACCTTAAGCCCCCAAATCCAACAAAAGCTTCATAAAAGTCATAGGATAAACCCGAGGCACCGAACATGGCCGGATCATCAGAGCTGATGACCAAAGGGTGGCCCTCTGCCATCAGGACTGCCCCGGGGTGGTTTCTTAAATCATCTACCAGCTTTAACACCTGGGGAAGAAAACATACAGCTCACTTACTTTACAGGAGAGGCAAGTTTGTGGAAATATATCTATCCAAACTGTCTTCAAATTTTCAACACTTGGATGTCAACAGTGTTGTGCAAGTTCACACTTTTCATGAACTAGTTCAAAGTTCAGTTCACACTTGTTCAAAATGAATAGTTCACGTTCATAGTTCATAATTTAAATTTTGAACTAGTTCAAAGTTCAGTTAATTTTATATTTAGGTGAGATCTGTAAATGAAAGGCTGCATTTATTTTAGACTAAACCAGGTCTACATCAGGACTGAACCAGGTCTAAACCAGAACTGAACCAGGACTAAAAAAGAACTGAACCAGGACTGAACCAGGTCTAAACCAGGAATAAACCAAGACTAAACCAGGACTGAACCAAAATTGAACCAGGTCTAAACCAAGACTAAACCAGGACTGAACCAGAATTGAACCAGGTCTAAACCAGGACTGAACCAGGACTGAACCAGGTCTAAACCAGAACTGAACCAGGACTAAACCAGGTCTAAACCAGGAATAAACCAAGACTAAACCAGGTCTAAACCAGGACTGAACCAGGACTAAACCAGAACTGAACCAGGACTAAACCAGGTCTAAACCAGAACTGAACCAGGACTAAACCAGGACTAAACCAGGACTAAACCAGGACCAAACCAGGACTAATCCTGGACTAGAACTTGGAATCTAGGACCGCCCCTGAGAGAACCCCGAGTGCGATCGGGCGTCAGCTGCGTTTAGCTCGGTGGAGCGCGGACTTCTGCGTCGGTCCTTTCGCTCAGGATCACTTAGCAAATTTGTATGAAGAAAAACGAAAAAAAACACCATTTCAATCCAGGTTAAAAAAGCATTGTGACGCGCGTTACTGACATATGTACCAAGAAAAATAATACGCGCGCGGAGCAGCACGTCCTGTGCGTGTAGATTTCAGAAAATAGGATCCATCCTATTTTTTGACGCTCTACACGAGCGTAGGCGCGTATCCCCGTCAAAATACACAGAGAGCATGTATCTATTGTTGTATTTGTGCATTTACCATCAGCACATTGTGCTCCCAGGGCAGTTGTGTATCATGTGAAAGAGCCCAGATCCACATAGACTGTTAATTAGTGCTTTGAAATTAACTTTTGAAATCCTTGCGTTTGCCGTGGTCAGCCTGTACAGAAGGTAAATACAAGCAGCTAAACGCGCGCCCAGTCAAGTTTGATTGACTTTCCCATTGAGAGACACAAGAGCCCGTACGTTCCGCTAAAGCTGCCGGTGGAGTCGCCTTCACGTTGACACGCGGCTGTGGTTTCGCGAGGTGAAGTGCGAGCAGATCGTCACTCGTCAAATTCCGACATTTAACTGAACCCCAACAGTGACGTACGTCGTTCATTACACATAATTTGAACAAATTCACGTTCAAGTTCTTGATTTACAGAATATCCCTTCACAGTAAAGTTCACTTGAAAAAAACAATAGAATTTCTTTTCAACTCGTTATATTAACCTGATCTAACAGTGAAGTCTTTTCATGACAGACTTTCTTTAAAAAACAACAACAAACAAAACAAGCTTTACAGCTTTTACTTTTTCATCAAACCTCTCAAAGTGCTACACTAATAGTCATTTATTCACTCACTAAATTGCTGGTTGAAAAACTCTTAACCAAATCAATGTACTCTTTTAAATTTCAACCATAGTTCGAATATGGCCTTTATAGGCTGCAACAGCTCCTACTCAAAAGTTTGCATTTTTGTTGTTGTTTTTTTCACTAATTACATTTTTGAACTGCATTCCACTCATAGATTTTACATGTTACATTAACACTGGTTGGAGATGGGGCAAATTTCCTACATGCTACTTCCTCGTTTCCTTGGATGAGCTTCCTTGGCTTCACAGGGTTTGACGTCAGCAGTAAGCAAAAGCATGTTCTCAATTGCGGACGTGTTAAAACAACAGAGCGTCCAGCAAGTTTTTCTGGTTCTCATTTCAGAGCCAATCCAAATCTACTACTCTTTTGTTCCAAATTGCTTCCTTTCTGTTTTGTGCGCAACTTAAGTTTTTTATATAAACTTCATTAAAAGCTTTGTTTTTTTTCTGCGTAAAAGTTTAACCACAGCATATATTTTCTTATAAAAGCTTTTCTCTTTCTCTCGTGCAAAGCCTAACACGGCACTAATTACTTAACTTTGTCAATTACGCTTTATCTTACTTAAAGCCTATTATCTATTTTTTTTTGATTCACCAACTTTTTTTTTCCGTGAAGTTTATAACACGATTCCGGCCATTAAAGCCACTTATTTTGACTTTCTTGACGTGAAGTCTAACACAATTCTTAATTATTTATCAAATTGCTAATTTATTTATAGTTCCTTTAAAATTACCACTCAATTAGATATCGCAAGAGTCCCAGTAAAATAAGTATAGTCACATTTTTCGACCTTTTTTTTTCAGCGCGCTCTTTTGCAATGTCTTTTTTGGGATTCTTGCAAAGTGACGTCTTGGACCTGCCTCCTCCAGAAGTCTTCATCGCAATCACGTCGCGGGTCACCAAATTGTCAGCTTCAGACACTGACTTCTCTTTATGACACATGTACAAGAACATTAAACCCCTTCCACATTGCATGGTGAATTAACATGAATGAAAAACTAAAAATACAGAAATTAATTCCCACAACACAGTCAAACAATAACATCACATAACACACATAACAACAACTTCTACAACATAAACAAAACAAAGACATACTCGTTTCTCCTGCATGGAAAAAGAAGGGAAGGGACAGTCCTTCGTCTGATGGGAGAGACAGTTCATTTCTGAAATACCACAGAGGTCTCCCTTCATCTTCATGGCCCACCTGGGAGCAACACATTACAAAAACACATAAGCATGCTTTAAAACTGAAAGTAAAAAAATCACATACTGGCAATATTATTACCATATTACACAGGGGTTACAACTCATGTGACTCACTTATATAAATCATGCATGAACAATAAAACAATTTAAAATTTACATTGATTGCAGTGGAGTAATTATTTGGAGAGACAAATGCACATTTTACAACTTTTACAGAAATAAAATAGAGTAAATAAATACTATTAATATGTCTTCACACATATCAGGCACTGGCTTCTTGTAACAAAACCGCACCGTGAAACCGCACCGTGAGAACCGCACCGTGAGAACCGCACCGTGAGAACCGCACCGTGAGAACCGCACCGTGAGAACCGCACCGTGAGAACCGCACCGTGAGAACCGCACCGTGAGATAGCTGCTCATTTTGGCGGCATTCAGTACAATGTTTTAAGCTAACTTGAAAATTTTACAATACAAATAAAATGTACAAATCTCAAAATTAGCACACCACAATACATCCACTGCATGTGAAAACGCTGTGTTATCAACATGTGCTTTTGTATTTATGCTAAAAGTACGTTGTTTTTGTGAAATATATTATTTTCAACCCAGACAGAACTCACCCTCTGCCGTCTCCAACGGTCTGCTGATTTATTATAAAATTCACATATAAATTATAATGAAACCTAAAATACAACCAGGAAATAATAAAAATAAATGCATTTTTAACTAGAATAAGAGTCACGGTGGACAGGTGGGGCTTTCTTGTGTCTAATATAATTCCACACGATAAGCAGCCTAATATTAACCTGGAAAAATTGAAACAACAGATAAAGGAATAGTGAAGAGGAATACTATATATACTGATAAAATGCAATCAGGTGTTACCTTCCAAACAAAGAGTTGTCTGTTCTCTTTATATATTCGAAGTGCGAGTGTCTTTGAGATCATCTCTCAAAGCATGTTCCTGTTCACCACATTGATTCTATCTTCTTTTNAAATAGAACATCCTTTTGGTCGAAATTCTTCCAAACGATTGTCTTGTTTAATATGTCTCCTTGATGATGATGAACCACAGTGGCCTATGGTCTGTTTTGCGCCATTACACTGTCTGTGGAAGCCTTTATGGTTATTTAATGGTCATTTTGTGATGCACTGATGTTATATAATGGTAAAAAGTAAGTTTCTAGTTCATTTCATGAATTAATATGAGTTAGCACAGAGGGTCAAAGGCTATTACTATGGCAATTTCTCACAATTATCTACCACAAATTCCACATTTTACAACAGTAAAAAAAAAAAAAAAAAAAAGCTGTAGGTAGTTTCTTGATTTAAGGTAATTTAATGTTTATTCAACAGTAATATACTATTTTGCCTTTTATCAGTCTATTACTGTTGGCATTTCACAGTTTTCCACCACAATTTCCACATGTTACAAATGTAAAAAATAAAGTTTTGGTCCATTTTTTGTTTTAAGGTAATTTAATGCATATACTGTGTATAATACAGTAATATACTATTTTTAATTTTACAGTCTGATACTGTTGCAATTTCACAGTTTTTCACCCAATATTTCACATGTTAAAACAGTTAAAAAAATAAAGTTTTTGGCAGTTTCTTGATTTAAGGTAATTTAATGTTTAAATTACAGTAATAAACTATTTTACATTTTATGGTTATTACTGTTGCCATTTCACAGTTATTCTCTGTAATTTTCACAGACATTTTTTACAATGTAGTTAGAAAAAAAAGGATGACAATACTAACCACAACAGCAATAACTGTTATTGTTATTATTACCACCCCGACCAGCATTATCACTGCACTGACAGGTCAAAAATAAGAGAATAAAAGAAGCTGCTGTTTCATGTCTGTACATATAAAGCCTAATAGGCATTCCATATTTTTCCCATTTATGCAGATTGGGCCTTAGTTTCAAATGAGTTATAGTAGCTAAATAGAAACTGCAGCAGTAGCAGCAAAAAAGTGAATTCATTATTTTTACTTTCTTTTATTTATTTACTTTGAATCTTATCCTGACATTTTGTTCTCTATTATATGTGATGGAGTTTAATTATTGACAAAAATCCAACAACGAGAACTCATGTGGAAAAGAGAAGGACAGCTCCCTCTTCTGGTCACATTGTAGTAGTGCAGTAGTAAGTCACAGTAACCTTTTCACAAAACAACATGACAATGACAAGGCCAGTGTATCTTTTCACTCTCGTGTTTATCCACCTTATTCGGGAAGTTGCTGTGGGCACTGCCATTATCATTCCAGTTGTATTATTTTGTATCGATCCTGACAACAAATAAGGACTAAAGAGGTGTTTTAAAGTCCTTCAGAGAATTGGCGCAGTGTTTGTTGATCACATGAAAACTGAACATTTTACACAAATGAAGTGACTTTATGTCTTTTTATATCATCATCATATACATTTAGGACTATGAATATATGAACAGATCTTTATTTAGATTTAGACACAAGTACAGTCAGGTAAAGGGTTTTGCTTATTCCAATAAGCAAAACTCTTTACCTGACTGTACTTGTGTTACTGTGTCTATATCTTATTACTACACTACTACACTACTCCAATGTGACCAGAAGAGGGAGCTGTCTTGTTACTTTTCTACATATAAAACTCCCTGTTAGGCACAGCTCTTGTGTTTAAGGTACTGGGTTCATAAGTTCTGTTTGTTTTATAATAATAAAAACAAGAAAGAGTAAAAATAAGCAATTCATGTGTTCCTAAAGAATGTCACTTCTACTACAACTCACTTTAATCTAGAGCTGCACATATATATCGTTAATCTAGTCAGAATAATCCGTATTTCTAAATCTTGGGACTTGATAGAATTTCCACACAAGACTGGATCTACAAGAATGAGACAAGACATATTTTTCAAAGTTTTTTCTTTTTTTCTTTATTTAATTTTAGTTTTTTTAGTTTTTTGTTTGTAGGTATTTGTGTGGGTTGGTGGGGTTGTCAGGTGTTTGGCCCAAACTCCTGCTCCAGTCTGCTCCTCCTCATCGAGTCTTTGTGCGACTCAGTGCTGGGGAGCTCCTCTCTGTCCATCATCAGATAGACCCTTTGGGCCTATTGGGCCTATATAAAGGGACCTGCCTGGTTTAGTCCCTGCAGAAGACACTACCCCGAACACAGGAAAGTGCTCAGCGTGCGTTTCTTCTTATGGGGCACTACCAGGTTACAGTAGATGGCCTCCAGAACTGTGGAGCCGAAGTCTCTCTGGGCCAGAGTTGCGTGCTGCACGTGGATCTTCTTTTTACCTTTGCACAAGTCCTTGTACAAAGCAGAAGCAACATCTTTATTTTCATTTATCTTCTTTTTTTTTTTTTTTTTTTATTAATTTATTTATTTTATTTTATTTTTGGTTCTAGTTAGAGTTTCCACCCCCTCATCCAGATTTTAGATCTGAACGCGAGGGATCCAACTCTGAAATGTATCTATTTAGTACAAAGGGTGTAGGGAAAGAGGGGTTCCTCCCTCTCCACACCCTTCGGACTAATAAGCGGGAGTGGGCTGGGTCTACTCTTCCCAACTGGAGCAGCAGCGGCTGCAGAAGAATCTGGAGATGGCTCTAAAAGTGCGAGATAGCAGCGATGGCTTTTTCTTGTTGTGGACCTGGAGGTAAAAGTGAAGCAATTCTACAAGCTTCTACAGGGCACTGTTGACTTTGTGAGTAACTTCATTCTCAATCATAGCAGTGAGATCTTGAGACTCAATGCTTATGTCTACCTCTGAAGGTACTGCACTCATGTTTAGAGCATGAGCGAATATCAGACCAATGGACTCCTGGAGCACCGCTGTAATGGTCTTTAACACGCGTGCATCGACTCCGTTACATTTGTACATACACTGACCTCACTGAGGGGGATGACTACCTGCAAAACGTTTGTGGAGATATTTTGTACCATCTGGACAAACATGGAAAGGATAATCTGCTTGGTCTGCATATCCCATGAACCCCTGGACAACATCTCCCAGCCGTCGGGTCCGATCATTTTGAAGTGGCTCCTTACGATTTCCAAAAGAGCATCAGAAGTGATGAAAGTTTGCACACTGTGACCGTTTACTCTTGGCACTTCCATTTTTAATTTCTGACAGGTCAACTATCAGAAAACAAAAGTAAATTGCCATTTTTTTTTTCAGCACTGTAATAAAGAACAAAACAAGAAATGGCAGAGGAACTTAAACGTTGTGTGTGAGCTTGACCCAAAATGTTAATTAATCTCTCTCCATTCATGATCTGCTAGATCAGCGATGAGGGTAAGGATCATTGGGTTTACAGTCAGATGCTTCTTGTTTTTCTTTGTTTCCACTTTTGTGCCCCTCTCAGGGTTGATGTTGAAGAAACACCTTTATTAACAAAAACAAAAAAAAAGTGATTAGTTCCATTTGTAGCACACAGACACACTGGGTGTCCAAGGTTCCAACACCTTGGATAACATTAAATTCAAGGACATTCCAAGATCAATTTCTTCAAATTCAAGCGTCACACGCTGCATCATGTACCAGCACCTCATGATAATCTAAACCCTTTGCCTATGGGGTTACTTTGTGTCATTAATATTCACAAATGCACATGCAAATAGTCATTGCTTTATACATGTGTTTTGATATCCACAAATGCAAATTTAATATTTTAAACTTGTATTTTGGTATTTTACAAATAGATGTATATTTTTTTGCATTAGCAAAAAATAATTTCATTTGTAAAACTGAAAATTCTGTTTGTAAAATGTGATTTGCATTTGTGGATCACCAGTTACACGAATTCACCAATTTCTGGTATGACGTAATTTTGAGACACTTTTGAGAAATCCACAAACTCAGAAAGATCCACAAACTCAGACACTTACTTGACCAGCAGGTGGCAGCAGTTGGCACACGAAACATTTGACGTCGCTGAAATGGATGCGTCTGCCGAAATGGAAGCGTCTGTGGGATGGTCTGTAACATTAATGAATTGTCTACAAGCCCAGTTACTTATTGATTATTAATTATGATCAGTGTTGTTACTAAATGATTATTATTATTATGTATTAGCAAACCTCATAGTCTCTTACTAACACAATGTCCAGTAACGTCACTTAGGCAAATGTTTACCATTATCAAACGCTGTAACAGCTAAGGACTAAACCAGGACTGAACTAGGATTAAAACAGGACTAAACCAGAACTGAACCAGGACTGAGTGTCGGGATGGGCATGGAGGTGCGCCTGCGTAGACCATCGGGTGACCGTGGGCATTTGAAATAAAACTAACCTTGCATCGCATGAATTGTTGCATGTTGAGGGACTAGTTTCTCATATATCACTCCGCCGCTGCCAAGCTTTCTATCAGGAAGTACAACTCACTGCTGCTGCTCAGATGTAAATCCTTCAAATGCAAGGTTGGTTTTACTTCTAAAATTATTCTATCAACACAGACATTTACATCGACAGTCTGGTGAATTAATAGATTTGCTTAGGGTGTTTTGTGGAGTGGGTAAGACTGTTATTAGTGGCAGGATAACTATGGCCATTGACATGCACTAGCCTAGCACCAGCGACCTCTGTAAATACATGGACTGGATGGGATATTTTAAAAAGTGTCTCCACACGTCTCCAACACTCTGGCTCACTAGGAAATGAGGCCCTATGTCCAAAATTCCGAACTGTCCCTTTAAGCGCAAAGAGTTGTTTTTTTCTCATCTTCAGTGTAACTAGGTGTGTTTTAAGATTTCAGCTATTTCAAAGACTTGTTCCATTGGCAGATAACTTTACTTGTCAGCTCCACTTTTCATTTAGTGGATAATAATAGCAGGTGGTTGATATGTAAAAAAAATATATATATATAAACTTATGTTAGTGGAGATGCGCAGAGGTACATTATAATATCAAACAGGATAAACAACAAAAACAGCTGTGTTAAGAGGCTGAAATAGGAATAATTTCTATAAGGGTATTAACTGATATTTTCCTAAAGGTCCATTGTGTAACTATAACTGTAAATAGCTCAAAAATACTTTAAAAATAACAGGCATTTTGACTTTGTACGGGTTTGCCTTTGCACAGACCCGACCTGTAACCAGACAAAGCAATAGGCGAGTTTCAGCTGACGTCACTGTTATTAAAACCCCGCGTTGCATGCGGGGAAATATTTTGGTCGGAGGCAAGCAACACGATAGCGGTCAAACACAGTGCGTAACCTCGCGTATTTATCCCAGATAATGGTAAATTCCTGCTGCATTATCGGATGCACAAATAGAAGCACGGAAGAAGGAAAATGTCTTTTTCGTATTCTGAGTGAAAAGAACCGCTAAAGGTGAATTAAATGGGCTTCAAACATTCACAGAGCAAATGCAGAAGATCCTAGCAAACCGTGGACTCCAACAAGTTCAACAACGCATCGAGGCTCTTGGAGGCTTTCATCTTTTCTGCTGTAAATGGCCCAGGAGTTTCCACTAAGTAATTGTGGATATCGCCGAAGTGAATATTTTGTCCAGGTAGTTGGCGATTCTGACCAGAAATTTGGTTTGGTCCACCTTTTGTAGGGGTTGAAAAGGGTGATTTGGCGTCCATCGATGCTTATGACCAATTTCTGGTCAAATCGTCTTCGGTCCTCTACCGTTAGAGTGGATAAATAACTGGGATCAATACCCTTTTATGTGCTTTCTCGCTCCGTCCGTCATGTTAGTGTTTCTTGCCGCTGACCAAAATAATTTCCAGCATGCAATGTGCACTTTTTTCAACAATGAAACTCGCCTATAACATCTCTACAGAGAAAAGCATTTGAGGGACCCTCCACCAGAAAAGTTGCACAATGCATATTTAATTTTACAGTACCTTTAATCTTGTCCTGCTTTGTGAAAGTTACAGTTAATTACAGAGATGATGTCCAATGTACAGTACAACTTTCTCCAGGTAAACAGAATAATTCAGGTTTAGAGTTACACTTGCTCCCACTTTTCACACAACTGCAGAAACCAAATGCCCTATAGGTCCAATAAGCACCACCAGTCCTGCATATTTCCTCTGGTATCTATGCTGGAGTCCATTGGCTTGACCTTTGACCTGTTATCTTCGGGTTCAGAGGGCAGCAGCATTGAATCTTTTATTTCCATCCACATCTGTTCTGATTCCGCCCCCTCCCTGCTCCGCACTGGCCTCTCTGTATATATTACGCCCTGTTAGCATGTCATTAGCATTTCTACTTGACCGTACGGTTAACCACACATTTTTTTCTCTTTCCACTTTTCCTTTCATTTTCCAGTTAGCGTCCACCCCAGTCTATATTTTTTCCCCAACAGGATCAATGATTAAAAGTCCTATATAATCATTAGAGAGAGCCATCCAGTCCATTATTTTGTTCAACGTAAAGTGTTAAAAGTGCATGATGTTGTTGAATTAAGTATCCTCAAAGTGATATATAAAGCAAAGTGCAATGGATTACCTGTGTGTTGGTAAATATTCAAAGACTGTTTGAGACAAGAACAAGTCACTACAATTTAAAAGGAACCAACATGTTTAAAAAACACAGATTCAGAACCAAGGTTATGGAGCAAAGTACAAGAGCATAGGTTTGCATAGGGACGGTGGGGACATGTCACAACCAATATTTAAGGAAGACAAAACAATCCCTACCAATAATTGCCATTTTATTTTAATAAGCATAAATATAAATTTGCTCAGATATTTTTCAAAACTCACTGGTATTAATTTAACACTTTTTAGTTCACATTTTGTTTATTAGACGTGCTGAGATGTATTCAGTGATATGACGACAGAGTTACTCCTGCCGCCATTTCATCGGCTGTAACAGAGTGATGTCATCAGTGGTGCCAGGAGCCTAAACCTCAGTATGATGTGACAGAGATAAAGGGGCAGTCAGTTGAGTGTGTGGACTCATATAAGTATCTTGGAACACTCATTGATTCAAAATTGAGTTTTGACGATAATTGTTCTGTTGTGTGTAAAAGAGGCCCCCAGCGCCTTCACTGTCTGAGAAAGTTGTCCTTTTACCGTGTAGACAGAACCATGATGACACTATTTTATAAAACATTTATGGAATCAGTTTTAACATTTTCATTGGTCTCGTGGTTTGGGAGCATTTCTGCAAAAAACAAGAACTCCTTGGATCAATCGGTTAAATGGGCGAGTGAGGAGATTGTCCATCCTCAGAGCCGCCTGGACTCTCTGTACTCGAGACAGTTACAGAGAATGTCCCAGAGTATTTTAAGAGATGTGCAACATCCACTAAACTCAGAGTTTCAGCTGCTTCCCTCTGGTCAGAGGCTTTTATTCCCAAAATCTAGAACAAATCGTTTTAAAAGGAGCTTCGTTCAGCTGCTATCGTACTTATGAATAAATTGTAATCTGTTTATCTAAGATTGTGTGTTTTTAACATATTTAATATTTATTGTGATTTTAGCCAAGCGTGATGGATGATTTTAATTGGTTGTTTATGGAACAAACCATTCTGCACTGGAGCACTGTAACATTTTATTTTGTAATTGTGATTTTATGTGTGTTTTTGTGGATGAATGAAATGTGAAATGTGGAACCTGTCTCTCAAATCTGCAAAGCAAATTTACCTACGGGTACGAATAAAGCAACCTAACCTAAACTGGGGAGGCAGCAGGACAGGGCCAGGACCTGAAGGCAGCTTGAGCAGCGTAAGTGAAGACTTTGAAAAACTTTTCCAAAGGAACTTACTTGGCTTCATCTTCAATTAAACTTGACTTATAATGAGTCGCCGTGGAAAAAGAGCAACTATCTCCACAAGTGCACCGACCAAACAGAGCCCTACTCGTGCGTTATGAGCAGCCAGACTCTACTGACAATATTCCATGGAAAAATGTATGGACATAACCTCACAAATATCTCATCACCGACAAGCAAAAGGGAAATCTACAAACTTCTACATTGATGTTATCCCCTAAAGATTCATGTTAGAAGGACAATGGACCCAAACTGTACATTTTGCAAACTGAAAAAATGAAAAAACCTCTCACTTATTTTAGACCTGCCCAGACTCTGTGTGTTTTTGGAAATAATTAATAAAACAAATATGCAACTTCTTATCCCATTTTACCCTTTCTTATAAAGATGTGCTGTTTGGTTTTTGCAGTGTGCATCATACGAAAAGTAAACAATATGATATAATTAATCTGTTAATTAAGTGACCATTCAGGCTGATAATGTCCCCACCAAAGCTGAGACTAAACCTACACCCTTGGCAAAGCATTACTGTGAAAGGAGTTAATTTATGGAAAAGTCTTGACAAAGATAGAAAAGAATCAGTTATGGCATTTAAAAAGCACAGTGCAATGTGTATGTATGAAAAAGGAAACTAAGATGTTGAGCATAAAAGTGAAGATTTCTGTTTGCAATTGATTAATAATTGTGACTGTATTGTCTGGAAAAGCATAACATAACATAACATAATAACACTCTTCTTTCTGCTTCTTTTCATTCATTTCTTGTATGTTTGATGTTGTGAGACTGTTAATGTCTTTTTATACTTTATGAATGAAATACAAAAACAAAAACAAACTAATAAATAAATAACACAACGTTGACTCTTGTGAGCTTTAAGTCATGTTATAATGCCTGTTACCTCCTCCAAAACATAACGGGTCTTTTGTTTCATTCACACATATTTGCGTAATCATCTCCAAAACTCAAAATGCTCTGGTCCACCTTGTGATGTCATGTAGGGATCTTTTCTAGTTTCTAGGTTTCTAGCTTTTATCTTTTGTTCAGTAGAGATTGGCAATTCCAGAGCTGAAATCTTCCAAATGATTCTGGTGAAAGTGTATGGAGTTTACAAACACAGTGGAGCACTCCCTGTATTAGCACATGACATCATAAGGTGGAGCAGAGTGTTTTTATGTTTGAGAGAAAAGCACAGCATAAATATGCAGGATTCATGTGTTTGTGTGAATCAAAACACAGCTCCAGGTATGTTTTTTTTGATGAAACATGATTAGAGAAAATAGTGTGATATGAGCCTTTTAAATATGGGAATCTTTACAAAACCTTCACACCAACATTTCACACATAACACAAGCCAGCGCTGCACTTAAAAAGTACATTTCACAGAATCACATTTATTAAAAACTGACCCCTACAAATGTGTGGGAGTGAAGTTCAGTGCAGTAACAGCACGAGGCTCAATTCCGGCTGAAGAACAGTCTAATCCTGTGAGGAGCCGACCACTGCTGCACACTTCAACAGCTTCATCACACATTTCTCTATGAGGCTCCATCACAAAAACACTACAACTGTCTTTAATCCGACACATTACAACTGTCTTTAACCCATCCATCCATTTTCTTTCGCTTATCCGGGACCGGGTCGTGGGGGCAGCAGTCTAAGCAGGGACTCCCAGACTTCCTTCACCTCAGACACGTCCTCCAGCTCCTCTTGGGGGACCCTGAGGTGTTCTCAGTCCTTGTTTAGTCCCGGTCTAGTCCTGGTTTGGTCCCGGTCTAGTCTCGGTCTACTCCCGGTCTAGTCCTTGTTTAGTCCTGGTCCGGTCCTGGTGTAGTCCTCGCGATCGGCTCGGTGATTGTGGCATATATATTTAATCTCCGCTCATGTTCGTGATTCTCGTTCTGCTTCTCGTGTCTTGCTTCCTGATAATAACGTCGCTGCGTCATTGGATACTCGTCCCTGATTGGTTGACGCGGCGCGTCTGACGCGAAAAGTTCAGCATTTTCAACTTCTTGACACTGACGCCTTGGACGCGCGTCTAGACCGCTGACGCCAAAACGCTCAAGACGCGCCGCGTCGACGCCAGATTCGCGCCGCGCTGACGCCGAAAACGCGCCGCAAAAACGCAGGACGCTCTAGTCGCGCGCGTCCACATAGACTTTACATTGAAACTGGACGCTTTGACGCCTTGGTGTGAACGGCCGTTCAGACCAAAGCGTCAAAGCGTCCACTTTCTATGTAAAGTCTATGTGGCCAGGTCCCGGTCTTTTCCAGAAACAATGTCAGACCAGACTGAGAGAGTGTTTTTATGACATAAAACATCAGCGGAGGAGATCGGGTCGACGACCGGGGCGTATATATATTTATACTCCGCTAATGACACTGAATCAGTCCCGGTCTAGTCCTGGTCTAATACCGGTCTAATCACGGTCTAGTCACGGTCTAGTCGTGGTTTAATCTCGGTCTATTCAGGGTCTAGTCCTTGTTTAGTCTCGGTCTAGTCTCGGTCAACTTCTTGACGCTGACGCCTTGGACGCGCGTCTAGACCGCTGACGCCAAAACGCTCAAGACGCGCCGCGTCGACGCCAGATTCGCGCCGCGCTGACGCCGAAAACGCGCCGCAAAAACAGAACAATTAAAAAACATCATGTGAACGTGGCCATTGTGTTCTAACAGTGAGTTTTTTAATCATTTCAATACCAGGTTTAACATTTGTGCATTACCTTTTGGATATTTCGTGGCAAAGTACAGTGTGATAAAGAGTAGAGGGGTGTGCAAAAATATTGAAATATCGATATATCGTATCGTTTAATGTGATGATACAGTATCGATATTGTGGGCTGCTCTATCGATATATCACCAAGAGTATTTTTGGTTTATTTTACTAAATGATTTTGTTACAGCTACAGTTTCGTTGTTTGTTTAGTGGAAGGAAACTCGTTTGACATTTTCGCTGTTTTGAGGATTAAAATGTTTGTGTTTCATATGAACTTTGCACAAGAAGTGGTTTAACAAAGATTTTCCATGATTTAGCCTTTATTTTTTACTGAACCGTATCGAATCGAAAGCGCACTGTATCGAGGTTTGTCTCATATCAGTGACTTCTTAACAACACTCGGCCTCAGTCAACAGGGAAACGTGGCTCTTGCCCCGTCTGGGAGTATGACATCATCACATTTTAGAACCTGAAAACCTCCCAGTTCCATCAGGTTCACGGCGCCGATGACATCATACATGTAAAGTTCCATAAAGCCTTGTTACCATGGCAAGTCCGGAACTCAAAGCTAAACTTCAAAGCTTTGTGGGCTTTAACTCAAAGCTTTGTTTGGCCTCGGGGAGATTATAAGAGTAGGCAAATCGAAAATCACAAATCGAAAATCACATATCGCTTAACGGAAAAGGCACATTTAGCTGAGCTTGACACAGAGCAAATCGTACAAAGATTTCAAACAGTAGACTTCACAGAGGAGACTTTACAGAGTAGATTTCACAGAGTAGGTTGCACTCTGCGTAACAGTAAGTACAGCAACACTTACAAAACAACAAGGACTTATAAAGTAAAAAAAAAAAATGTTTGGAGAACTGCTGCTGGATCGCGTGTCTGCGGCTAAACTGCAAAATCGCCGAACCAAAGAAGCTGAAAGGCGAGAAAGAATTTTTAACTACAAAGAGCGGACCATAGGGGTGAGCGTGGCCTGTTTATCAGACGGCACAGTGGGAATATGTGCCTGGGAGAGAGTTATAATTGACAATAAATGACTCTTATTTCTGACTGTGCACACAGGTTGACAAGGAAACGTTGGACATGCAGCTGAAGGAAAAGAAACTAAAATATGCAATGGAAAAGGAGAAGCAAAAGGCCAGCGGTGAGGCTGCTTTGTTATGTCCCATCACTATGGTCATTATGTGGTATAACTTAGAAGTGCAACTACGGTAACTGTCCTCAAATCGACAAATAGCCTCAATAAACAAACACGTGTCATGTAAAGTCAAAGTAAATTTTAAGTTTTTAGTATGAAAAAATAGCTGGCTCAGAGGACCATAACCACAGCACTTTGCCAAAGTAAATAATGGATCATTTATTGTCTACTCGTTTAATTAAGACCAAGATTGAACAAAGTTCACAAGGGCCCAATGTTACACTATTTTAATTATGATGTTTTTTCCTCATCAAAAACATGCAAGAGTTGTGTTTGGTTTCATTCACACATGTTTAACACAGTTATTTTCTCAAGCAGAAAACACTCTCTTCCACCTTGTGATGTCATGTGGTAAAACAGGAATAACCATACCATACATTACAATCATTTGGATTATTTCAGCCCTGGAATTGCCCATCATTGTTTAACTAAATGTAAAAGGTAGCTGTTAATTTAAAGTAACACATAACATCACAAAGTGGAACAGAATATTTTGAGCTTTGGAGATGTAGTCAAATTATTAACTAAGGATTACTCAAACATGTGTGAATGAAATAAAACATAACTCCAGGTATGTTTTTTGATGAGGAAACAACATCATAACATACATCATAAGACATTTTTCCCCACAGATGCAGAGATGCTCCATTACCAAAAGGTAGCCAGCATTCTGACCCATCGTCAACAAAAGCAACAACAGCAAATAGCCAAGGACATGGTGATCTTCAGGCAGACGTACCAGCAGCCGTCCAGTCGGAGGGAGTTTGACCTGAATGACCCAGACTTGCTCAAAAACATGAGTCCTGAGGAGGCACAGATGATGATGATCCCCGGGCTGCCCGGTGAAGACCCCAACTGTAAAGACCGCCAGCAGAGACAAAGGGAGCAGCTCAGCCACTGGCTCATACAACAGCAGGCAGAACGCCAAGGACTAAGACACAAACAGGAGATGGAAGGTAGGTGTTGTTTTTTATCAAAGAGTCAAATATCAAATAAGGATCTGGTGTAACACTATTAAAGGGCATGGGTGCTATTTTATGAATTACAATTCATAAAAATAATTACAGGGCTCATTAAGCTATTTTCTGATCTGCTGTTGTTGTATACTCATCAAAAACACACTTGGAGTTGTGTTTTGTTTCATTCACACAAATCTTGCACATTTTGGCTGAATTCCTCTCTCAAATTAAAAGCAATCCAGCTTGTGATGTCATGTGGTAATACAGGAAGTGCTCCACTGTGTTTTCAAACTCCATTCACTTTCACTAGAGTCATTTGGATCATTTCAGAATGGCTGATCTCTCAACAAAAGGTAAAAGGAGCTGTTAACTTGAAAACTACCACTTTTTTGCATTTTGAGCTTTGGAGATGTAGACTCAAACACGTGTGAATAAAACAACACACAACTCAGGGTATGTTTTGGATGACGTGATAACATTATAACATTGCTTAAAGCGCCCTATAGATATAGAATGTTCTATATCTATGAAAGTGCACAAGAAATCCATGTTGTGTATTATAGGACCTTTAATGTCTTTGTTATAAAACTATAGAGCTTGTGAACTGGTTAGATGCTGTAGATTTCTGTTTTCAGATAAGAACTATGACCAGTTCATGGTGGAGGTCAACAATATGGCTCTAGAGCTGCAAAACCTTGAGATGGAGAACCGAAAAGCCGAAGTCATGGCAACTAAAGATTTCAATCTTGCAATGGTAAGTCAACTTTCTAACAATTTGCCATATACCAAAATGTGAGTAACTAAGCACACTCTGAAATGAACCACTTGCTCCCGATAAGATCTGCAAATATGAGATGGTGTGACCCAGACATGTAAACAGTCACAGTTCTGGACAAGTCTGTCAAAGCTTGATCCTGTCAGGTCTCTGAAGCTAAGCAAAGCCAGGCCTGGTACTTGGTTGGGAGACAGTGGGGGCAGTATTTTACCACCAGGAGTAATGAAGTGAATGAATAATGTCCAAAATTGTAAAGTGCCTTTGAGCGTCTGGGAAAAGCACTATATAAGACTAATGTTTCTTGTTCTGATTCAATTCAATCAATCAATTTGGAAGCATGAAAATGGAAAATGCACACACACAAAAACTCAGTTTGTCTTCTCGAAGAGCTTTTATTTATGCCGGTGGAATGGGTTAGTGGTTGTGTTAGATAAAAAATAAGATGTGTAAATAACTACCACTGTTTTTCCATGCCAGTCAGAAGAAAAAAGGCGTCAGCAATCTAAGGATAAGGACACCGGAGTTTGGGATTTCATGGATGGAGAGATCAATGCAGACTCCCCCCCAAAGCATAGTGGAAAAAGAGAGGAAAGAGATCTTAAAGCTTAAAGAATTTCAGCAACAACAAATGGAAGAAAAAAAGGTTAAAAAAAAAAAAAAAGCACATGACAGACCCTCCATTCAGAAAAGTTACACAATACACATTTAAGCTACTGCTGTGTGCGTATTTGCAGAGACAAAAACTGAGTGAGGAAAATGAGCAGCGTTACTATGACAGCATCCGCATTGATTCAGCTCGGACGGCCACACTCATTGAGAGACAACAGGCAAAACTCAACAAACAAATGAGGAAACACCTGGACAGCACCAACCACATGTTAGCAGAGACCAGGAAACAAATGTAAATAGCAACAAAGTATTCAACAAAATAAAGTATTCAACAAAACATGCATGCACTTTTTAAC
Organism: Boleophthalmus pectinirostris; assembly: GCF_026225935.1. NCBI lineage: Eukaryota > Metazoa > Chordata > Actinopteri > Gobiiformes > Gobiidae > Boleophthalmus > Boleophthalmus pectinirostris. The sequence goes on from NW_026571152.1 coordinate 28,866,383, forward strand.
AATATGTTCTATTTGTTTTTTGCCTTTAAAGAAAACCGGCGATTTCAAAGGGCGCTGTCACTGAGAGTTTCTTCACCCAGTTCAACACTTGCAGTCGATGATGAAAGTCGTATTGGACTGCAATTAAATAAGCTATAAAATAACAACAAAACACATAATAAATCATGATAAGCAATCAACTTTCATTTGTCATTGAACGGAGTTGTTTGGGCAGCTTTAAAGGCAGATAATAACGGTAAGTATAAAATTCATTCACACAGTGGATCTCAACAGTGACTGCCCAAGTCCCAGACCTAGTGCTGTCATGTGATTAAAAAAATTGAGAGATTAATTAATTATGATCTGTAATTAATTAATCTAATTAATCTCATTTTAATCTCACCTAAAAATTGCTGAGAAAAGCCTTCAATTTGAGGTATTTTCATTTAAATTCATTATTACATTATTGTGGCAGATCAAAAGACTAATATAGATTTAAAAAAGTGACTTGATAAAGTCATTTATTGTTTAACAAATCTCTTCAATTTGGCTGTTGAGCCCAAGTCTCCATGAATAATAAACTGTTTGCTGTAAAGTAGCAAAGACGAGGAAATCTGAACATAATAACTTTTGTCTACTTAAAGACAATAAAAAGTCCAGTCTTTCCTTAACCATATTAAAAATATTATTGATAGAGAAATATATATGAGATCACTGGTTTTAGTCCTGGTTTAGACCTGGTTTAGACCTACTTTAGTCCTAGTTTAGTCCTGGAATGGGTTAATCCTGGTTTTAGTCCTGGTGTTAGTTCTGGTTTAGTCCTGGTTTAGACCTGGTTTAGTCCTGGTTTAGTCCTGTGTTTAGTCCTGGTGTTAGTCCTGGTTTAGTCCTGGTTTAGACCTGGTTTAGACCTGGTTTAGACCTGGTTTAGTCCTGGTTTAGTCCTGGTTTAGACCTGGTTTTAGTTCTGGTTTTAGTTCTGGTTTAGTCCTGGTTTAGACCTGGTTTAGACCTGGTTTTAGTTCTGGTTTTAGTTTTGGGTTAGACCTGGTTTAGTCCCGGTTTTAGTCTTGGTGTTAGTTCTGGTTTAGAGGCGCACAGGAGGAAGCGCAGTTTACGCCGCGTACGCGAGAAAACACGATCCACACGCGGCTCACGGGAGCACGTCGGTGTCCGCGCAGTGTCTACGGAAGGAAACGTGGTCCGCGCGTTCTCAGGTTAATGACGATGATGAAGGTGTGTGTTTGTTTGTGTGTGTTTGTGTGCGTGTCCCCTCATGTGGCAGGTCACTATAGGACAGTAGTGCAGACATCATGAGCCTATGCAGGTTGTTTTCAGGCGATATTATATTTGTTATTTTCTTTTATATTTCACGTCGGGAGAATAATTTCCAAGACACAAATGTGTTTTTACCTGTGCACTGCTGCCTCTGTTCTACTGGCTCTACGACCTCGTCCATTGTGCGACTGACGCCGCCAGCGTTAACATGACGTTTACATCGCTCTTACTGCGCGCGCGTTTTGTGTGGGTTTCCGACAATGAGTGGAATTACCGAAATAAAAAATTTATAAATGTGTTTTGTGTGTGTGTGTTGTTGTCCAACAACACAATAAAAACAGGTTTTATAATAAATAAACTCACATACAGAAACACTAAAGTTAGAGATTAAAAATGAGATTAACGCGATTAAAAAACATAACGCGCTAAATATGACTGTAATTAATTAATCGCAATTAACGCGATAATTTGACACCCCTACCCAGACCTATCATTTTATTTAAAATCTGTTTCTGAAACCACTCAGTTATTAAAGCATTTTGCATAATCTTGTGTTTTAAATGTGCTTTCTGAATATTAGTTAGCAGATAGGTGTTTAGTCTCCACAATGTCTTTAATATCTATTGGAAAAATGAATGAAAATTTTACTTCCGGGACCGGAGCGAGCTGTCACTGTTGAGCTCCATTCATTTCACCTGAAAAAATATGTTTTAAAAATTGTCTCCAAAGATTTGAAAGCACTCATCACATTAAAAATCCAGTGTTCATACTCTTAAAAAAAAAACATAAAAGTCTAAAGTGCAATTGTAAAACGATAATTTCTTGTCACAGTTTTAAAGGCTGAATTTAAATTATGTGTCTCCAACACTGCTACAAATCACTATTTAAATGATTACAATAAGCAAATCACAAAATGTCTTGTCTTGTTATGTAAATACAGCCTGTATTTTTTTCCTGTTTAAAATATGAACTTTGGATAGAACCCTGATATTAAAGTATTTTCAGATATAAACTTGTCCCATCTTTTCTGCCACATAGCCAAAGCTTTATCTCGTTGCTGGGCGGGTAATGAACTGTACCTGGAAGATAACACAGGCATTATGACAGTAATTAAGATATTCACATTAGCTCATTGAAAAACACCCTATAAACTCAGTCTTACTTTATGGAGTTCATAGCCAGTGCTTTGAGGGTGCCTAAGTTGGACCTTAAGCCCCCAAATCCAACAAAAGCTTCATAAAAGTCATAGGATAAACCCGAGGCACCGAACATGGCCGGATCATCAGAGCTGATGACCAAAGGGTGGCCCTCTGCCATCAGGACTGCCCCGGGGTGGTTTCTTAAATCATCTACCAGCTTTAACACCTGGGGAAGAAAACATACAGCTCACTTACTTTACAGGAGAGGCAAGTTTGTGGAAATATATCTATCCAAACTGTCTTCAAATTTTCAACACTTGGATGTCAACAGTGTTGTGCAAGTTCACACTTTTCATGAACTAGTTCAAAGTTCAGTTCACACTTGTTCAAAATGAATAGTTCACGTTCATAGTTCATAATTTAAATTTTGAACTAGTTCAAAGTTCAGTTAATTTTATATTTAGGTGAGATCTGTAAATGAAAGGCTGCATTTATTTTAGACTAAACCAGGTCTACATCAGGACTGAACCAGGTCTAAACCAGAACTGAACCAGGACTAAAAAAGAACTGAACCAGGACTGAACCAGGTCTAAACCAGGAATAAACCAAGACTAAACCAGGACTGAACCAAAATTGAACCAGGTCTAAACCAAGACTAAACCAGGACTGAACCAGAATTGAACCAGGTCTAAACCAGGACTGAACCAGGACTGAACCAGGTCTAAACCAGAACTGAACCAGGACTAAACCAGGTCTAAACCAGGAATAAACCAAGACTAAACCAGGTCTAAACCAGGACTGAACCAGGACTAAACCAGAACTGAACCAGGACTAAACCAGGTCTAAACCAGAACTGAACCAGGACTAAACCAGGACTAAACCAGGACTAAACCAGGACCAAACCAGGACTAATCCTGGACTAGAACTTGGAATCTAGGACCGCCCCTGAGAGAACCCCGAGTGCGATCGGGCGTCAGCTGCGTTTAGCTCGGTGGAGCGCGGACTTCTGCGTCGGTCCTTTCGCTCAGGATCACTTAGCAAATTTGTATGAAGAAAAACGAAAAAAACACCATTTCAATCCAGGTTAAAAAAGCATTGTGACGCGCGTTACTGACATATGTACCAAGAAAAATAATACGCGCGCGGAGCAGCACGTCCTGTGCGTGTAGATTTCAGAAAATAGGATCCATCCTATTTTTTGACGCTCTACACGAGCGTAGGCGCGTATCCCCGTCAAAATACACAGAGAGCATGTATCTATTGTTGTATTTGTGCATTTACCATCAGCACATTGTGCTCCCAGGGCAGTTGTGTATCATGTGAAAGAGCCCAGATCCACATAGACTGTTAATTAGTGCTTTGAAATTAACTTTTGAAATCCTTGCGTTTGCCGTGGTCAGCCTGTACAGAAGGTAAATACAAGCAGCTAAACGCGCCCAGTCAAGTTTGATTGACTTTCCCATTGAGAGACACAAGAGCCCGTACGTTCCGCTAAAGCTGCCGGTGGAGTCGCCTTCACGTTGACACGCGGCTGTGGTTTCGCGAGGTGAAGTGCGAGCAGATCGTCACTCGTCAAATTCCGACATTTAACTGAACCCCAACAGTGACGTACGTCGTTCATTACACATAATTTGAACAAATTCACGTTCAAGTTCTTGATTTACAGAATATCCCTTCAACAACAGCACAACAAACAAACAATAAATTTGCCATTTACAACTATGCCAACCAACGGACAACTAGCGTGCACCCCAAAAACAAAAATGCCATCAAAATATTAAATACGGTGCCTTTAATAGTTAAGCAATAATTAGTTATCCTACCTAGATCAGAAGGGACAGAAACAAAGGCGATTAGATGTAACCTGTATCGAATACACTTTTAGTTTAGCAGACTTTTATTTTGGCGACTTTATTTTTTGTGCTTTATTTGCTCATAATTTATCTTTGCCTTTCATTTTACTTTGAATACAGTTATAATTATCAACATTTTTGACTACTGGTTGTCATTCCTACCCTGTGCTCCTTTAATCACTGCTCTTCTTGTCCTATTAAACATCCTGTCGCTTAGCCTCAAAATTTAACGTTACATAAAGCATAGCCAAAACTTCTCTTCAAAATAGTTTTTTAACATGCCATATTCTTAGATCCTTTAATACTTTAGCGACATTAGATGAGTTTAGATGGTCACAGGTTCTCAGTTATTTCTAGTATTGGGAGGGTTACTCTTAAAATGTATGTAATTATGTTTTCCCCTACAGATTACAGATTAAATGCCTCAAAATGTAGTTTGTAACGCAATACAGTACATTAAATTACTTTAAAGTGAGTAACGTAATCTGAATACTTTGAATTACTTGATACTGTCATGCTTTTTAAACTACATGAACGAAGCAAACACATCCTGCAAATTCTTGTGGGATGGGATGTTTTGTCTACTTAAAGGCAATTAAAACCCCAGTTTTTCCTTAAGCCTATTAAAATTATTATTAATAGAGAAATGCTTCCTATATGAGTTCACTGCCGCTTTAAAATATGTTTACTTTACGATTTAGGTCTTATCTCGTTTAGACCTGGTTCAGTCCTGACCCTAGACTCAGTTCAGTCCATAATGTAAAAACGGTAAAATACTGCCATGTAAGTCATTTATTTTAACAAAGTAACTATAATCCAGTTACCACTCATTGAAACGGTGACTTTAACTAAGCACAGTTACTCATAATTTATACTCTGATTACATAATGCTGGTACTTGTAATCCATTACTCCCCAAAACTGGTTATTTCTTTCACTATTTCATGTTTATATCAGATCCACTAATAGCATTTGTTAATTTGTCACTAAACTTGTTTGACTTGTTACTTGCAAACTTAGCATTTGTTGTTACAAATTGTAAAGTTAAAACTGTTACAGTTTGACACTCTCTGCTCCGCAGGGTTTCTACTTGTTCTATTGACCTTCGGTCAATTCATATAATGTCATGTTCACTTGAACAGGCTCGCTTCCTTTTGACCTTCGGTCTTTTATAATAATTTCGTGTTCGTTTGAATATAACTTCATTGAACAGGCTTGTTTCTTTTTGAGCTCACAGTGTAAATAAAAAAACACTAATACTTTTTTCTGCTTCTCAATTTAGATTTTATTTTTACAATAGGCCACTGTTTTTAATCGGTTCTACTCTTTTGTTTCTATACCAAATTTGACTCCTTTCTCCATGTTCTACTTTTTTGTGCGCAACTTAAGTTTTTTATTCTTTTTTATATAAACTTCATTAAAAGCTTTGTTTTTTTTTTCTGCGTAAAAGTTTAACCACAGACATATATTTTCTTATAAAAGCTTTTCCTTTTCTCTCGTGCAAAGCCTAACACGGCACTTTTCTAATTACTAACTTTGTCAATTACGCTTTATCTTACTTAAAGCCTAAAAAAATACTATTATTTTTTTTTGATTCACCAACTTTTTTTTTCCGTGAAGTTATAACACGATTCCGGCCATTAAAGCCACTTATTTTGACTTTCTTGACGTGAAGTCTAACACAATTCTTAATTATTTATCAATTGCTAATTTATTTATAGTTCCTTTAAAATTACCACTCAATTAGATATCGCAAGAGTCCCAGTAAAATAAGTACATCACATTTTTCGACCTTTTTTTTTGTAGCGCGCTCTTTTGCAATGTCTTTTTTTGGGATTCTTGCGGAGTGACGTCTTGGACCTGCCTCCTCCAGAAGTCTTCATCGCAATCACGTCGCGGGTCACCAAATTGTCAGCTTCAGACACTGACTTCTCTTTATGACACATGTACAAGAACATTAAACCCCTTCCACATTGCATGGTGAATTAACATGAATGAAAAACTAAAAATACAGAAATTAATTCCCACAACACAGTCAAACAATAACATCACATAACACACATAACAACAACTTCTACAACATAAACAAAACAAAGACATACTCGTTTCTCCTGCATGGAAAAAGAAGGGAAGGGACAGTCCTTCGTCTGATGGGAGAGACAGTTCATTTCTGAAATACCACAGAGGTCTCCCTTCATCTTCATGGCCCACCTGGGAGCAACACATTACAAAAACACATAAGCATGCTTTAAAACTGAAAGTAAAAAAATCACATACTGGCAATATTATTACCATATTACACAGGGGTTACAACTCATGTGACTCACTTATATAAATCATGCATGAACAATAAAACAATTTAAAATTTACATTGATTGCAGTGGAGTAATTATTTGGAGAGACAAATGCACATTTTACAACTTTTACAGAAATAAAATAGAGTAAATAAATACTATTAATATGTCTTCACACATATCAGGCACTGGCTTCTTGTAACAAAACCGCACCGTGAGAACCGCACCGTGAGAACCGCACCGTGAGAACCGCACCGTGAGAACCGCACCGTGAGAACCGCACCGTGAGAACCGCACCGTGAGAACCGCACCGTGAGATAGCTGCTCATTTTGGCGGCATTCAGTACAATGTTTTAAGCTAACTTGAAAATTTTACAATACAAATAAAATGTACAAATCTCAAAATTAGCACACCACAATACATCCACTGCATGTGAAAACGCTGTGTTATCAACATGTGCTTTTGTATTTATGCTAAAAGTACGTTGTTTTTGTGAAATATATTATTTTCAACCCAGACAGAACTCACCCTCTGCCGTCTCCAACGGTCTGCTGATTTATTATAAAATTCACATATAAATTATAATGAAACCTAAAATACAACCAGGAAATAATAAAAATAAATGCATTTTTAACTAGAATAAGAGTCACGGTGGACAGGTGGGGCTTTCTTGTGTCTAATATAATTCCACACGATAAGCAGCCTAATATTAACCTGGAAAAATTGAAACAACAGATAAAGGAATAGTGAAGAGGAATACTATATATACTGATAAAATGCAATCAGGTGTTACCTTCCAAACAAAGAGTTGTCTGTTCTCTTTATATATTCGAAGTGCGAGTGTCTTTGAGATCATCTCTCAAAGCATGTTCCTGTTCACCACATTGATTCTATCTTTTCCTTTTCCAAGTCGAAATAGAACATCCTTGGTCGAAATTCTTCCAAACGATTGTCTTGTTTAATATGTCTCCTTGATGATGATGAACCACAGTGGCCTATGGTCTGTTTTGCGCCATACACTGTCTGTGGAAGCCTTTATGGTTATTTAATGGTCATTTTGTGATGCACTGATGTTATATAATGGTAAAAAGTAAGTTTCTAGTTCATTTCATGAATTAATATGAGTTAGCACAGAGGGTCAAAGGCTATTACTATGGCAATTTCTCACAATTATCTACCACAAATTCCACATTTTACAACAGTAAAAAAAAAAAAAAAAAAAAAGCTGTAGGTAGTTTCTTGATTTAAGGTAATTTAATGTTTATTCAACAGTAATATACTATTTTGCCTTTTATCAGTCTATTACTGTTGGCATTTCACAGTTTTCCACCACAATTTCCACATGTTACAAATGTAAAAAATAAAGTTTTGGTCCATTTTTTGTTTTAAGGTAATTTAATGCATATACTGTGTATAATACAGTAATATACTATTTTTAATTTTACAGTCTGATACTGTTGCAATTTCACAGTTTTTCACCCAATATTTCACATGTTAAAACAGTTAAAAAATAAAGTTTTTGGCAGTTTCTTGATTTAAGGTAATTTAATGTTTAAATTACAGTAATAAACTATTTTACATTTTATGGTTTATTACTGTTGCCATTTCACAGTTATTCTCTGTAATTTTCACAGACATTTTTTACAATGTAGTTAGAAAAAAAGGATGACAATACTAACCACAACAGCAATAACTGTTATTGTTATTATTACCACCCCGACCAGCATTATCACTGCACTGACAGGTCAAAAATAAGAGAATAAAAGAAGCTGCTGTTCATGTCTGTACATATAAAGCCTAATAGGCATTCCATATTTTTCCCATTTATGCAGATTGGGCCTTAGTTTCAAATGAGTTATAGTAGCTAAATAGAAACTGCAGCAGTAGCAGCAAAAAAGTGAATTCATTATTTTTACTTTCTTTTATTTATTTACTTTGAATCTTATCCTGACATTTTGTTCTATTATATGTGATGGAGTTTAATTATTGACAAAAATCCAACAACGAGAACTCATGTGGAAAAGAGAAGGACAGCTCCCTCTTCTGGTCACATTGTAGTAGTGCAGTAGTAAGTCACAGTAACCTTTTCACAAAACAACATGACAATGACAAGGCCAGTGTATCTTTTCACTCGTGTTTATCCACCTTATTCGGGAAGCTGCTGTGGGCACTGCCATTATCATTCCAGTTGTATTATTTTGTATCGATCCTGACAACAAATAAGGACTAAAGAGGTGTTTTAAAGTCCTTCAGAGAATTGGCGCAGTGTTTGTTGATCACATGAAAACTGAACATTTTACACAAATGAAGTGACTTTATGTCTTTTTATATCATCATCATATACATTTAGGACTATGAATATATGAACAGATCTTTATTTAGATTTAGACACAAGTACAGTCAGGTAAAGGGTTTTGCTTATTCCAATAAGCAAAACTCTTTACCTGACTGTACTTGTGTTACTGTGTCTATATCTTATTACTACACTACTACACTACTCCAATGTGACCAGAAGAGGGAGCTGTCTTGTTACTTTTCTACATATAAAACTCCCTGTTAGGCACAGCTCTTGTGTTTAAGGTACTGGGTTCATAAGTTCTGTTTGTTTTATAATAATAAAAACAAGAAAAGAGTAAAAATAAGCAATTCATGTGTTCCTAAAGAATGTCACTTCTACTACAACTCACTTTAATCTAGAGCTGCACATATATATCGTTAATCTAGTCAGAATAATCCGTATTTCTAAATCTTGGGACTTGATAGAATTTCCACACAAGACTGGATCTACAAGAATGAGACAAGACATATTTTTCAAAGTTTTTTCTTTTTTCTTTATTTAATTTTAGTTTTTTAGTTTTTTGTTTGTAGGTATTTGTGTGGGTTGGTGGGGTTGTCAGGTGTTTGGCCCAAACTCCTGCTCCAGTCTGCTCCTCCTCATCGAGTCTTTGTGCGACTCAGTGCTGGGGAGCTCCTCTCTGTCCATCATCAGATAGACCCTTTGGGCCTATTGGGCCTATATAAAGGGACCTGCCTGGTTTAGTCCCTGCAGAAGACACTACCCCGAACACAGGAAAGTGCTCAGCGTGCGTTTCTTCTTATGGGGCACTACCAGGTTACAGTAGATGGCCTCCAGAACTGTGGAGCCGAAGTCTCTCTGGGCCAGAGTTGCGTGCTGCACGTGGATCTTCTTTTTACCTTTGCACAAGTCCTTGTACAAAGCAGAAGCAACATCTTTATTTTCATTTATCTTCTTTTTTTTTTTATTTTATTAATTTATTTTATTTTATTTTATTTTTGGTTCTAGTTAGAGTTTCCACCCCCTCATCCAGATTTTAGATCTGAACGCGAGGGATCCAACTCTGAAATGTATCTATTTAGTACAAAGGGTGTAGGGAAAGAGGGGTTCCTCCCTCTCCACACCCTTCGGACTAATAAGCGGGAGTGGGCTGGGTCTACTCTTCCCAACTGGAGCAGCAGCAGCTGCAGAAGAATCTGGAGATGGCTCTAAAAGTGCGAGATAGCAGCGATGGCTTTTTCTTGTTGTGGACCTGGAGGTAAAAGTGAAGCAATTCTACAAGCTTCTACAGGGCACTGTTGACTTTGTGAGTAACTTCATTCTCAATCATAGCAGTGAGATCTTGAGACTCAATGCTTATGTCTACCTCTGAAGGTACTGCACTCATGTTTAGAGCATGAGCGAATATCAGACCAATGGACTCCTGGAGCACCGCTGTAATGGTCTTTAACACGTGCATCGACTCCGTTACATTTGTACATACACTGACCTCACTGAGGGGGATGACTACCTGCAAAACGTTTGTGGAGATATTTTGTACCATCTGGACAAACATGGAAAGGATAATCTGCTTGGTCTGCATATCCCATGAACCCCTGGACAACATCTCCCAGCCGTCGGGTCCGATCATTTTGAAGTGGCTCCTTACGATTTCCAAAAGCGCATCAGAAGTGATGAAAGTTTGCACACTGTGACCGTTTACTCTTGGCACTTCCATTTTTAATTTCTGACAGGTCAACTATCAGAAAACAAAAGTAAATTGCCATTTTTTTTCAGCACTGTAATAAAGAACAAAACAAGAAATGGCAGAGGAACTTAAACGTTGTGTGTGAGCTTGACCCAAAATGTTAATTAATCTCTCTCCATTCATGATCTGCTAGATCAGCGATGAGGGTAAGGATCATTGGGTTTACAGTCAGATGCTTCTTGTTTTTCTTTGTTTCCACTTTTGTGCCCCTCTCAGGGTTGATGTTGAAGAAAACACCTTTATTAACAAAAAACAAAAAAAAAAGTGATTAGTTCCATTTGTAGCACACAGACACACTGGGTGTCCAAGGTTCCAACACCTTGGATAACATTAAATTCAAGGACATTCCAAGATCAATTTCTTCAAATTCAAGCGTCACACGCTGCATCATGTACCAGCACCTCATGACAATCTAAACCCTTTGCCTATGGGGTTACTTTGTGTCATTAATATTCACAAATGCACATGCAAATAGTCATTGCTTTATACATGTGTTTTGATATCCACAAATGCAAATTTAATATTTTAAACTTGTATTTTGGTATTTTACAAATAGATGTATATTTTTTTGCATTAGCAAAAAATAATTTCATTTGTAAAACTGAAAATTCTGTTTGTAAAATGTGATTTGCATTTGTGGATCACCAGTTACACGAATTCACCAATTTCTGGTATGACGTAATTTTGAGACACTTTTTGAGAAATCCACAAACTCAGAAAGATCCACAAACTCAGACACTTACTTGACCAGCAGGTGGCAGCAGTTGGCACACGAAACATTTGACGTCGCTGAAATGGATGCGTCTGCCGAAATGGAAGCGTCTGTGGGATGGTCTGTAACATTAATGAATTGTCTACAAGCCCAGTTACTTATTGATTATTAATTATGATCAGTGTTGTTACTAAATGATTATTATTATTATGTATTAGCAAACCTCATAGTCTCTTACTAACACAATGTCCAGTAACGTCACTTAGGCAAATGTTTACCATTATCAAACGCTGTAACAGCTAAGGACTAAACCAGGACTGAACTAGGATTAAAACAGGACTAAACCAGAACTGAACCAGGACTGAGTGTCGGGAATGGGCATGGAGGTGCGCCTGCGTAGACCATCGGTGACCGTGGGCATTTGAAATAAAACTAACCTTGCATCGCATGAATTGTTGCATGTTGAGGGACTAGTTTCTCATATATATCACTCCGCCGCTGCCAAGCTTTCTATCAGGAAGTACAACTCACTGCTGCTGCTCAGATGTAAATCCTTCAAATGCAAGGTTGGTTTTACTTCTAAAATTATTCTATCAACACAGACATTTACATCGACAGTCTGGTGAATTAATAGATTTGCTTAGGGTGTTTTGTGGAGTGGGTAAGACTGTTATTAGTGGCAGGATAACTATGGCCATTGACATGCACTAGCCTAGCACCAGCGACCTCTGCAAATACATGGACTGGATGGGATATTTTAAAAAGTGTCTCCACACGTCTCCAACACTCTGGCTCACTAGGAAATGAGGCCCTATGTCCAAAATTCCGAACTGTCCCTTTAAGCGCAAAGAGTTGTTTTTTTCTCATCTTCAGTGTAACTAGGTGTGTTTTAAGATTTCAGCTATTTCAAAGACTTGTTCCATTGGCAGATAACTTTACTTGTCAGCTCCACTTTTCATTTAGTGGATAATAATAGCAGGTGGTTTGATATGTAAAAAAATATATATATATAAACTTATGTTAGTGGAGATGCGCAGAGGTACATTATAATATCAAACAGGATAAACAACAAAAACAGCTGTGTTAAGAGGCTGAAATAGGAATAATTTCTATAAGGGTATTAACTGATATTTTCCTAAAGGTCCATTGTGTAACTATAACTGTAAATAGCTCAAAAAATACTTTAAAAATAACAGGCATTTTGACTTTGTACGGGTTTGCCTTTGCACAGACCCGATCTGTAACCAGACAAAGCAATAGGCGAGTTTCAGCTGACGTCACTGTTATTAAAACCCCGCGTTGCATGCGGGGAAATATTTTGGTCGGAGGCAAGCAACACGATAGCNAAGCTTCTACAGGGCACTGTTGACTTTGTGAGTAACTTCATTCTCAATCATAGCAGTGAGATCTTGAGACTCAATGCTTATGTCTACCTCTGAAGGTACTGCACTCATGTTTAGAGCATGAGCGAATATCAGACCAATGGACTCCTGGAGCACCGCTGTAATGGTCTTTAACACGCGCATCGACTCCGTTACATTTGTACATACACTGACCTCACTGAGGGGGATGACTACCTGCAAAACGTTTGTGGAGATATTTTGTACCATCTGGACAAACATGGAAAGGATAATCTGCTTGGTCTGCATATCCCATGAACCCCTGGACAACATCTCCCAGCCGTCGGGTCCGATCATTTTGAAGTGGCTCCTTACGATTTCCAAAAGCGCATCAGAAGTGATGAAAGTTTGCACACTGTGACCGTTTACTCTTGGCACTTCCATTTTTAATTTCTGACAGGTCAACTATCAGAAAACAAAAGTAAATTGCCATTTTTTTTTTCAGCACTGTAATAAAGAACAAAACAAGAAATGGCAGAGGAACTTAAACGTTGTGTGTGAGCTTGACCCAAAATGTTAATTAATCTCTCTCCATTCATGATCTGCTAGATCAGCGATGAGGGTAAGGATCATTGGGTTTACAGTCAGATGCTTCTTGTTTTTCTTTGTTTCCACTTTTGTGCCCCTCTCAGGGTTGATGTTGAAGAAACACCTTTATTAACAAAAACAAAAAAAAAAGTGATTAGTTCCATTTGTAGCACACAGACACACTGGGTGTCCAAGGTTCCAACACCTTGGATAACATTAAATTCAAGGACATTCCAAGATCAATTTCTTCAAATTCAAGCGTCACACGCTGCATCATGTACCAGCACCTCATGATAATCTAAACCCTTTGCCTATGGGGTTACTTTGTGTCATTAATATTCACAAATGCACATGCAAATAGTCATTGCTTTATACATGTGTTTTGATATCCACAAATGCAAATTTAATATTTTAAACTTGTATTTTGGTATTTTACAAATAGATGTATATTTTTTTGCATTAGCAAAAAATAATTTCATTTGTAAAACTGAAAATTCTGTTTGTAAAATGTGATTTGCATTTGTGGATCACCAGTTACACGAATTCACCAATTTCTGGTATGACGTAATTTTGAGACACTTTTGAGAAATCCACAAACTCAGAAAGATCCACAAACTCAGACACTTACTTGACCAGCAGGTGGCAGCAGTTGGCACACGAAACATTTGACGTCGCTGAAATGGATGCGTCTGCCGAAATGGAAGCGTCTGTGGGATGGTCTGTAACATTAATGAATTGTCTACAAGCCCAGTTACTTATTGATTATTAATTATGATCAGTGTTGTTACTAAATGATTATTATTATTATGTATTAGCAAACCTCATAGTCTCTTACTAACACAATGTCCAGTAACGTCACTTAGGCAAATGTTTACCATTATCAAACGTTGTAACAGCTAAGGACTAAACCAGGACTGAACTAGGATTAAAACAGGACTAAACCAGAACTGAACCAGGACTGAGTGTCGGGATGGGCATGGAGGTGCGCCTGCGTAGACCATCGGGTGACCGTGGGCATTTGAAATAAAACTAACCTTGCATCGCATGAATTGTTGCATGTTGAGGGACTAGTTTCTCATATATCACTCCGCTGCTGCCAAGCTTTCTATCAGGAAGTACAACTCACTGCTGCTGCTCAGATGTAAATCCTTCAAATGCAAGGTTGGTTTTTACTTCTAAAATTATTCTATCAACACAGACATTTACATCGACAGTCTGGTGAATTAATAGATTTGCTTAGGGTGTTTTGTGGAGTGGGTAAGACTGTTATTAGTGGCAGGATAACTATGGCCATTGACATGCACTAGCCTAGCACCAGCGACCTCTGTAAATACATGGACTGGATGGGATATTTTAAAAAGTGTCTCCACACGTCTCCAACACTCTGGCTCACTAGGAAATGAGGCCCTATGTCCAAAATTCCGAACTGTCCCTTTAAGCGCAAAGAGTTGTTTTTTTCTCATCTTCAGTGTAACTAGGTGTGTTTTAAGATTTCAGCTATTTCAAAGACTTGTTCCATTGGCAGATAACTTTACTTGTCAGCTCCACTTTTCATTTAGTGGATAATAATAGCAGGTGGTTGATATGTAAAAAAATATATATATATAAACTTATGTTAGTGGAGATGCGCAGAGGTACATTATAATATCAAACAGGATAAACAACAAAAACAGCTGTGTTAAGAGGCTGAAATAGGAATAATTTCTATAAGGGTATTAACTGATATTTTCCTAAAGGTCCATTGTGTAACTATAACTGTAAATAGCTCAAAAATACTTTAAAAATAACAGGCATTTTGACTTTGTACGGGTTTGCCTTTGCACAGACCCGACCTGTAACCAGACAAAGCAATAGGCGAGTTTCAGCTGACGTCACTGTTATTAAAAGCCCGCGTTGCATGCGGGGAAATATTTTGGTCGGAGGCAAGCAACACGATAGCGGTCAAACACAGTGCGTAACCTCGCGTATTTATCCCAGATAATGGTAAATTCCTGCTGCATTATCGGATGCACAAATAGAAGCACGGAAGAAGGAAAATGTCTTTTTCGTATTCTGAGTGAAAAGAACCGCTAAAGGTGAATTAAATGGGCTTCAAACATTCACAAATGCAGAAGATCCTAGCAAACCGTGGACTCCAACAAGTTCAACAACGCATCGAGGCTCTTGGAGGCTTTCATCTTTTCTGCTGTAAATGGCCCAGGAGTTTCCACTAAGTAA
The DNA here is from genome assembly GCF_026225935.1 of Boleophthalmus pectinirostris. Lineage (NCBI taxonomy): Eukaryota > Metazoa > Chordata > Actinopteri > Gobiiformes > Gobiidae > Boleophthalmus > Boleophthalmus pectinirostris. Next base: position 28,881,826 of record NW_026571152.1, read on the forward strand.
TTGTGGATATCGCCGAAGTGAATATTTGTCCAGGTAGTTGGCGATTCTGACCAGAAATTTGGTTTGGTCCACCTTTTGTAGGGGTTGAAAAGGGTGATTTGGCGTCCATCGATGCTTATGACCAATTTCTGGTCAAATCGTCTTCGGTCCTCTACCGTTAGAGTGGATAAATAACTGGGATCAATACCCTTTTATGTGCTTTCTCGCTCCGTCCGTCATGTTAGTGTTTTCTTGCCGCTGACCAAAATAATTTCCAGCATGCAATGTGCACTTTTTTCAACAATGAAACTCGCCTATAACATCTCTACAGAGAAAAGCATTTGAGGGACCCTCCACCAGAAAAGTTGCACAATGCATATTTAATTTTACAGTACCTTTAATCTTGTCCTGCTTTGTGAAAGTTACAGTTAATTACAGAGATGATGTCCAATGTACAGTACAACTTTCTCCAGGTAAACAGAATAATTCAGGTTTAGAGTTACACTTGCTCCCACTTTTCACACAACTGCAGAAACCAAATGCCCTATAGGTCCAATAAGCACCACCAGTCCTGCATATTTCCTCTGGTATCTATGCTGGAGTCCATTGGCTTGACCTTTGACCTGTTATCTTCGGGTTCAGAGGGCAGCAGCATTGAATCTTTTATTTCCATCCACATCTGTTCTGATTCCGCCCCCTCCCTGCTCCGCACTGGCCTCTCTGTATATATTACGCCCTGTTAGCATGTCATTAGCATTTCTACTTGACCGTACGGTTAACCACACATTTTTTTCTCTTTCCACTTTTCCTTTCATTTTCCAGTTAGCGTCCACCCCAGTCTATATTTTTTCCCCAACAGGATCAATGATTAAAAGTCCTATATAATCATTAGAGAGAGCCATCCAGTCCATTATTTGTTCAACGTAAAGTGTTAAAAGTGCATGATATTGTTGAATTAAGTATCCTCAAAGTGATATATAAAGCAAAGTGCAATGGATTACCTGTGTGTTGGTAAATATTCAAAGACTGTTTGAGACAAGAACAAGTCACTACAATTTAAAAGGAACCAACATGTTTAAAAAACACAGATTCAGAACCAAGGTTATGGAGCAAAGTACAAGAGCATAGGTTTGCATAGGGACGGTGGGGACATGTCACAACCAATATTTAAGGAAGACAAAACAATCCCTACCAATAATTGCCATTTTATTTTAATAAGCATAAATATAAATTTGCTCAGATATTTTTCAAAACTCACTGGTATTAATTTAACACTTTTTAGTTCACATTTTGTTTATTAGACGTGCTGAGATGTATTCAGTGATATGACGACAGAGTTACTCCTGCCGCCATTTCATCGGCTGTAACAGAGTGATGTCATCAGTGGTGCCAGGAGCCTAAACCTCAGTATGATGTGACAGAGATAAAGGGGCAGTCAGTTGAGTGTGTGGACTCATATAAGTATCTTGGAACACTCATTGATTCAAAATTGAGTTTTGACGATAATTGTTCTGTTGTGTGTGTAAAAGAGGCCCCCAGCGCCTTCACTGTCTGAGAAAGTTGTCCTTTTACCGTGTAGACAGAACCATGATGACACTATTTTATAAAACATTTATGGAATCAGTTTTAACATTTTCATTGGTCTCGTGGTTTGGGAGCATTTCTGCAAAAAACAAGAACTCCTTGGATCAATCGGTTAAATGGGCGAGTGAGGAGATTGTCCATCCTCAGAGCCGCCTGGACTCTCTGTACTCGAGACAGTTACAGAGAATGTCCCAGAGTATTTTAAGAGATGTGCAACATCCACTAAACTCAGAGTTTCAGCTGCTTCCCTCTGGTCAGAGGCTTTTATTCCCAAAATCTAGAACAAATCGTTTTAAAAGGAGCTTCGTTCAGCTGCTATCGTACTTATGAATAAATTGTAATCTGTTTATCTAAGATTGTGTGTTTTTAACATATTTAATATTTATTGTGATTTTAGCCAAGCGTGATGGATGATTTTAATTGGTTGTTTATGGAACAAACCATTCTGCACTGGAGCACTGTAACATTTTATTTTGTAATTGTGATTTTATGTGTGTTTTGTGGATGAATGAAATGTGAAATGTGGAACCTGTCTCTCAAATCTGCAAAGCAAATTTACCTACGGGTACGAATAAAGCAACCTAACCTAAACTGGGGAGGCAGCAGGACAGGGCCAGGACCTGAAGGCAGCTTGAGCAGCGTAAGTGAAGACTTTGAAAAACTTTTCCAAAGGAACTTACTTGGCTTCATCTTCAATTAAACTTGACTTATAATGAGTCGCCGTGGAAAAAGAGCAACTATCTCCACAAGTGCACCGACCAAACAGAGCCCTACTCGTGCGTTATGAGCAGCCAGACTCTACTGACAATATTCCATGGAAAAATGTATGGACATAACCTCACAAATATCTCATCACCGACAAGCAAAAGGGAAATCTACAAACTTCTACATTGATGTTATCCCCTAAAGATTCATGTTAGAAGGACAATGGACCCAAACTGTACATTTTGCAAACTGAAAAATGAAAAAACCTCTCACTTATTTTAGACCTGCCCAGACTCTGTGTGTTTTTGGAAATAATTAATAAAACAAATATGCAACTTCTTATCCCATTTTACCCTTTCTTATAAAGATGTGCTGTTTGGTTTTTGCAGTGTGCATCATACGAAAAGTAAACAATATGATATAATTAATCTGTTAATTAAGTGACCATTCAGGCTGATAATGTCCCCACCAAAGCTGAGACTAAACCTACACCCTTGGCAAAGCATTACTGTGAAAGGAGTTAATTTATGGAAAAGTCTTGACAAAGATAGAAAAGAATCAGTTATGGCATTTAAAAAGCACAGTGCAATGTGTATGTATGAAAAAGGAAACTAAGATGTTGAGCATAAAAGTGAAGATTTCTGTTTGCAATTGATTAATAATTGTGACTGTATTGTCTGGAAAAGCATAACATAACATAACATAATAACACTCTTCTTTCTGCTTCTTTTCATTCATTTCTTGTATGTTTGATGTTGTGAGACTGTTAATGTCTTTTTATACTTTATGAATGAAATACAAAAACAAAAACAAACTAATAAATAAATAACACAACGTTGACTCTTGTGAGCTTTAAGTCATGTTATAATGCTGTTACCTCCTCCAAAACATAACGGGTCTTTTGTTTCATTCACACATATTTGCGTAATCATCTCCAAAACTCAAAATGCTCTGGTCCACCTTGTGATGTCATGTAGGGATCTTTTCTAGTTTCTAGGTTTCTAGCTTTTATCTTTTGTTCAGTAGAGATTGGCAATTCCAGAGCTGAAATCTTCCAAATGATTCTGGTGAAAGTGTATGGAGTTTACAAACACAGTGGAGCACTCCCTGTATTAGCACATGACATCATAAGGTGGAGCAGAGTGTTTTATGTTTGAGAGAAAAGCACAGCATAAATATGCAGGATTCATGTGTTTGTGTGAATCAAAACACAGCTCCAGGTATGTTTTTTGATGAAACATGATTAGAAAATAGTGTGATATGAGCCTTTTAAATATGGGAATCTTTACAAAACCTTCACACCAACATTTCACACATAACACAAGCCAGCGCTGCACTTAAAAAGTACATTTCACAGAATCACATTTATTAAAAACTGACCCCTACAAATGTGTGGGAGTGAAGTTCAGTGCAGTAACAGCACGAGGCTCAATTCCGGCTGAAGAACAGTCTAATCCTGTGAGGAGCCGACCACTGCTGCACACTTCAACAGCTTCATCACATTTCTCTATGAGGCTCCATCACAAAACACTACAACTGTCTTTAATCCGACACATTACAACTGTCTTTAACCCATCCATCCATTTTCTTTCGCTTATCCGGGACCGGGTCGTGGGGGCAGCAGTCTAAGCAGGGACTCCCAGACTTCCTTCACCTCAGACACGTCCTCCAGCTCCTCTTGGGGGACCCTGAGGTGTTCTCAGTCCTTGTTTAGTCCCGGTCTAGTCCTGGTTTGGTCCCGGTCTAGTCTCGGTCTACTCCCGGTCTAGTCCTTGTTTAGTCCTGGTCCGGTCCTGGTGTAGTCCTCGCGATCGGCTCGGTGATTGTGGCATATATATTTAATCTCCGCTCATGTTCGTGATTCTCGTTCTGCTTCTCGTGTCTTGCTTCCTGATAATAACGTCGCTGCGTCATTGGATACTCGTCCCTGATTGGTTGACGCGGCGCGTCTGACGCGAAAAGTTCAGCATTTTCAACTTCTTGACACTGACGCCTTGGACGCGCGTCTAGACCGCTGACGCCAAAACGCTCAAGACGCGCCGCGTCGACGCCAGATTCGCGCCGCGCTGACGCCGAAAACGCGCCGCAAAAACGCAGGACGCTCTAGTCGCGCGTCCACATAGACTTTACATTGAAACTGGACGCTTTGACGCCTTGGTGTGAACGGCCGTTCAGACCAAAGCGTCAAAGCGTCCACTTTCTATGTAAAGTCTATGTGGCCAGGTCCCGGTCTTTTCCAGAAACAATGTCAGACCAGACTGAGAGAGTGTTTTTATGACATAAAACATCAGCGGAGGAGATCGGGTCGACGACCGGGGCGTATATATATTTATACTCCGCTAATGACACTGAATCAGTCCCGGTCTAGTCCTGGTCTAATACCGGTCTAATCACGGTCTAGTCACGGTCTAGTCGTGGTTTAATCTCGGTCTATTCAGGGTCTAGTCCTTGTTTAGTCTCGGTCTAGTCTCGGTCAACTTCTTGACGCTGACGCCTTGGACGCGCGTCTAGACCGCTGACGCCAAAACGCTCAAGACGCGCCGCGTCGACGCCAGATTCGCGCCGCGCTGACGCCGAAAACGCGCCGCAAAAACAGAACAATTAAAAAACATCATGTGAACGTGGCCATTGTGTTCTAACAGTGAGTTTTTTAATCATTTCAATACCAGGTTTAACATTTGTGCATTACCTTTTGGATATTTCGTGGCAAAGTACAGTGTGATAAAGAGTAGAGGGGTGTGCAAAAATATTGAAATATCGATATATCGTATCGTTTAATGTGATGATACAGTATCGATATTGTGGGCTGCTCTATCGATATATCACCAAGAGTATTTTTGGTTTATTTTACTAAATGATTTTGTTACAGCTACAGTTTCGTTGTTTGTTTAGTGGAAGGAAACTCGTTTGACATTTTCGCTGTTTTGAGGATTAAAATGTTTGTGTTTCATATGAACTTTGCACAAGAAGTGGTTTAACAAAGATTTTCCATGATTTAGCCTTTATTTTTTTACTGAACCGTATCGAATCGAAAGCGCACTGTATCGAGGTTTGTCTCATATCAGTGACTTCTTAACAACACTCGGCCTCAGTCAACAGGGAAACGTGGCTCTTGCCCCGTCTGGGAGTATGACATCATCACATTTTAGAACCTGAAAACCTCCCAGTTCCATCAGGTTCACGGCGCCGATGACATCATACATGTAAAGTTCCATAAAGCCTTGTTACCATGGCAAGTCCGGAACTCAAAGCTAAACTTCAAAGCTTTGTGGGCTTTAACTCAAAGCTTTGTTTGGCCTCGGGGAGATTATAAGAGTAGGCAAATCGAAAATCACAAATCGAAAATCACATATCGCTTAACGGAAAAGGCACATTTAGCTGAGCTTGACACAGAGCAAATCGTACAAAGATTTCAAACAGTAGACTTCACAGAGGAGACTTTACAGAGTAGATTTCACAGAGTAGGTTGCACTCTGCGTAACAGTAAGTACAGCAACACTTACAAAACAACAAGGACTTATAAAGTAAAAAAAAAAAATGTTTGGAGAACTGCTGCTGGATCGCGTGTCTGCGGCTAAACTGCAAAATCGCCGAACCAAAGAAGCTGAAAGGCGAGAAAGAATTTTTAACTACAAAGAGCGGACCATAGGGGTGAGCGTGGCCTGTTTATCAGACGGCACAGTGGGAATATGTGCCTGGGAGAGAGTTATAATTGACAATAAATGACTCTTATTTCTGACTGTGCACACAGGTTGACAAGGAAACGTTGGACATGCAGCTGAAGGAAAAGAAACTAAAATATGCAATGGAAAAGGAGAAGCAAAAGGCCAGCGGTGAGGCTGCTTTGTTATGTCCCATCACTATGGTCATTATGTGGTATAACTTAGAAGTGCAACTACGGTAACTGTCCTCAAATCGACAAATAGCCTCAATAAACAAACACGTGTCATGTAAAGTCAAAGTAAATTTTAAGTTTTTAGTATGAAAAAATAGCTGGCTCAGAGGACCATAACCACAGCACTTTGCCAAAGTAAATAATGGATCATTTATTGTCTACTCGTTTAATTAAGACCAAGATTGAACAAAGTTCACAAGGGCCCAATGTTACACTATTTTAATTATGATGTTTTTTCCTCATCAAAAACATGCAAGAGTTGTGTTTGGTTTCATTCACACATGTTTAACACAGTTATTTTCTCAAGCAGAAAACACTCTCTTCCACCTTGTGATGTCATGTGGTAAAACAGGAATAACCATACCATACATTACAATCATTTGGATTATTTCAGCCCTGGAATTGCCCATCATTGTTTAACTAAATGTAAAAGGTAGCTGTTAATTTAAAGTAACACATAACATCACAAAGTGGAACTGAATATTTTGAGCTTTGGAGATGTAGTCAAATTATTAACTAAGGATTACTCAAACATGTGTGAATGAAATAAAACATAACTCCAGGTATGTTTTTTGATGAGGAAACAACATCATAACATACATCATAAGACATTTTTCCCCACAGATGCAGAGATGCTCCATTACCAAAAGGTAGCCAGCATTCTGACCCATCGTCAACAAAAGCAACAACAGCAAATAGCCAAGGACATGGTGATCTTCAGGCAGACGTACCAGCAGCCGTCCAGTCGGAGGGAGTTTGACCTGAATGACCCAGACTTGCTCAAAAACATGAGTCCTGAGGAGGCACAGATGATGATCCCCGGGCTGCCCGGTGAAGACCCCAACTGTAAAGACCGCCAGCAGAGACAAAGGGAGCAGCTCAGCCACTGGCTCATACAACAGCAGGCAGAACGCCAAGGACTAAGACACAAACAGGAGATGGAAGGTAGGTGTTGTTTTTTTATCAAAGAGTCAAATATCAAATAAGGATCTGGTGTAACACTATTAAAGGGCATGGGTGCTATTTTATGAATTACAATTCATAAAAATAATTACAGGGCTCATTAAGCTATTTTCTGATCTGCTGTTGTTGTATACTCATCAAAAACACACTTGGAGTTGTGTTTTGTTTCATTCACACAAATCTTGCACATTTTGGCTGAATTCCTCTCTCAAATTAAAAGCAATCCAGCTTGTGATGTCATGTGGTAATACAGGAAGTGCTCCACTGTGTTTTCAAACTCCATTCACTTTCACTAGAGTCATTTGGATCATTTCAGAATGGCTGATCTCTCAACAAAAGGTAAAAGGAGCTGTTAACTTGAAAACTACCACTTTTTTGCATTTTGAGCTTTGGAGATGTAGACTCAAACACGTGTGAATAAAACAACACACAACTCAGGGTATGTTTTGGATGACGTGATAACATTATAACATTGCTTAAAGCGCCCTATAGATATAGAATGTTCTATATCTATGAAAGTGCACAAGAAATCCATGTTGTGTATTATAGGACCTTTAATGTCTTTGTTATAAAACTATAGAGCTTGTGAACTGGTTAGATGCTGTAGATTTCTGTTTTCAGATAAGAACTATGACCAGTTCATGGTGGAGGTCAACAATATGGCTCTAGAGCTGCAAAACCTTGAGATGGAGAACCGAAAAGCCAAAGTCATGGCAACTAAAGATTTCAATCTTGCAATGGTAAGTCAACTTTCTAACAATTTGCCATATACCAAAATGTGAGTAACTAAGCACACTCTGAAATGAACCACTGCTCCCGATAAGATCTGCAAATATGAGATGGTGTGACCCAGACATGTAAACAGTCACAGTTCTGGACAAGTCTGTCAAAGCTTGATCCTGTCAGGTCTCTGAAGCTAAGCAAAGCCAGGCCTGGTACTTGGTTGGGAGACAGTGGGGGCAGTATTTTACCACCAGGAGTAATGAAGTGAATGAATAATGTCCAAAATTGTAAAGTGCCTTTGAGCGTCTGGGAAAGCACTATATAAGACTAATGTTTCTTGTTCTGATTCAATTCAATCAATTTGGAAGCATGAAATTGGAAAATGCACACACAAAAACTCAGTTTGTCTTCTCAAAGAGCTTTTATTTATGCCGGTGGAATGGGTTAGTGGTTGTGTTAGATAAAAAATAAGATGTGTAAATAACTACCACTATTTTTCCATGCCAGTCAGAAGAAAAAAGGCGTCAGCAATCTAAGGATAAGGACACCGGAGTTTGGGATGGATGGAGAGATCAATGCAGACTCCCCCCCCAAAGCATAGTGGAAAAAGAGAGGAAAGAGATCTTAAAGCTTAAAGAATTTCAGCAACAACAAATGGAAGAAAAAAAGGTTAAAAAAAAAAAAAAAAGCACATGACAGACCCTCATTCAGAAAAGTTACACAATACACATTTAAGCTACTGCTGTGTGCGTATTTGCAGAGACAAAAACTGAGTGAGGAAAATGAGCAGCGTTACTATGACAGCATCCGCATTGATTCAGCTCGGACGGCCACACTCATTGAGAGACAACAGGCAAAACTCAACAAACAAATGAGGAAACACCTGGACAGCACCAACCACATGTTAGCAGAGACCAGGAAACAAATGTAAATAGCAACAAAGTATTCAACAAAATAAAGTATTCAACAAAACATGCATGCACTTTTTAACAATATGTTCTATTTGTTTTTTGCCTTTAAAGAAAACCGGCGATTTCAAAGGGCGCTGTCACTGAGAGTTTCTTCACCCAGTTCAACACTTGCAGTCGATGATGAAAGTCGTATTGGACTGCATTAAATAAGCTATAAAATAACAACAAAACACATAATAAATCATGATAAGCAATCAACTTTCATTTGTCATTGAACGGAGTTGTTTGGGCAGCTTTAAAGGCAGATAATAACGGTAAGTATAAAATTCATTCACACAGTGGATCTCAACAGTGACTGCCCAAGTCCCAGACCTAGTGCTGTCATGTGATTAAAAAAATTGAGAGATTAATTAATTATGATCTGTAATTAATTAATCTAATTAATCTCATTTTAATCTCACCTAAAAATTGCTGAGAAAAGCCTTCAATTTGAGGTATTTTCATTTAAATTCATTATTACATTATTGTGGCAGATCAAAAGACTAATATAGATTTAAAAAAGTGACTTGATAAAGTCATTTATTGTTTAACAAATCTCTTCAATTTGGCTGTTGAGCCCAAGTCTCCATGAATAATAAACTGTTTGCTGTAAAGTAGCAAAGACGAGGAAATCTGAACATAATAACTTTTGTCTACTTAAAGACAATAAAAAGTCCAGTCTTTCCTTAACCATATTAAAAATATTATTGATAGAGAAATATATATGAGATCACTGGTTTTAGTCCTGGTTTAGACCTGGTTTAGACCTACTTTAGTCCTAGTTTAGTCCTGGAATGGGTTAATCCTGGTTTTAGTCCTGGTGTTAGTTCTGGTTTAGTCCTGGTTTAGACCTGGTTTAGTCCTGGTTTAGTCCTGGTGTTAGTCCTGGTGTTAGTCCTGGTTTAGTCCTGGTTTAGACCTGGTTTAGACCTGGTTTAGACCTGGTTTAGTCCTGGTTTAGTCCTGGTTTAGACCTGGTTTTAGTTCTGGTTTTAGTTCTGGTTTAGTCCTGGTTTAGACCTGGTTTAGACCTGGTTTTAGTTCTGGTTTTAGTTTTGGGTTAGACCTGGTTTAGTCCCGGTTTTAGTCTTGGTGTTAGTTCTGGTTTAGAGGCGCACAGGAGGAAGCGCAGTTTACGCCGCGTACGCGAGAAAACACGATCCACACGCGGCTCACGGGAGCACGTCGGTGTCCGCGCAGTGTCTACGGAAGGAAACGTGGTCCGCGCGTTCTCAGGTTAATGACGATGATGAAGGTGTGTGTTTGTTTGTGTGTGTTTGTGTGCGTGTCCCCTCATGTGGCAGGTCACTATAGGACAGTAGTGCAGACATCATGAGCCTATGCAGGTTGTTTTCAGGCGATATTATATTTGTTATTTTTCTTTTATATTTCACGTCGGGAGAATAATTTCCAAGACACAAATGTGTTTTTACCTGTGCACTGCTGCCTCTGTTCTACTGGCTCTACGACCTCGTCCATTGTGCGACTGACGCCGCCAGCGTTAACATGACGTTTACATCGCTCTTACTGCGCGCGTTTTGTGTGGGTTTCCGACAATGAGTGGAATTACCGAAATAAAAAATTTATAAATGTGTTTTGTGTGTGTGTGTTGTTGTCCCAACAACACATAAAAACAGGTTTTATAATAAATAAACTCACATACAGAAACACTAAAGTTAGAGATTAAAAATGAGATTAACGCGATTAAAAAACATAACGCGCTAAATATGACTGTAATTAATTAATCGCAATTAACGCGATAATTTGACACCCCTACCCAGACCTATCATTTTATTTAAAATCTGTTTCTGAAACCACTCAGTTATTAAAGCATTTTGCATAATCTTGTGTTTTAAATGTGCTTTCTGAATATTAGTTAGCAGATAGGTGTTTAGTCTCCACAATGTCTTTAATATCTATTGGAAAAATGAATGAAAATTTTACTTCCGGGACCGGAGCGAGCTGTCACTGTTGAGCTCCATTCATTTCACCTGAAAAAATATGTTTTAAAAATTGTCTCCAAAGATTTGAAAGCACTCATCACATTAAAAATCCAGTGTTCATACTCTTAAAAAAACATAAAAGTCTAAAGTGCAATTGTAAAACGATAATTTCTTGTCACAGTTTTAAAGGCTGAATTTAAATTATGTGTCTCCAACACTGCTACAAATCACTATTTAAATGATTACAATAAGCAAATCACAAAATGTCTTGTCTTGTTATGTAAATACAGCCTGTATTTTTTTCCTGTTTAAAATATGAACTTTGGATAGAACCCTGATATTAAAGTATTTTCAGATATAAATTTGTCCCATCTTTTCTGCCACATAGCCAAAGCTTTATCTCGTTGCTGGGCGGGTAATGAACTGTACCTGGAAGATAACACAGGCATTATGACAGTAATTAAGATATTCACATTAGCTCATTGAAAAACACCCTATAAACTCAGTCTTACTTTATGGAGTTCATAGCCAGTGCTTTGAGGGTGCCTAAGTTGGACCTTAAGCCCCCAAATCCAACAAAAGCTTCATAAAAGTCATAGGATAAACCCGAGGCACCGAACATGGCCGGATCATCAGAGCTGATGACCAAAGGGTGGCCCTCTGCCATCAGGACTGCCCCGGGGTGGTTTCTTAAATTTTTTGTCAACAACTTGAAAGAATATCACAGGTTTAACTTTACCCTGTTGGAGTGTTAACTCTTTCCTACATTCTGATACTTTACTTATTTCAATAGTCCCTCTAGTGTCTGAATGAGAACTATTTGAATGTCAAAAATCTACCCGTTTCCCTCCGTTACCGCTTGACCGGACCCCAGTGTATCGGCAGTAACCGATCTATCCGAACTATTTAATGTCAACAAACATCGTTAGTCGTTAATGATTCATTTATGTTTAGGTAAACCACAAACAACAATTTAGCTTTGTAACAAACCTTTGACGAAGTGTTCACTGCAGACACGAGCATTTGCGGATTCTGCTCCTCCCGACCGCAAACGTAGGTTTGTAAGAGAGCCCGACCGATATATCGGTTGGCCGATATTATCGGCTGATATGGGCAACTTTAGGCATATCGGCTATCGGCCGATATGCTTGCTGATAGGGGCGAATTTTACATGGGCATGTTATACCTCGTTATAAAGCTTAGACTCTCTACATTCTGTTCATTTAATCCAATTTACAGACAGATAAATGTCCTAATATGTGGCTCCACATCAGTATTTATCTACGGAGTCATTTGTCTGTGTGTGTCTGTACTGTCCCTGAACACACCACAGAGTCGTCACTCACATGTGTTTGTTTACTCGCAGATACAGATCCAAACACTGAGATTATATTCTTTTTACGGACAATCGGTTTGAGTCTGGATTAAAAGGACATTTATTAGTGCAGACTTGTGATGTGAGGAGGAGCCTGTATGAGCGGTGAGTGTTGGAAATATGTCGACTCTGAAGCTAGTTTTTGTCATTTGTTATGGGTTAGCTGCTGTAGCTCCCGCACATAAACAGACTGTTTTCTATTGGTCTGTTCTAAAGTGACTATATTGGCCGTATATTTGCTACTGGACCTGCACTGATATGTAAATAAGCTGTGAACAGACGTGTGAATTATGACATTTGTGCATATAATTAATTACCGCGGCGCGCACGTATTTACGGCTAAAGGCTAATAGCGCTACTTTCTTTACTAGTTATGGGTCCGTCGCGAACGAAATGACTCTTAGAACCGGCTCTTTGAAGGGAACGACGGGAGCCTGATCCTTATTGGGAGCCGTGTTTTCTCTTTCTCTCACTTTTTTTCTCTTCACGCCGCGTGATTCGTGGTTTGACAGCGGCAGCGGCTAAAAACGAAACTTTGAGAAATTTGCGTGTACGTAGGATTAAAAAAAATAAAAAATTAAAAAAACGAGCATATTTGACTATAGTTTAGCATAAAATAAATAAGTCCCGGTTTAGTCCTTTTTCAGTCCTGGATTAGACCTGGTTCAGTCCTGATTCAGTCCTGCTTGCAACAAAACAATCTGAAGAGCCACTTGTATGGAGTAAGAAAGCTGTCAAAAATATTTGTGCGCATAAAATAGAAATCCGTGCGTATTTGGGAAATCCGTGCATATTTGGCTGTAGTTGCGCATAAAATAAATATTTGTAAACTCTCAAATGACTCCAGTCGTACATAAAATATATTGTGTGTATTTTATCCATCAGAATACGAATTGAAAAATTACGACGTCATGAATTACAATCACGGCATGAAAATTTACGATTACGCTTTCATCAGTACGAATACGAATTCACAGACGGAACTTTACTGTCAAAAATACGTCATCACTTCACAGACATTATCCATCGAGCAGAAGAAACACCGATCAAGATCAAGACTGCGCATGCTCAAGTTTGTAGCAGAGAGTAAAAACAGAGTAATAGCACAAGAAGCTACAACAGCGACCAACAAGTGGGTTAATTAAAATCTATTGTAAAAATGTCTTGAATTCGGGAACCGAACGCTGCTGTATAATATTGTGTAGAAACACCTCCTTTGAACGGGAAATTGCACCTATATGTTAGATAACATAGTGGTAGCCAGTTGGCTAACATCCGACGTAACGTTATCGCAGGGCTAATTAGCAAATATCAGGTTCTCTGTAGGTTTAGATTAAAACATTCACGACTACAGCCACAGCGAGCATCAGTCAGTCTTCACTTCAGCTGCATTTCTCGCATGAAATGCCACCAAAAGTTCCTCGGGACGCTGAAATGTCCCAGTTTACACCAAACACTACCAAACTGTCCTGGTTACAGACGTCACAGCTAATGAAATGTTACACATTACAGTTTAATGCAGCTTCCAGCATCAATTAATGTTCGTGTTTACAGGCAACACCTTGGTATGTTTACAGTATTTACCGGTAAGTATAACGTCACCGTGACGTGGATGGATTTGCTCATTATAACCCATTATAACTCATGAAAAACCCATTGTCTGAAATGCAGCTGAGATGAAGACTGGCTGATGCTCGCTGTGGCTGCAGCCGTGAATGTTTTAATCTAAACCTACAGAGAACCTGATATTTGCTAATTAGCCCTGGGATAACGTTACGTCGGATGTTAGCCAACTGGCTACCGCTATGTTATCTAACATATAGGTGCAATTTCCCGTTCAAAGGAGGTGTTTCTACACAATATTATACAGCAGCGTTCGGTTCCCGAATTCAAGACATTTTTACAATAGATTTTAATTAACCCACTTGTTGGTCGCTGTTGTAGCTTCTTGTGCTATTACTCTGTTTTTACCCTCTGCTACAAACTTGAGCATGCACAGTCTTGATCTTGATCGGTGTTTCTTCTGCTCGATGAATAATGTCTGTGAAGTGATGACGTATTTTTGACAGTAAAGTTCCGTTTGGGAATTCGTATTCGTACTGATGAAAGCGTAATCGTAAATTTTCATTTCGTGATTGTAATTCATGACGTCGTAATTTTTCAATTCGTATTCTGATGGATAAAATACACACAGTATATTTTATGTACGACTGGACTCATTTGAGAGTTTACAAATATTTATTTTATGCGCAACTACAGCCAAATATGCACGGATTTCCCAAATACGCACGGATTTCTATTTTATGCGCACGAATATTTTTGACAGCTTTCTTACTCCATATTTGTCCAACACTTGTGAGGAGATTGTGTGTGGGATTAGTGTCATATTCAGCCCTTGCATGTTACAAAGTTTTATACGTTTCATTCTGCACATATTTACCAAAGATCTTGTAACTGTTTTCACTGTCATATACAAATCTTTTAGGATTCAGATAAAACATGTTCAAATGGTGTATGATTTGTCTGTACCTTTTCCAGATGGGTCGCCTGTGTGATTCCCTAGAAACACAAAGTTAAACTATACTACAAGACATTCTCTATGGACATGAAACAAGCAGGTAAGAATCAGGTTTGTGGAGATGCAAGCTCGCTCACAGTGCACACATATTTTCAGTGCAATAAAAAGATCCAGACTGAAAAATCATGCTTACAATTTTAATCTATTTAATAAAGTTACGCACTGGGCTTTAAGTGCCATTTTATCTGTTACCGTGGATACTTTTGATTTTTGATCTTGATACTTTTGATCTTCATACTTTTACTTTACATTTGACAACAGATATCTATACTCTGTACTCTACTACATTTGTGAACTGAACTGGAAAGTAAAAAAAACAAACAAAAAAAAAACGTCTAGAACTGTTGCCGTAGCAATTAACAATTCAAATGAAAGTACACTGTTATCTCAAAATCGCACATAAAACAAGAAGCTGACGGAACCGGTTTCCAGATTTTAGAATGTGATGGGAGACAAGAGGATTAAAGGAAGTTAAATTCACAAATGTTTAACCTGATCCATTCATTTCTTGTATTACACAAAAGCGTTTTAACAATATTCACATCTATTTTAAATACTCTTGGTCCATTGAAAGTGATGCCATCAAAAACTCATAATTCAGTGATTGGTCCAGATAAAAGGAAGAACACAAAACTAACTCAACAACAACAAACATGTAAGTAAATATGACATAAGAAACATTCATATACATTGTTGATTTTTACAACACAAACCCAAACCCAGAGTAACATAATCATCAACATGCAAATATATGAAAAAAAAAAAAAATGATTCCAGTGAAGAAAAGAGTAGTGCAGATTAACTAATCACATGGTTTACCAAAAATAGGCTGTAGGGCTGTATACTTTTAAGCCAGGTGTACACTGTGCGATTTTTGACCCTTTCGAGCCGATTTTTCATTTGTGTGACTATTTTGGGGATCGGGCCAAGTTTTGGCTTCATCGTGTGTCATGCTTCGTGTAGTAAACATGGGGTAAAGAAAACCGATTTATACCTCACGAGTCACGACCAGCTCCTGATCGGCATTCGTAGGTGTCAAGAAAATCAAACTTGGTTGAAATCCAGTCGCCTCTCGTGAGGGTTTCGATTTGTTGAAGTCGTTCCACGAGCAGATTTGCCAGAATCTGTTAGACTGAGCATGTGCGGACACAGAAGCGGAAGCAGGATATGAGGTTGTGGAGGACGATGGCGCCGGTGAGTGTTTTGGACACAGGACATGGAGGTGCAGCTATAATCGAGCAACACAGAACACAAATTTGGTGAAAAACTTGATGCTACTTAGCTTCAGTTCCCTCTGAAGAACTGACAACCCGTACTGCCCACATCTGCCCACATCTGCCCACGTCTGCCCACGTCTACGCAGACATTTCTTTGACCAGATTCGTCGCCTCTTCTTTTTGGGCTTGTCTGCGCAGAGAATGGCACAAATTGCCAAAGCAGCGCGTCTGTTTTTTGCCTGGATCAGCATTGTGCCTCTGCACGTCTGTGATTTAATCTATGATCTAATTCTGTGGTTTTCTTCTTCATGGTTTTCTACTTCTGGAACAACAACTCCGGTGGTTATATGAACGTACAGTGTGTGCAGGCAGGTCGCATCCGAGCATTGGTTCGTACAGTGTGAGAACATGATTCGTGAGCTGTGAACTTTTAAACCTTGTGATTTGGTCGTACAGTTTAAGCTGGGGCAGAGTGACACGACCCAAAATATTGCACAGTGTACTCCCGGCGTTAGTCGTGAAGCCAATTAATCAGTATTTATTTTTAGTATTTATTTGTAAAAGGCAGATTTTAAGTCATGATTCAAATCTGTCTTAATATAAATACATTTAATACAATTTTTCTTCTTAAATTGTAGTTCAGTCAGATACACAGACACGTTTTTGCTTCTGCTCGCCGATCAATCGATGAGCAGGAAATGTCTTTAGCCGACTAAGAATTTGTTAAGTCGACTTTAGCCCTACAGTATTTGACATGTTTTGTATTTAGCCATTGTAACCTTCGCTGTAGCCACCGTAGCTGCTTCCACCACCTGTCCCCGAATGTATAAACTGAGCAAACTGACTGAACATAGTTGCGAGGACAATAATGATGATGATGAAGGAGAGACAGAAAAACACAGTGGAAATGATGTTGAGGGTCTGAGCGCACGATCCATGTCTGCGGGCGCCTTCCATGTCCCCCAGCACCTTCCTGTCCCGAGCCTGGACAAAGGATCAAAGTAAATAAAGATTTCAAGCTAAAGGAGAGAACAGGAAGCTGTGGGTGGATGTCACTGATAACAGTTTGCAAATAAAACGATGTGTTGAACAGAGGACACTTCTGTGTTTAGAAAGAGATGTTTGTACTGCAGTGCTAATGCTAATGCTAATTTTGAAGCATAATAAATATTACGACACCACACATTGTAACAATAGCTAAAATATTGTGATTGTATCGTCAAAGTTCTCAGAATAATATCGTGGACCATCACAATATATCGAATTACTTTTAAGTCTTTTTGCTTAAATGAAGAGTTTTGGTGCAGCAGTAGCTAAAAAAAGACAGAAGGAACTACATGATCCTTTGCTCCATTTCAGTGGAGACTACAAGAAGAAATAACAGTTCTAACACTTTTAAGTCTTAGTTCTTTGGTTTAAGTCTTGTCACAGCATTTTAAGCAGAAAAAGTAGCGTATTAACAGTTTTGTTAGACTCCAGAAAAATATTGCAGTAAATATTGTACCGTGAGATTTGAATATTGTTAAATCCCTAATCGTGAGCCTCCCCACCATATCATAAGCTTTCCCACGATATCACAATAAATATTGTATCGTGAGGTTTATACTGTGACGATATCGTATCATGAGACTTGGATATCGTTACACTCTTACCACAAATTGAAGACCTACACATCAAAACAATCAGATCATCTTTACTTCAGTTCATCTGAATTTTAATGAGCTATTTAGTTTAGGGTGACCAAACATCCGTTTTTCCCCGGACATGTCATTTTTTTTTTGCGTCCTGTCCTGGGCATTTTTTTATTTTATTTGTTTATTTTTTTTAGTGATGGAAATGTCCGGGTTTTCATGATCTTTCATTGGGCCATTAAATTGAGCGGCTCTCATAGCTCTGTGACTCAGAAGGAGCGAGCAAACACAAACAGTCTGTCAGTCTGCAACATGCCGAAGCACAAATGTGCATTTAACGATGATTTGTACAAGAAATTCTCCATTTTCCATCGTCGGGACAAGTGGGAGGCCATGTGCACAGGTTGCAAGGTGAGAGTAGCTCAATGTCGAGGCCCCACCCCCGATAAGGTGTCCGGGTTTTCACAAACGGAAATATGGTCACCCTAATTTAGTTTCATTTTATTTTACTGTTTTAATAAAAATGACTTATGTTAGCTTTGAGACCCAGTGAGCTATAGGTAGCAGGCTTATTTTGACCTCCAGAGCTGCTCATACAATATATTTTATCTGCACTTGGGAAAGACGAAGTTTGCTCAGATATGTAGGAAAAAGCAGCGCTCAGGTCAAGTCATTTCAAATAGTCTGTGCTATTAAAGCGAGATTATACAGCAGGTCCTCTGTCAACAAAAGCATGTTATTTTGTTGTTTTGGGACTGATTTGGTTTAACTGGGTCAATAGTTCTAACCTGATTCATCAGCCGGTTTCACTTCGTAGAAACCGTTTGACCTCACAGTGTTAGAATTCGTTCGCTCGACGGTAGGCAGGTACTTTTTTAAAATTTAACCAGTTGCTGTTATTTGGTCGTGATGTATGTAATGCACCACTAACGGATCTAACTGATATATTAAGCTTTTCCCAAATCCTGTGGGAAGAAGGACAATAACGTCTTTCCCCTTGATAAAATTCACCAAACATTCTCTTTGTTCCGACTTTAAATCCTCGATCTCGGGAATCGTTCACAAAACAGAATGTATCACTCTTCTCTGATTGGCTAGTGTTCGAATTTGCACTTCTGGGTTTTTTTGCGAACCGCCTAGTACAATGATTCTCAACCACTGTGCTGCGGCACACTAGTTTGCCGTGAGAGATCGTCAGGTGTGCCGTGAGAAATGATCCAATATCACTTTTTTAAAAATTTAAATTTATTAATTATTACCTGCAAACATTATGTAATTGTCGAGTGTCCGTGCTGTACTTACTACAGCACGGACACTATACTACAGTGTAGTATATAATGACTGGCAGAGTGATCTAATATTCGTCCGGGTGGCGACAGGCAGCTAATTGCCTCGTTCCTTTAAACCTAAGTCTACTTTTTGCCCTGTAGTACAGAATGCCACATTAAATACATTTGCAAAAAAAAGTTAACTTTGAGATTGATAAATTGTTTAGTAATAAAGAAAACCCACTACCTCTAATATTTCATTTAAAGAAAAATGTGCTTTGGAAGAGCTTTCAAAAAATGATAATATTGTTATTAAAAAGGCAGACAAAGGTGGAGCTGTAGTAGTGTGGGATAAAGACATGTATGTAAAAGAGGCTTATCGCCAACTCAACAATGAAGAATTTTATAATTGTCTTACATATAATCCCACAGATGATCTAAAAGTAGAGTTAAAACAGATACTTACTGAGGCACTGGAGAAGAACTGGCTCTCTGAATTAGAAGTGAAATTTCTTTTGAATGAGCACCCTAGGATGGCATCGTTTTATATGCTGCCTAAAGTTCACAAGTGCCTCACTAACCCTCCTGGTAGACCAGTCATATCGGGCAATGATAGTCTTACAGAACCGATTTCTAAATACATAGACTATTTCTATATCATCAAACCTTACTTGCCTTCCCTCCCAATTTATATCCAGGACATATCTGACGTCCTTTTAAAAATCAAGCAACTCAAAAATATAGGCCCAGAGTCCTTTTTAGCCACTATGGATGTTGAATCCCTTTATACAAATATTGAACACGAAGAGGGATTGGCAGCTTTGTGGTTCTATTTGAATAACCGCCCTACTAATATAATGCCACCAAATGAGTTTTTAATCAAACTCACAAATTGGACATTGAACAACAATATTTTTGTATTTGAAGATAAAATTTTCAGACAAGTAAAAGGTTGCGCTATGGGTGCCTGTTATAGCCCATCATATGCAGGCCTGTACCTAGGTAAATGGGAACATGATTTTATCTTTAATACTGAAAGAAATAAGTTTCACAATTCTATTGTTTGGTGGGGACGGTATATTGATGACATATGTCTGTTTTGGTCTAGATCAGAGACAGAGTTAAAAGAATTTCATTATTTTTTAAATAACATCAATCCTAATATAGACTGTCTTTGGAGTATAGCCAGGAAAAAGTGAATTTCTTGGATACTACAATTTATAAGGACAATGAAGGAAATTTACACACTACTTTATTTTGAAAACCTACAGACAGAAACACAGTTCTACATGGTAAAAGCTGTCATCCAAAGCGGCGTAAGGAAAATATCCCGTATGGACAAATGCAGCGTGTGCGGAGAATTTGTGATCAAGATTGTGATTTTGAAATAAAATCATGTGAGATGATGGACAGATTCCAAGATTGGGGACATAAGAAAGAGACCCTCCTAAAAGCTTACCATCGGGCAAGCCATTTAGACAGAGATGCTCTGCTTATTAGAAATCCACCAAAGACTACCAAGGAACGTGTCATGTTTAGCACCAAATTCAGCCATGAGGCTTACAAAATCAAGCAAATTATCAAAAACAACTGGGACATTATTGAGAGTGATGAGACACTGAAAGAAATCTTCCCAGAGCCTCCCTTGGTTAGTTTTAAAAGAAGCCCTACTCTCCATGACAAACTGGTCCACAGCTACCAGCCACCAGCACCTAAACATACTTGGCTTGGACCTCGACCAACAGGCTCTTTTAAATGTAACAGCTGCCCCCAGTGCACAAACATATGTCAAACCAAGTAATTTATGGACTATCATTCACAAAAAGAATACACAATAAAGCATTTTATCAACTGCAAAACAACTTTTGTTATCTACAGACTTGTTTGCCCTACTTGCAAGGTGTTCTAGGGATGACTAAAAGACGCCTACAAGACCGCTTGGCTGAGCATATATATGCTATCCGCACAGCCAATACCAATTATCCTATGGCCAGACACTTTTTGGACTTCCATGACAGTAACCCATCTAATCTACAGGTACAAGGAATTGACCATATACCAGACTCGTTATGAAAAGGAAACCGGATTGCTAAACTCAAACAATGTGAAACCTATTGGATTTTTAAATTGCAGGCAACAAAATATCCTGGGCTTAATGAAGATTTTGACTTCTCTGTGTTTTTATAACTGCATGGCATTTTTATACTGCATGGTATATTTTGTATATATTTTATTTTATTTTTTTGTAAATATTTCGTTTTTATATTCTCTATGATGTTCCACTGTTTTTTAACACTGCCATCTTGTGGCGTTATTAGTTGGTGTCCACAGGTGAGTCTCCACTCCTCCTCTTCCAGGTGGAGCAGCCCTATTGGTGGGTTTTTGTATTTAATTCACATGATTTGCTCTCAGTTCTGTTTGTCCCCTGAGGAAAGCCATAGGCTGAAACGCGTCGGGACTTTTTAAGTTGTCCATTAAGACATGCCGTAAACTAATAAAGGCATTTTATTTTGAACCAGTGAGTGCCTTGGGTTTTTTTGCATCTTTATACTGACTTTCCTTCCCAAAGAGCACCACTGAGTTGGATCTACTGTGTATTATCCTCTGAAGGTCCAGGAAGCCCTTCTTCTGAAACATTTTTTAATATTGTTGTATTTTGAACTATGCAAACACTAAAGCACACAGGAAAATGCCTTTTTATAACATATAACAGTTGACAGAGGCATTTTTGAATCAAATGTTAGAAAAGAAGCAACGGTTTGTTATTTTAATCGATACTTTGTTCATAAATATTCTCTATTTAGAAGTTTTAGAAGTTTCACATTTCAACCTTTATTTAATTAAAAATGTGTTTTGAAAATCGAATTTTACAATAAAAAATAATCAAGAATGGCGTATGCTGACACAAGTGAAACAAAGAAAAAGTGTGTGTGTGAGTTGTAGACTTTTGGAAACAGTGGGGCAAATACATATAGCCTATATATAAATATAAGAACCAGTGGTGAGTAGAGTAGCAAAATTGTACTCAAGTTAGAGTAACATTACTTCATCATAGTGGGATGTACATCCAATATTCCCAAAATATCCTTTTTTAAAATTTTGTTTTAATGACACCAACATTAAAAAAAAAAAAAAAAAAGAAAGAAAAAAAAAGGGAGCTCTAAAGAATTGCAGTGCAGATCTGTTTTTCTTTTGCTCAAGTAGTTAGAAGTATAAACATAAAATAACAAAGCGTTTTATAAAGCTTCCAGATTTTATTAATTTGTGTCCTGATTTTGAGAAACCACGTATTTGTGTTTTCTTATTTACGGAAGCCGAGAAGGGTCACAACAAACGCAAACGCCGCAACAAATACAAATGCGACAACACAACAAAAAGCCACAACAAACCAAAAAAAGCTACAACACACCAACAAAAGCCACAACGGAAATGACTGCGGGACTCTATTTTAATGCAAACGCCACAACAAATATAAACGCCACAACACAAATGCAAATGCCGCAACACATTAAAAAGTGACAACACATTAAAAAACTACAACACATTAAAAAGTCACAACGGAAGTGACCGCGGGACTCTATTTTCCGACGGATCACGCGGCAAGTGAAAAAGAAGAACTACAACGTGAAAAGTAAAGGAACGGAGGAGTTGGAGACGTAAGTAAAAGTAATTTATTGTTTTATCATTATTCGTTTTCCGCCCACCAATGTCAGGTTTGCTGCTGACTTTGTAGCGGCGGAAACACGATATAGTGCAGCTGCAGCTATCGATAGATATTACGCTAAGCTTCGTAAGAGTCATTGAGGGATTGATTATTAGTCATTTTCCGTCAGATTTAAGTCCTAAGTTGTCCTTGTGTGTGTCATCAGGATATGTTTTGTCCATTTTGTGGAGTGAGCCTCCAAACCGTGGTATCCTACTGTGGCTCATGTGGGAGAAATATTCAGTTTTTAAGAGGTCTTCAGTATGAAGGTAGGTAAGATTATTATATAATTGTTTGTGCTTTCCTTTGCAGTTCAGTTTGTTGCAACTATTTCGAATTGTTGGTCTTACTCCATAGACTTGTGTCCCACTTTGTTATGCCGAGGTTAGATCATAATATTCTATTTGAATTTCTACCCCTCAGGTGCGGAGACTTCAACAGTGGCTGATGAGCTAATACAGAGATATTTCACAGAAGGACACAGCTATGAAATAATAATGGACTTGCTGAAAACAAAGCACAAGGTTTCATTAAGCCTTAGCACTTTAAAGAGAAGACTACGTAATGCAAATTTGACCAGGAGGACCAACTATTCTCCTCTGGCTACTGTTCAGGCAGTCATTGCTGAGGAGCAAAGGGGAGTAGGCCAGCTCCTAGGATATAGAGCAATGTGGCAGACTCTCAAACAGAAGCACTCTATCGTGGCCAGAAGAGATGATGTCATGTGTTTAATGAAAAGCCTGGATCCAGCAGGAACAGC
Organism: Boleophthalmus pectinirostris; assembly: GCF_026225935.1. Taxonomy (NCBI): domain Eukaryota; kingdom Metazoa; phylum Chordata; class Actinopteri; order Gobiiformes; family Gobiidae; genus Boleophthalmus; species Boleophthalmus pectinirostris. The sequence continues at coordinate 28,905,100 of NW_026571152.1, forward strand.
AAATCGCTCCAGTCGCAGATTTGTCCGGAGAGCATATTGTTCTGCGGGACCAAATGATACCTGGCATGTAGATGGGTATGATAAACTTAAGCCATTTGGAATCGCCATAAGTGCCTGTATTGATGGATATTCTAGAAAAATCATGTGGCTTAAATGTGCAAAATCCAACAATGATCCATTGGTCATTGCTCTAAATTATATCAACTGTGTCACTGAGTTTAGAGTATGCCCAAAGCGCCTCCGTACAGACTGTGGCACAGAAAATGGAATAATGGCAGCACTTCACTGTGTCTTGAGGTCAGAGCACACTGATGAATTTTCAGGGTCCAAAAGCCACATGTATGGCACATCAACATCAAACCAACGCATTGAAAGCTGGTGGTCCTTCTTTCGTAAACAAAGGTTTTTATCATTTGTATAATTTACTTAACCTCACAACTTGATTTTATACTAATGTTAACCATTACTTAGTCCTTTTTAGGTAGAACATTACAGTAAAATATGTGTTATCCCTGTAGGAGCCAGTTTTGGATGGACCTCTTTGCTGATTTGAGGGAGAAGCATCTCTTCAATGGGTGTCAGGAGCACATCTCTTTGTTGCGATACTGCTTTTTGGGGGTCTTGCAAAAAGAACTGGACACCTACAGGCAGCACTGGAACACCCACACTATCCGTCCTGTTCACCAGTCCAGATGCCCATCTGGTAAACCAGAAGCAATGTATCATGTGCCTCACAGGTGAGTATTACATTGTCATGTATTATTAATATTATGTATGTATATTTTAAACAGGGACAAATAGTCATTTGAAATATGTCTAAAACACAGTGAATTAATTAATTTAATAATGATTAATGAAACCAGCCCCGCCTGTACACCCCCATCTCCTGCCCCACATCTTCCCCCTTTTGCCACGACACCCAAGGGGCCACAATCCATCCAGGATTCTGTTCATATTTTAGCTTTACATTTGTCTTTGCAAATACCCTTAGACTGTAAAGAGTGCTAGTCATAAAAGTAAAAGTGAAACAAAATCAAGGCTTTGAATACTTTGTTGAATGTTGACATTATTCTGTACCTGTCCCTAGATTCCATGAGAGGAACTGTGGATTCCCAACTTCGTCACAAACAGTTCACCACTTATACAGCCTACTTCCTGCACGAACAACTCATGATGAACTGCAACCCATTTTTGATGAACTGCGTCGGCAGAGAGGTCTGGCAGCTCCTCTGCAGTGGGAATCTGCTGTGGAGAATTATGTTCTACTGAAGGACATGGCTGGTCTCTAAAACTACCCCTGCTGTTCAGGAAACCATTGAAGTGAAAGGTGGAGGATTTTTTAAGGCACTGCCCTAATATTGCCATCCTTGAAGTTGTAACAAGTTGTACATTTCAATAAAATTACGCATTACAGCTGTATGTTTTGTGCAAATGTTCAAGTCCATACAATAAACAAACACACAAATTATTTTGGCCTGTTTTTTTTTTTTTATATTCATAAAAAAATTGAGTAAAAGAAGCACATTCAGCTTCTGAAGCGCTGATGACTGTAACAATAAACAGTGCTAGTTGCTGGATAAAATGTAGAATTTCCTGTGACAATGTTTAAACACTAGCCTGAACATGTGGCCACTGCAATCACTCAGTTAACTTGTATGGTTTTTCACATTTGTTTTACTGACTGTTGAACACAACACATCCTATTAAGATACAACATTAACTCATTAACACTCACAGAACAGCTCATTAACACTGAATTAATGACATCCAAATCCAGGGGAATTCTTTATCCCAAAATCCATGTTTGTTTTAAAGGTACTGTAGCAGTCCAGTAGAGGAAGCTTTAAAGTATTGGCACATGTGTTTGCCATTGGGAATGTTGAACTTGCGAGAAACTCAAGGCGTGGCTTTGGATCCATTCCAGCTGGAGGCACGCGTGGCACCCCTGTGGCAAACATGAAGAGCTCCTCCAAGGACACCAAGGTGTTATTTTCTAAAAATTGACAGATATGAAAATAATCAGCTGAATGTAAACAGTCTCACTCTCTGTCTGTCTCTCTCACTCTCTGTCTCTCTCACTCGCTGTCTGTCTCTCTCTCTCACTCTCTGTCTGTCTCTCTCACTCTCTGTCTGTCTGTCTGTCTCTCTCACTCTCTGTCTGTCTGTCTCTCTCACTCTCTGTCTGTCTCTCTCTCTCACTTTCTGTCTGTCTCTCTCTCTCACTCTCTGTCTGTCTCTCTCTCACACTTTCTGTCTGTCTCTCTCTCTCACTTTCTGTCTGTCTCTCTCTCACTTTCTGTCTGTCTCTCTCTCTCACTTTCTGTCTGTCTCTCTCTCACTTTCTGTCTGTCTCTCTCTCTCACTTTCTGTCTGTCTCTCTCTCTCTGTCTATCTCTCTCACCCAATTTGAAAACCCCTGTAATAGAGCAAATTACCTTCACAATCAAGTAGGTAGTCTGCCCAGAAGCTCATGGTTTTGTCCTCCTGGACCTTCCTGTTGCTTCCATTTGGACTCAGCTCAGGTTGGAACATGTGTTCAACCTCTGCAGCAGTTAACCTTTTGTTGACGTGGCAGAGGACATCGGTCAGAACTGAAGGATGCTGTTGTAGAGCCGTTAAAAACTGCAAAGTGGCAAGACCGGCTTTGAATCTAAAATACAACAGCAGGATGATAATGTGATTAATCCTGTAGCATGGTTAGGTGCCTTTTCAGCATTCAAACACTTCAAACACAAAATTTCTAAGATTTTAAGTTTTCTGATACACTTTTCCATAGCCTATTTCTAAGGATAAGTACTAGAAGAGTTTTATGTACACTGTATTTGCTAGTTTGCAGAGATAACACAATAGCCTTTTTTACAATAAACATTTGTTGTTGAAATATAGAAAAAAAAATACCTGTCAATAGCAGCATGATTCCTGTCGATGATGAACCACCACAGGTAGTCCTTCACAATTGTGTCTTTTTCCTCCAATGACTTCACATATCTGAAACACCCAGCGGTTTGCAACATGGCACTGTTCTCTGCCAGCAGGTCTCGCAGATTCTCCAGGGACGCTGCATTCTGAATCTAAAAGAAACACACACATATATATATATAGTTTACTGTATTATGCAGGTTTCAGTAATGTGCTTTCGAACATGTACGAAAGTAATTAAAAGTAATCATTAATTAACATGGTCTAAAGAAAAGTTTTACATGAACAAAACCTTTCTTTTTACCAACAAAATCTCTGCCCTGGCCTCATACCTCTCGTAGCACTTTCCCTATTTCCTCATCTGTAATGTCTGCTACTGATGACTTGAAACTGGATTTCCCTGAGATGAAGCTGACCAGATCTTCCGACAGAAAATTTGGACCAGGACCACCGTGTACTATGGACAAGGCTATCATCTGGCCGGCAAAATAATATTCATCCCCTCTTATTGCTGCCAGTAGATATGCAAAATAAACAATTATTACATTTGTTTCTATATTTTAAGGCATTGGATGGTTGAATTATGTAGTAGTTTACACAAAATAGAACCTGTTGTATTGTAAACAAGGTAGCGGCTCTCCACAGGTCCATCAAATATGGGTCGTTTGTTCAGCTCTTTCATGAGCAGTGAGAGGAATTCCCTCTTCGGCCCGCCTGTGTCGACACATTCCTCAAACCTTCCAGCATCATCAGAGAACTTAACTAGGAGGTCATAGTTTTCAGCAAATGTTCCCCTTTTAAGTCCCCTAACAGCCCCATCCCAGATGTCAGAGCGACATATGTTAAATCTGCTGACATGTTTATGGTCAATTTGGAGTGTCAGATTTTTTATTATTTCTGAAACTGACAGTAATTCCACCCTGAAACCAAATAGAACAAGACTATTTTTACTTCATAAACATACTGTGTATGGTAAATTACAGCAGATTAATTTAACCACAATAAAACTCCACAATTGTTGAGCAAGTGAGTTCTTACTCTGTATCCTTTGGAATTATATGGCTGTCCACGTTCACGTCTTCTTCATCCTCGATCACAATGGGTGAATACAACTCAGTGTATTTTCTAAGAAATTAACACCAAAAAAAATACATTTTGGTATTTGTAAATAAATAATATTTGTGATTTGAAAAGTGACGAACAATACCTGTAACTTACGGAGCCCGCCCGATGACGTACGCGAAAAAAGATATTAAATCGTGGCCTCAAATTACTATTTCGTTCCCACAATATAGAATTCGTTCCCACACTTTAGCTAAATCGTTCGCACGTTTTAGATATATCGTTCGCACGTTTTAGATATATCGTTCGCACGTTTTAGATATATCGTTCGCACGTTTTGATTAAATCGTTCCCACATTTTAGCTAAATCGTTCCCACGAATTAAGAAAATGCCGCCAATTAAACAAACAGGGCGTGGTGTTCGGTTGATTTGGCAAGTCCTTGCATGGCTAGCTGGACCTCGGACTTCAGCAGACACAAATAAAGGTAAGATATATCATTATTTATATGTTTCCCCCCGATTTTGACAACGTATATTGTTCCCTACTCAAATGTATGCTTATGTAAATGTAGGCTTATATAAAATCCAGGATCGTGTAGTAGCGTGGCATAGTGTGCATGCTATAGCTAAATAAGAAAACAAAACAAAATGCTATCTTAAATACTAGCGAGCTAATGCTGCTTGCTTATAGTGGAAATGTTATGGAGTAAAGTGACAGTAAAATTGTCCTAATTGTTTACCGTGTGTTCATGTAGCAATAGATGCTCAACTGCTGCTTTTTTGAGGGAGCGTAACACAGGAGGGAGTCATCCAGACACTGAAGGATGAAAATGTAAGTTTCTCTGTTTTTCCACCTCAGAACATTGATCTCGTAACATCTATAGCCTACAATACAAGTGCCAAACACACATCCATGTAGAATGTAAGATACCGATTTGGATGAAATGCGAATAGACCTGTATAGACCCAGTGTTAGCCCCAATTTCGTCTTAGCGTTAGCCATCTATCACCACAAACTATGAAATACCAGGACTGTTTTTGAAGACTTACAACCACTCAACTACACGTGAGTAACACCAGAGCCTGATAGAAATCACTGCCACATGTAGAATTGTTTTTTTTATTGTTCATTGACGTAGCGATTAGCATCGAAATGAAGTGAAGTTATATGCTAACGACCACGTAATAAACATTTCGTAAATCTAACGCTATGCTGGACAATAATACGCTAAAAAATAAAGAGGGCCACAACAGTTCGATTTATTTCATCCAGAGCCACATAAATCCTGCATACAGTGAACTTTGAAGACTAGTGCTTATTGACACATGTAAGTAGACCGTGTCCTCAGCATCAAGCACCTCACTCCTAGAATAACTCTGGTACTTTGTGTCAGGACCTGATAAAACTTTTACATTTATTGTCCTGAGTATATATTTAATGAATACCTTTATACATGGTTATGCTATTACCATGATACAATGTGTAACACACGTGAAGACAGAGGCCAGAACTTGTTTGTAACAGTGTGACTGAAGAAATAGGAGTAATAGGGCTACAGAAAGATATTGTATGCACCATCACATTGCCCAGATCTCTCACTTAACAAGATCTTGATTCTTGCTAAAATATACATCGACTGTTGGTACACTTCATAATATAGAACAATGTACTAAAACATGTTAACGTAATAAAGTGTATTCCAGATAGTAGTGTCCTGTTACATGCCTCCTTAAGATATAAATTATTTTGCAATTTCAAGACAAGTCAACTGCTTTTGGAGTGATCTGACTGTGTGATGAAAGCAATACCATGTAGAAAAAAGTCAATGGGTGAAACAGCGACATTTTCATATTTTAATTGAACTTGTATACTGTATAGTTGACAATGGTTCTCAGTTTTATGCTATTAGTTATAGTAAGGTTTGTTAGAAACACTTTTCAAAATAGTTTTCTAGATAGCCAAACATCCACCGTTTAGAATAAATAGAAAAACTGGCAAAGGACAAATTCAATTTGTCAAACAGACTAAAGCTTTTTTGAGTGAAAACGTTTCGCAGCTTATCCAAGCTGCTTCTTACTTCTGGTCAGATGCTGGTGGATATTGCCTTATATTTGCCTGAAGGGAGGCGCTAACTATACAGAAACTACTTTGAAAGTAACACACCTACTTGTTTACAGTTTTTGTTAGTAAGTGCAGTACAGTAGACAAAGCTAACAAATAGAAACTGTAAACAAGTAGGTGTGTGCATTTCAGAGTAGTAGTTTCAGTTTTTGAACATTTTCAATCAAAAAAAACTTTTGTCTAGTTGACAAATTGAATCCTTTGCTATGGATTAGGGATTTTACAAACAAATAGGAAAAACTGTTAGGAAAAGCTAGAAAAACAGCTATGAACATAAATTTAACTGTAATAAGTCATCCACCCATCACCCACTTTGTCCACTTTCTTTTTGTTTCATGTGCGGACGAAGAGGAGGAGGAGGAGGAGAAGAAGGAAGAAGAGGGTCCGAGGGTCCCGCATCATTTTGAGATGAGTTTTTTGACAAAGACTTGAATGTATGGTTTCTTTTCTTGAAGATGCTACTTAAGTGTGCTGCTTATTTTCTGCAGAAAAGTGACGATGGATATTCATTCTGTCAGCAACTTTTGGGATGTACTTTGCAGGTCATGGTCAGTCATTAATGGAATGACAGTTTCGTCAATCTGAAAAAAAAAATAAAGAGAATGTATTAAATCATATAATCAAGCATACAAATGAACACACCAAGGCTTCACATTTGTGGCACCCTGGACATATTTGCTATAAAAAGACACCCCACAATAAATTTTTATTTGGTAATGTTCTGACTGTATTTTGGTTAATTTATGTGTGGCACTAATTCACTTTTAATTATTCTTATAATTAAAGTACCAAATATAATTAATACAAAATTAATCCAGTAGGTGTTGGTAATGGCACAATGACCTTTATTGTTTATATTATTGTATTACTATTGTGTATAATATTAATGTATAATTCCAGTTTATATTGCATATGTAATTTCAAGTGCAGGTGGTTCAAAGTATTAACTATGGGGTTGCTTTTATGGGCTTACTTTTTATAGGGTTACTTTTGTCTCATTAATATTCACAAATGCACAGATGGTGATCTACAAATAGTCATTGGTTTGTACATGTATTTTGATATCCACAAATGCCAATTTAATATTTGTAACTTGTATTTTGCTATTTACAAATAGATGGGCATTTGTAAATATATATTTTTTCATTTGCAAAAAATAATTTCATTTATAAAACTGAAAATTCTGTTTGTAAAATGTGATTCGCATTTGTGGATCACCAGTTCCATGAATCCACCGATTCCCGGTATGACATAATTTTGAGACGCTCAAACTCATAACAGATCCACAAATACAGACACGTTCTTGACCAGCAGGTGGCAGCAGCTGGCACGCGCGAAACATTTGACTGTTGAAATGGAAGCGTTTCTTGCTAACTTAACGTCACTTAGGCAAATTTTTACCTTTATCAAACGCCTCAACAGCTGAGGACTAAACCAGAACTGAACCAGGACCGAGTGTCTGAACGACCGGAGTTGTGCCCGCGGTGGCGGTGGGTGGACCGGCTCAGAGCTCCGCGCCCCGCGGGGCTAAACGCTGCCGTCACCGAAACGCGCTCCGCGGATTTGTGGTCCTCTTTCTCTCTCTCGCTCGTTCGCTCGCGCTCTCTCTCTCGCCTTCTTTCTTTCAAGTCCAGGACTAATCTTTGTGGAGAGAGAGGGGACGGGGTCCTGGTTTAGTCCTGTTTTAGTCTAGTTCAGTTCTGGTTTAGTCCTTAGCTGTTGAGGCGTTTGATAAAGGTAAACATTAGCCTAAGTGACGTTAAAAGTTAGCGAGAGACGCTTCCATTTCACATGTTTCCATTTCGCATGAGTTACACACTGTATTAGCTCTGGATGAAATAAATCGAGGGGTTTCTTGTCAAACTGTTGTGGCCCTCTTTATTTTTTTTTAGCGTATTATTGTCCAGCATAGCGTTAGATTTACGAAATGTTTATTACGTGGTCGTTAGCATATAACTTCATTTCGATGCTAATCGCTACGTCAATGAACAATAAAAAAAACAATTCTACATGTGGCAGTGATTTCTATCAGGCTCTGGTGTTACTCACGTGTAGTTGAGTGGTTGTAAGTCTTCAAAACAGTCCTGGTATTTCATAGTTTGTGGTGATAGATGGCTAACGCTAAGACGAAATTGGGGCTAACACTGGGTCTATACAGGTCTATTCGCATTTCATCCAAATCGGTATCTTACATTCTACATGGATGTGTGTTTGGCACTTGTATTGTAGGCTATAGATGTTACGAGATCAATGTTCTGAGGTGGAAAAACAGAGAAACTTACATTTTCATCCTTCAGTGTCTGGATGACTCCCTCCTCTGTGTTACGCTCCCTCAAAAAAGCAGCAGTTGAGCATCTATTGCTACATGAACACACGGTAAACAATTAGGACAATTTTACTGT